>NC_045963.1:23274115-23610365 GCF_010909765.2 Amblyraja radiata
AGATGAGGGGCTGCTCGAAGAGCTGATGCTGAGCACCTTTGGAACGATGTAGGAGGCTGAGGAAGGAGAGGTCAGAATGTGAGTGGGAGGAGGATTCAAATGACAAGTGACGTGATTTATATTTCCATTGATGGGCTGACCTGTGAAAATAAATTTGAAAGAGCTATAATATTTTATAACTGGCCTTGACTTATCCTCAGTGTGCTTCATTCCCATACAAATAATTAGAAAAATATAATATTTCAACTCACGAAACCAAACAAATGTACACATTTGTTATGGGACATTTTTTTTTTACTGTCCTGCTGATTTCTTAGCGGAACAAAAGAAATTCATTATTCTATAAATCAAGACTCTTGCACATACACAGGACATGCAAGTTCATAAAACAGTATTTTATAGGTCAGATCTGCATAGAAGCATCACAGAGTTGCTTAATCTTGGTAAATTAGTAATGTGTTTTTAAATTATTCATATCCTTCAGTCCTCAGGAATTTAATGATATAGTACATACACTGATAGTAATTTACTTCCTACAAGTACATTTATTTAATTATGCCACTAAACTTACCGCACCAATTGGTCATCATGAGGGCTTTAGGCAGGGTAGCTAGGCTAATCAGAAATAATGGTATGTGTTATTTTGTCCCTAGCGGCTAGGTTCTGAAATGCTATTTAGATCTCAGAAGGTTAATGTTCTCCTTATGTAAATTGTCCAATTTAACATTCACTGGCAGTATCATAAATCCTAGCTCCAGGATTTCATTAAACCTATGTTCAAACTAGTTGACCTCAGAGGTTAACAATCACAAGTCACACAGGGCAATTATTTAACTCTCTTCTTATCACAAGTCTGAATCATGCTAAACATTCTGCAATTACTCATACCTCACAGATAGAGTTTACAAAAGTAATTGCTCAATCTATGGGTCATGATTTTCCTAAAGACCACATTTGCTGGGGTCTGTGAATGGGCAAGTAGTGCATGTTCTGCAGAGTTAAGGAGTGTCTTTGATGCTGTAATCCAATTACAGACCCTTGTAAGGGTCATTTTACATCATGGTAAAAAAAAGGCCAATATGAAAAGAGCCTTTCAATTTGCATACAAGCTGAATTAAAGTCTGATCTAAGATTAAACTACATGGTGGGAATGATTTGGAATGTCTTAGTTCAGAATGGAACCAGATAATGTTAGAGTGGACGTTGCTGTCCGTGGTATAATTCTGTGCAGGGAATAACAATGTGGAAACGTAGACTAATATTTCCTGCATGGATAATTAATCCAACCATTGCAGCATTATATTGTTTTTTTTACAGTACCCAATCTAAGGGTAACACTTCAAATCAAGTATATATTTTATATTGAAAAAATATATATTCAAAGCAAACAATTCTCATGTATTATCCGGTCATTCACATAACTCCTAATTAAAAGTTACCATTGAAAATGGGCTTAACTCGAGGCCGAGTAATTTTGTGCATTTTTCAGGAAATTCAACTCCTGTCTTATCAGTGAGATTTTCATTCTTTCCGAAATAAAATCAACATCAGTGCAACACTCGGTATTTGTCTACAGTGAGACTTTTAACCTCATAGTAATAAAAACCGACACTTCTGATTTTACTCCTGAAGAAGGGTCCTGACCCAAAACATCACCTCTCCGTTTGCTGCAGAGATCATAGAATCATAGAAAATAGGTGCAGGAGTAGGCCATTCGGCCCTTCGAGCCTGCACCGCCATTCAATATGATCATGGCTGATCATCCAACTCAGTATCCTGTATCTGCCTTCTCTCCATACACCCTGATCCCTTTAGCCACAAGGGCCACATCTAACTCCCTCTTAAATATAGCCAATGAACTGGCCTCAACTTCCTTCTGTGGCAGAAAGTTCCAGAGATTCACCACTCTCTGTGTGAAAAATGCTTTTCTCATCTCGGTCCCAAAGGATTTCCCCTTTATCCTTAAACTGTGACCCCTTGTCCTGGACTTCCCCAACATCGGGAACAATCTTCCTGCATCTAGCCTGTCCAACCCCTTAAGAATTTTGTAAGTTTCTATAAGACTTCAATCTCCTAAATTCTAGCGAGTACAAGTCGAGTCTATCCAGTCTTTCTTCATATGAAAGTCCTGACATCCCAGGAATCAGTCTGGTGAACCTTTTCTGTACTCCCTCTATGGCAAGAATGTCTTTCCTCAGATTTGGAGACCAAAACTGTACGCAATACTCCAGGTGTGGTCTCACCAAGACCCTGTACAACTGCAGTAGAACCTCCCTGCTCCTATACTCAAATCCTTTTGCTATGAATGCTAACATACCATTCGCTTTCTTCACTGCCTGCTGCACCTGCATGACCACTTTCAATGACTGGTGTACCATGACGACCCAGGTCTCGTTGCATCTCCCCTTTTCCTAATCGGCCACCATTTAGATAATAGACTACTTTCCTGTTTTTGTCACCAAAGTGGATAACCTCACATTTATCCACATTATACTGCATCTGCCATGCATTTGCCCACTCACCCAGCCTATCCAAGTCATCTTGCAGCCTCCTAGCATCCTCCTCACAGCTAACACTGCCCCCCAGCTTCGAGTCATCCGCAAACTTGGAGATGTTGCATTTAATTCCCTCATCCAAATCATTAATATATATTGTAAATAGCTGGGGTCCCAGCACTGAGCCTTGCAGTACCCCACTAGTCACCGCCTGCCATTCTGAAAAGGACCCGATGCTGCCTGACTCACTGGGTTACTCTAACACTTTATGTCCTTTTGTGTAAACCAGCTGCAGTTGCTTGTTTCTACTTCTGATTTGCTCACTGTACAACCAGGTTTTATCATCCCTGTATTTCTTGGAACCATGTTATTTCATGGGTCAATACTCCTTTTGTAATTTTTGGCCTTGCTGAGAGCTGTGATCACCTTTAGAGATGCAGCATGGACACAGGACCTCCGGCTCACTGAGTCCCCACTGACCAGCAATCACCCCGTACACTAGCACTATCCTACACACTAAGGGCACTAAAAGCCAAATAACCTACAAACCTGTATATCTTTGGTATATGGGGGGAAACTGAAGAACCCGGAGAAAACCCTCGTGGTCACAGGGAGAATGTACAAACTCCGTAAAGACAGTGCCTGTAGTCAGGATCAAACCCAGATCTCTGGCGTTGTAAGGCAGCAACTCTACTGCTGCAACACTGTGTTGCCTAGACCTCAAATATGATCTCATTCATGTGCCTTGACTACTTTGGCCATGGAGGTCACGGCCACAGTCATTTCTAGGCAACACAGTGGTGCAGCAGTAGAGTTGCTGCCTTACAACGCCACAGTCATTTATAACCTCCCAACCTCAGCAACATTCCGAGCTTCTGCCAGTGCTGATATCTGCCTTCAGCTCACAGGGGGACTTTTAGTGACTTTCCCACCCATCTCCCTTTATTGCAGAATCCATTCTCTCAGTAGCAACACACCACTGGTGGTGAAATCATCGTTTCTTTACAGCATAAACCTTTAAGAGGTGTCTCCGCAAATTGTGCATGCAGTATAACAAGCCAAGAACATGCTGCACTGAAACTAACAATATCCATTTCAGTGGATCTTTGCACCGTAGTGAACTAAAAAAGATTGCACCTCCAGTAGAATGACTGGTCCTCAAAAATGCTGTATCATTGAGCTGCAATTTGGCAGCACTGAAATCAAATGAGAACTGATCTCGAGTCGACCCAGCCTGTATATTTCAGTGGGAGATGGTGTCTTCTCAATGTGATGATCATAGTTTAGTTTAGTTTAGTTTCAGTTTAGAGATACAGCGTGGAAACAGGCCCTTTGGTCCATCGAGTCCATGCTGACCAGCAAACCCCATATACTATCACTATCCAACACACTAGGGACAATTTACAATTTTTACCAATGTCAATTAACTTACAAACCTGCACATCTTTGGAGTATGCGAAGAAACCGGAGCACCCGGGGGAAACCCACACAGTCATGGGGAGAATGTTCTACAGACAGCATCAGTAGTCAGGATCAAACGTGGGTCTATGGCACTGTAAGGCAGCAAATCTACCGCTGCACCATTGTGCTGCCCTGGCCAGCAACTGGCACCAGAAATGAGTGTGTCTGCACTAAATAACCAATGGAAATACGGTATACAATGCAAAGTCGATGCAAACCACCAGAGCAATTCCACTGCAATTTGCAACCATAAATTCTCTTTTCAATAACAAACAATAAAAACACACTGGAACTGTTGTTGATGATGAACTGGATGCTGGATCACTTTATCAGCCCTTTATGCAGTTTTCTAAAGGAAGAATCACACCATTTTCCAAGATAATTTGTTAAGTCTTGATTCTTGGAAGGGACAGAAATGAATGCAACCAAAAATAAATTCATTTGGCTAATTACTGGATAAACAATCAATGTAATGGTTAACCAAGATATTTTCTCACGTTAAAATGTTGATTGGAAAACTGAAAAATGTCCATCATTATTAAAAAGCTATCAAACATTTCATTATTAATCTCTCCATTTCCTATTCACAATGCTGATCAAATGACTGCTGGAATCAATTTAAGATTTGAAATGTTATACTACTCAGGTATTCAAAATATTTTGCAGAAACACCTTGAATTCTTTGGAAGGACATTTGTTCTTTTCCATATCTTGATGTTTGGAAGACTCGCATGATGATTCATCTAATGTGGAATGCAATTACGAGATGCTACTTTATCTGAGTTCTCTAATAAAGGAAAACATTTCTCTAATAGGATTTGTCTCCTGCAATGTCAATACAGAAGCTGTTTGTATTCAGAGCAGTACCAATTAAGCAATGTCCTACGTGAAACATGAATGTGAATGTCATGACTAACCAGGAGATACCTTTAGATTATCGACCGCAAACCATTATCTCAGCCACCAGAAAAATACTCAGAATATGTGTTGTCAAACATAATGTCACATTACAATATCAAACATTGACCACAATTATGTTACGGCCAAGAAAGCCTCTGCTTCCTCAGAAGGCTAAGGAAATAGCCTTCTGTTTCCTATGTCTCTTATCAGGTGCACCATTGAAAGTATCGTTTCTGGATGCATCACAGCTTGATATAAACACAGCCCAGTCCATCATGCAAATCGGCCTCTCCCGATCAATTCCAACTATATTCCATAATACCTCGGAAAAGCAGCCAACATAATCTAGGATCCGGTCATTCTCTCTTCTCCCCTCTCCTGTCGGACGAAATAATCAAAAGCTTGAAAGCACATAGCACCAGATTCAAGAACAGCTTCTTCTCCACTATTATCAGACTTTTGCACAGACCACTCAAATGCTGATGAATTCCTGATCTTCCAATCTACCTTGTTGCAGCCATTGTGCTTTTTTAAACCTTCAAGATTCAAGATTCAAGAGAGTTTTTGTCATGTGTCCCAGATAGGACAATGAAATTCTTGCTTTGCTTCAGCACAACAGAATATAGAAGGCATAAATACAGAACAGATCAGTGTGTCCATAAGCCATTGTATAAATATATACACACATCAATAAATAAAACAGATAAAGTACAAATAAACAGATAATGGGCTATTGTTCAGAGTTTTGTTTGAGTTGAGTTCAATAGCCTGATGGCTGTGGGGAAGTAGTTATTTCTGAACCTGGACGTGGTAGTCTTCAGGCTGAAGGTAGCGGGGAGATGAGTGTGTGGCCAGAATGATGTGGGTCCTTGATGATATTGCCAGCCTTGTTGAGGCAGCAACTGTGATAGATCCTCTCGATGGTAGGGAGGTCAGAGCCGATGATGGACTGGGCAGTGTTTCTACCTTTTGTAGTCTTTTCCACTCCTGGGCATTCAAGCTGCTGAACCAAGCCACGGTGCAACCGGTCAGCATGCTCTCTACTGTGCACTAGTAGAAGTTAGAGAGAGTCCTCCTTGACAGACCGACTCTCCGTAATCTTCTCAGGAAGTAGAGGCGCTGATGTGCTTTCTTTATAATGGCATCAGTGTTCTCGGACCAGGAGAGATCTTCAGAGATGTTCATGCCCAGGAATTTGAAGCTCTTGACCGTTTCCACCATCGATCCTTTGATATAAACGTGACTCTGGGTCCCCATCCTACCCCTTCCAAAGTCCACAATCAGTTCCTTGGTTTTGCAGGTGTTGAGGGCCAGGTTATTGTGCTGATCTCACTTCTATACTCTGACTCGGCCCCATCAGTGATATGTCCCACAACAGTGGTGTCGTCAGCGAACTTGATGATGGAGTTCGCAACATGACCGGCTACGCAGTCATGAGTATAGAGTGAGTACAGCAGGGGGCTGAGCACACAGCCTTGAGGTGCTTCCGTGCTGATTGTTATCGAGGCTGACACCTTTCCACCAATTCGAACAGTCTGTGGTCTGTGAATGAGGAAGTCAAGGATCCAATTGCAGAGGGATGCGCAGAGACCGAGTTCTGAGAGTTTGATAACCAGCTTGGAGGGGATGATTGTATTAAATGCCGAGCTGTAATCAATGAATAACATCCTGACATGCGTTTTTGTTGTCCAAGTGGTCCAGAGCGGAGTGGAGAGCCAGCGAGATCGCATCCACCGTTGATCAATTGTGGCGGTAAGCGAACTGCAGTGGGTCCAGGTTTTTGTCGAGGTAGGAGTTGATTTGTGCCATGATCAACCTCTCGAAGCACTTCATCACCGCCGACGTTAATGCCACTGGTCGGCACTTCAATTTCTTTCTAGCTGTCACACTATAGGTGCTCTGTTTACTTTCTCATTTGCACTACCTGATGTACTAATGTACGGGATGATTTGCCTGGATAGCACGCAAACTAAAGTTATTCACTGTATCTCATGAACAGAAGACAATAATATGACACCAGACCATACCATTATTTGCTCCCAAGGTTTGAAGCTGAATTATAAATGCAAATAATCCAATTTTCCCTTTCAACATGCTGCAGGTTCCACACTTGTTCTGCATCTGAGATTTTTTCTTTGATGAATGATATTTGCAAAAACTCAATTATAGCTGTTTCTTAACATTTAAAATTCTATAAAAATATTTAGAGACACTTTAATTTGCATCTAAACTATGTACTCTAGCGTTTCATACTTGTATAGAGCAGAGAGAGGAGATATTAAGAGCCACTCAGTATGGAAGCAGTGTCACTGAGCATCATTAGAAAATTACATTGGGAAATTATTCATTTCTATGTTTGCAAAATCACCAGAGCCTTTCCCATAATTTGTGTGTCAATATTTTACCGTATCAATCTCCTGAAAATTGTTTCCTTTGCAGCTTCTAGTGCTGTCCAGTATATTCACCCTGAAAACTATTTGTCAACGATTTAAATGAAGGTAAATCTTAAAGTGTACTATATTTCTCCTAACCAAATGAACTATGTCCTCGACAGGGTAAGTTAGTGAAGAAAGGGGGAAAGAGATACATTGGCACATTAAACAGCTTCAGGGGTGAATTCTGCGGTGAATTCAGGACACCAATTTAAACATTTCAGTGAGTTGCTTGAGTTTTGGATGCGCATTGCAAGAGTCAGCTGAAAATCAGATGATGCAATTTTCTTGCAAAAAGCTATTTGCTTACCAATATTTCTACATGGGCGGCACAATTGTGAAGCGATAGAGTTGCTGCCTTAGAATGCCAGAGTCTCAGGTTCAATCCTGGCTACGGGTGGTGTCTGTATAGGGTTTGTACATTCTCCCTGTGACCACATGGGTTTTCTACGGTTTCTCACTCACTAAAGACGTGAAAGCTTGCAGGTTATTTGGCATCTGTAAAATGGCCTGGAATAACATAGATCTAGTCTACAGACGATTGTGGTTCAGTGTAGACTCGGTGGGCTGAAGGACCTGTTTCCACGCTGTTTCTCTAAAGTAGACTAAACTAAACTAAACTATATGTACGTAAAATGGATGACAAATCGAAATCACCTCAGGACAAATGTCAACATCAACTAACACCTTATGAGGTGTATCATTTCTTCAAAACCTAACAAAGTACATTAGAATTTCGGAGACTGCACATTTTTATTCATACAAAATATTTCCTGTCTGGCTCTGAAATTTACTGGTTTATTAGTTTGACTGAGGTTTGATGGCTCTGAGCCTATACTCGCATTTTTACGGAATGAACCTACAAACCCGCACATTATCCTGAGAAATCTCAGGACAAATGAAGTCCGCAATGAAGTCCTCAATTTCTTTGACACTAGCTTGGAGGTTGGGCACAGAGGTAGACATTGGGTGAGAGGATCAGGGGACCAGTCCAAAACAAATGTAAAAGACCTGATCTGTTTACTAATCACAAATCTGGTGTGTTATTAAATCTAAACATAATCTGCTCACGTTTGTAGTGGACAGTCTATAAAAGATGTAAATAATCTTCCTTTCATAATAAATCTAAGCAGAATTTGTTCAAGTTTGTAGGGGACAGTCCATCAAAGTTGTTAATGATATACATTCCTTTAAGATGGATCTCAACTTGAAACGTCACCCATTCCTTCTCTCCAGAGATGCTGCCTGTCCCACTCAGTTACTCCAGCATTTTAAACCAGCATCTACAGTTCTTTTCTACACATCCCTTCCTTTAAAGTTGGCTTCCTTCTGTTGGAGCCAGTGGTCTATTTGTGATCCGTACTTTTTCTTCATTACATATCCAGGGCTGCCAACATTGGGTGAGAGTTGGGAGTGAGAAATTGCGAGAGACCAAGCCCGAGGGAGCGTAGTGATGGGAGGTGTAGAGGTGTCCCCCCTCCCATTGGTACGGGGCTTTTCTATTTTTCAGCTTGAGTTTGTGCAATATGGTGCATACTGTAGTGAGTCTTAACTTACACTTGAATGCAATATATATGCTTTAAATTGGATTAGCTATGAATAAGGTTAGACTAAATTACATTCCTAATTACATTCCACAGTAGACCCCAGGCTCTGATCAAAATGTGCAGCACATGACTGATCTTAGTATATTCATGTATGGAAATCAGATTATAATCAAACACGGCCCAGGTTGACCAACCTGGGTCTCACTGCACACCGGGTACTACTCCTGACCCTGACTCCAGTTGCATACCTTCTCTCAATCCTGACCCTGAGTCCAGCCTTACACCTGCCCACCACCCCCTCCCCCCTCCCCTATTCTACCCTGATCACAGCTGCTTACCTGCTTAGGTTTCCAGTGCTGAACACTCCCCTGGTCCCAGCTTTGACTGCACACCTAGTACTATTCCAGACCTTGACTCTGGATGCACACTTGGCCTTGCTCCTAGCCCCTCTGCACTGACAATATATCTGGTTTTCACATAAAGCCCCATGTCTGACCCCCTGGACTTAACCTATTACGTTCAAGTCCACAGGTGCTTATCTAATGCAGTAATCTTTTATGGGGCACTTCACAGACCAAATTATCTATAACAAAATTTGCAACATCCATTGACTTCCTTTTTATTTAACATGCTAGTTACTTTGTCAAAGAAGTCATCAATTGGTTGAACACAATTTCTCATCCATAAAATTATACTCACTCAGCTGTATAAGTATTCTGTTACCATTTCTTTCATTTTCCTAACAAACTGTCCTGAAGTCATTTTTACCCCCAATATTTTCAGTATTTTGCTGTCTTCCTCTCAGCTGGGACTTTTCCGAAATGCAAAGTCCAATAACTATATATTTAAGCAATATTACTCTATTAAATGTGATCTTGAGAGCACATAATATTTTCTGTGGTATTCATAACACAACAATGATAAAAAGATCTTTGTTTTGATTGCACCTACCAACATGCATACAATACAATACAATACAATACAATACAATACAATACAATACAATACAATACAATTATTTGTCATTTGGACCCCGTTGAGGTCCAATCGAAATTCCGTTTCTGCAGCCATACATACAAAACAAAAAAGACCCAAGACCCAACACAATTTACACAAACATCCTTCACAGCGCATCTTCTCCTCGCTGTGAAGGAAGGCAAAAAAAAAACACATCTCTCCCCTGCACTCCCCTCTCCCCCCCATGTCAGAGTCAAAGACAGAGTCAAAGCCCCCGGCGGGCGTTGTTAAATGTCCCGCAGCCATTAAAGCCACGCCGGGTGATGCAAGGCCACGCACCGGGTCTTGGTGTTGGAGCCCCGGCGGGCGCTCACAAAGTCCCGCGGCCATTCCAAGCCGCGCGGGGCGGTGATGTAGGCCCCGCTCCAGGTAATCTTCAACCCCGCAACTCGGGCGGGAGAAGTCGCCGTTGCGGAAGCCCCGAAAAGCAGTCTCCCAGCAGGGACCCACGGGCTCCCGGTATTACTGTCCACAGACCTGCGATAGGAGATTCCGAATCTCCGGGTGTCGGGTCACAGCAGCGCTCCACCACAGCTCCACCCGCTCCGGACTCGGCCAGCTCCATGATGGTGAGTAAATCTGCAGCTCCGTGACTGGAGCCCCAGGACGTTCCTGCTGGAGGCTGCTCCACGTTGCAGCCCCAACGACAACGGAGATCCGACAAAGAAAAGGTTGGGTCTCCCGTGCAGGGGAAAGACCTTAAAGTTCCCCCCCCCCCCCCCCTCCCCCACACACATACCGACAAAAAAAAACCAATAAAAACTACATAGAAACAAGACAGAAAACAATAAAAAGACAGACGGACTGCAGAGGCCGCTGCTGACAAGAGTCGCGCTGCCCACCGGATTATTATTATATTACAGTTAATATGTACCGAGGGCAAATTTTTGTTCCAATGCTCCCCATTCCCAATTACTTTTACATTGAAGTGATTGAAATCAAAGTGAAGTTTAAATGGCATCATGAAAGTCAAACCTCCGGAATGGATGATATTCATCACGTGGTTGGTTGGAGTCAGTATCAGCACAATTACTATATTAAACTTTGAATTTTCAGATGTCCTGGTTCAAGCTAAAACTAAAGACAATTAATAATCTCCTCACACATTCCTTTGCAAGTATATCTGTCACTCCTTTAAAATATTCCCCTTCTTTGAACAAGCTCTTAAATATCGCATCTGAATCAGTTTCCATCTGATTACACTCCTTGAGGATGTTCATCTACGTGTTCAATTAATAAAACAACGAGATTGGGGACATTTCTATTCAACCTGTCAAAGGAATTTAGGTGGGGGGGGGGGTTAGAAATAGTCAGTGAGGTAAACAAACATAATAGTTGAGTGGCAAATGACAATTGTGCTACCTTCCCAATATTTAACTGAAGGAAATAATGGGTTATCAGGGCTGTATATTGTGACACCTTGCATGTCATTTTAATATTACACTTATCCCATCCCCCTGGATATTTCAGATGAATAAATTAAGGTTTTGTCAACAAATTACAAATCAGGCTAATTACAAATCAATAACATTAGCCAACTCCGAAACATGAAGCACTGAGCATTGGGATCCAGACATCATGGACAACTGGCCTCAGTTCCCCGCTCACATCTGGCAGTGTTCTCCGTCTAAACCAGGGACCGCGGAGCATTTTTGAAAGTGGGGAGGCTGAGCCATCACTGATCACTGGCTTTGGGGGTACCCGGTGAGGGAGTGGAGCAACCGAGTGGGGAGAGGGTGTGGAAGTGGAGTGTCCCCCCTCCCAGGTTAGGGGCTTTTTGAAATGTGATGTATTAAAATCATGTTTTAGTGCATTGTAGAAGTATGATTTCAATGTTTTTTCAATGTTCAATGTCTCCTCTCTCTTCTCCCTCTCTCCCTCCCACCTCACTCTTCCCCCTCTCTCTCGCCTCCTCTCTCCTCTCTCTCTCCACCCTCCCCTCTCCCCCCCTTCTCCTCTCTCTCTCCCCCTCTCTTACCCCTAACTCTCTATCCCCTCTCTTTCCCCTAACTCTCTCTCCCCCTCTCTCCCCCCTCTCTCTCTCTCCTCTCCCCCTCTCTCCCTCTCTCCCTCTCTCTATCTCCCCCTCTCTCCTTCTCCCTCCTTCTCTATCTCTCTCCCTCTCTCTCTCTCCCCCTCTTGCTCTCTCTTCACACACTCTCTCCCCTCTCTCTCCCCCTCTCCCCCCCCTCTCTCTCTCACTTCTCTCCCTCCCCCTCCCTTCCCCACATCTCTCCCTCATTTCTCCCTCCCACCTCACTCTCCCCCTTGCTCTCTCTACCCTCTCACTCCCCTCTCTTTCTCCTCTGTCTCTATCTCTTCTTTCTCTTTGCCCCCCTCTCTCCCTCTTTCCTCCATTTCTCTCTTTCCCCCCTCTCCCTATTCCCCCTCTCTTTTACCACCCCTCTCTCTTCCCCCTCTCACCCCTCCCTCTCCCCTTCTCTCCTCCCCTCTCTCCTCCCTCTCCACCCCCTCTCCCCCTCTCTTTTTTCACCCTCTCTCCCCCCCTCTTTCCCCCCTCTCTCTCCCTTCCACCTCTCTCCCACCTCACTCTCCCCCCTCTCCTCTCACTCTTCCCCCTCTCCCTCCCCTCTCCCTCCTCTCACTCCCCATTCTCTCCCCCTCTGTCTCACCCCTTCCCTCTCTCCCCCCGTCTCTCTGTCTCCTTTCCCTCTCTCTCTCTCCCCCTCCCTTTGAGAGTCTCTGTCCATTCGGAACAGAGACTCTCACGGCAGCTGTGCAACATTTCCGACACCTCCGACGGCCCGAGACTCTTGGCCGGAGCTGCAGCGAGCGACTCGCCAGCCCGGCAAACACTGGCCAGCCGCGCAAACACTGGCCAGCCCGGCAAACACTGGCCAGCCCCGCAAACACTCGCCAGCCCGGTAAACACTGGCCAGCCCCGCAAACACTCGCCAGCCCGGTAAACACTTGCCAGCCCTGGTTGTCCCTGCCCCCTGCTTCCATCCCTCCCTCAGCCCCGGCTCTCCAACACCCGCTGCCCATGCAGTTTATTTCAGTTTTGACATTTTCGTTGATCACAGAATTTCCCACGACAGAGCGTGAGAAATATGTGATCAGCGTGAGAACGTGAGAATTTGTCCAAATGCGTTATTCTCACGCTCAAAGCGTGAGAGTTGGCAGCCCTGACATATCTGTGATAAAATGTTTCCGCAGAAATTGTGACAAAGCACTGCGGGCTGGCTCATTTCTGCATTGCATGCTCGTCATTCTCTCCAGAGATGCTGCCTGACATGCTGGGTTGCTCCAGCATTCTGTGTCCATCTCTTGCATGCTCACTCATTGCTCTACACCCGTGCATGTGATGTGTTTGTGCACATCACATGCATGGCAATACATAAACTAAAGCTTCAATACACAAGGCTGCCTACATTTTAAACATGTCGCACCTTAAAAAAAACATTTGCAATGTGATTACATTTCCAATCCAAATTTGTTTTAACATGTTGTACAAGACATTGACGAGGTCACATTTGGAGTATAGTGCTCAGTTTTGGTCTCTCTGTTATAGGAAAGATGTTTTTAAGGTAGAAAAGGTGCAGAGTAGATTTATGTGGATATTGCCAGGACTCGAGGGCCTGAGCAAAAGCGAGAGGCTTGAACTATATTAATTAAAGTGCGGTGGGATGATGAACTAGAGATGTAAAAGTTCATGAGAGGAATAGAGAGCGTAAATGCACAGTCTTTTATCCAGAGCAGGGGAATCAAGAACCAGAGGACACAGGTTTAAGATGAGAGGGGAAGATTTAAATTGGTACCTGAGGGGCAACCTTTTCACTCAAAGGGTGGTGGGCTCCCAGAGGAGGTAGTTGAGGCAGATACTATAACAATATTTAAAAGACAATTGGACAGGTACATACATAGGTTTAGAGGAATATGAGCCAAAGCTAGGAAGATGGGACTGGTGTAGATGGGGCATGTTGGTTGGCATGGGCAGGTTAGGCTGAAGGGGCTGTTTCCATGCTGTATGACTGTGACTATTTGATTCTATGTCAATGTAGACTGAATGGAAGGAGACTGCAAGGTGGTCATCCAATCTTCATCTGGCCTTCACAATATAAAAAAAAGACTGCACCTTGTGCAGAAAATACTACAAATGAATTAGAAAGAAGTAAAGGCATGGGCGTCATGGTGGCACAGCGGTAGAGTTGCTGCCGTACAGCACCAGAGACCTGGGTTTGATCCTGACTATGGGTGCTGCCTGTACAGAGTTTATACATTTTCCCTGTGACCGTGTAGGTTTTCAACAGGTGCTCCGGTCTCCTCCCACACTCCAAAGACTTACTGGTTTATAGCTGTGGGGAGATGGGTTATGGAGGGAGGGAGGGAGGGAGGGTAGAGGAAAGGAGGGGAGAGGGAAGGAGTGGTGGAGGGGAGGAGGAGAGGGAAAAGAAGAGGGAAGGTGAAGAGGCTTGGCATGGGCTGAGCATCTGGAGTGTAGCCGGATCAGGGCTTTGGGTGTTGAGGAGTGGACATAGACACGGACTGGGCCCTTAGCGTGGCTCCAGTCCCTGGGCTGGGGTTCGAGCCGGTGCGGGGTCCGGGGGCTGCTGCTCCGGGCCCGCGGGGAGGGAGAGGAGCGGGACCCGGGCAAGGACTAGGCCGCAGCCTCGGCCTCTCCCTCCCCCTCCCGCGGCTCCTGACCACTCGGCCCATCCCCCCCCCCCCCCCCCCCCAGACAGCCCCGCCTCAACTACAACTTAATCGCTGACATGGTAGGGCAAACGGGGTCGGCAGTGGTTTATATCAAAATCCTGGTGAGGTGAGGAAGGAGGCTGGGGGATTGAGGGAGAGGAGGGGCCATGGAAGGGGAGGGAAGGGAAAGTGAGGGGTAGTGAGGAGGGAGAGTGGGGGAGGAGGGGGGGGGTAGATGGAGAGGGAGAGGCATTCATATTGATCTTATATTTCTTATAAGTTATTGCCATTTTAAACTTTAAAAATGTGAGCCAAGCCTGCGCAGATGGGGGGTATGGGTGAATGGTGGAACATTGCGTTGGTGGAACGGGACCCAACGGGTCCGCACTTGGTCTAGTCTACTTTAAATATTGTCCTCATACCTTAAACCTGTGTCCTCTGATCTTTAACATTTCCACCCTCCATCAAACTCCAAAGACACCAGATCTGTTATTTACCTTTTGCTCTTTCTGCACCATCTGGAGTTTCATCAACTCAGTCCAGTGAAGCAGTGATTTACTGACATTCCTTTCAATTTATTATACTGTGTTTGCTGCTACCATTGCAGTCCCCTCTCTTCCAGGGAATCCAAATGCTGACGGGGTGACTATTCAGCTGGGGCATCTCTGTTCAGTCTCATCCTTCAGATGTTGCCTGACTTCCTGAGTAGTTCTGTCATTTTCCATTTTAACACTGTGATAATTAATTTGTGTGCTGCACCTCACCGACAGGTTTCAGATATCAATCAGGAGAGAATTGCAGGCAAATCATGCTCAATGATACTGCACGTAGCAGTCACCTATCAGTTATTTTGTAAAAGGCTGACTTACTTAAAATAAATAGTTCAAAATCTCAATTGAAATAGAAGGCCAGTGAAATACACATCAATGTACAAATACGTGTGTCCAATAAAATGACACAATGCAATTTAACCCCACAAGTGTCATTGAAGCTTTCCCTAAAAAATACTGCAGACGTTCACAGTTGACACCATGTGATATATGCTCCATCATTTTCAGTGACTAGATTTCTAGACCTTCTTAACGTAATGCTCCAAGAGTCTCTGAAGGACACTCCAGGCATCCTTGCTACAGAATTTAAAAACTCCCCAGTGAATAATCCAGGTGTTATGAATCAAAGTTTGCAGTAGATATCGTTTCCCGTGCCATATACGCAAAAAGCCAATTATTTTTGTGAGTCCTCAGGTCTGTGCGGAACTGGAACGGTCTCAGCAACTGTAATAATAGGAGCACTGTTACTGTTTACTGCCATTGTACTGAAAAACTGGCAAAAACATCTGGAGAAGCACGTGCACAGTTCAACCCAAAAAATTGCTATCACTGATATTCTGCCCCTGCAGAGTATTGAACTCCTTGCCTTTGGAAACCATTTTGAAATTGTTTAATTATTAAGGACATCAACTTCTGACATAATATCCTCACTGTAAAAATTCTTCAAAAATATGAAGCTTTGTTGAATGAGGTGCAACGTTTGATAGTGTAATAAACTACAATTTCTGTTGAATACCTCTCAAGTCATTGGGCCCCATTCTGACATGGTTCACCGACAAAATATTCCACCACTCACCCATAGCCCCCAACTGCGCAGGCGCAGCTGACGGGTTCCAGTTGTGGCGCTCCTGATACCCCCTCACCCCCCCCCCCCACTCCGCCCCTTGCCCTTCCACCCCCCACGCAGTCACTCCATCCCCCATCCATTCTTAGCGGCTCTCCGGCAGCGCAGCCATTCCCGCCCATTGGGTTCCCATAGTGACGTAGAATATGCAGGCATTACTGCACAGAACAGCTGACAGGCAAAGCGAGTGGAAAATGGATATATTAATGCTTAAAATGTGAATAACGCTTAAAATACAACAACAATTTGAACGTCAAAGATGAGATTTATTGAGTTCAGTTCTTTCTTGTTGTGGCTCTTGTTGCGTTCTGCTGCTCACGGCGTCTCGATGTCTCTTTGCTGTTGATGGAAAAAAAGACACACAACTTTAATATAAAGTGGTCAAACTTTAACTTGAAGAAAATCTGAGAATTTACCTCAGAAGTCATCGTTCAACCAAGCACGCGTTTAATGCCAACATTCTTGGTTGATGTTCCATCTTTCAGGAAAACTTTGACATTTTCCTTCACCTTTCCTCAGCTAAGAGCCACATATAGTTATCCATGCTGAAATACCACTTTCTCGAGGTTTATCAACACTTTCTCCATGGTTTCCCCTTGCACTTTATGGATCGTCATAGCAAAACTTGACTGAATGGGGAATTGGCTCTGCTGAAGGGGAATGTGTTTGCCTTCTGTCAAATTGCACATTATCCTAGGAATGAGAACAATGTCATCTTTGAAGGCTCCCATGTTGATACTTGCAACAATCAGATTATTGTGTAGCTCTTCCACAATCATCCTCGTTCCATTGCATAGCTTTGGGGGTTCCAAGTTTCTCACTAACATATTCGTCTGCAATTGAATCTTGGTGAAAAGTGTCCACAAGTAGGATTTCTTGATGCAGGAATTTTCAACATCAGCACAATTTCCCCTTTTCACAACAGGAAGGAGTTGTCAAAAATCACCACAATAAATGGTAAGAATACCACGAAAAGGCTTAGTGTTGGCGCATACATCTTGAAGAGTTCTGTCCACCGCAACAATAATTGTGGTATGGAAACTGATGTGCTGTTGTATGATCATTTTTTAAATAAATATTTTACTAATTGCTTGCCATCATTGTATAAGCATCAATTAAAATAAAGATTTAAATAAGGGTAACCCCTTATAGTTCATCGGTAATTTGTATAGTTGTGGATAGATGCAGACAATATTTCATATTATCAAGAGAGTCTCCTTCCAAAACTCAGAGGTAAATGAGCAATTCAGCCACAAGATGAAAATGAATGCCATCAAGGATATTAGATAGATAGATAGATAGATAGATAGATAGATAGATAGATAGATAGATAGATAGATAGATAGATAGATAGATAGATAGACAGACAGACAGACAGACGGACAGATGGACAGATGGACAGACGGGCAGACAGACAGACAATAGGTGCAGGAGTAGGCCATTCCGCCCTTCGAGCCAGCACCGCCATTCAATGTGATCATGGCTGATCATCCACAATCAGTACCCCGATCCTGCCTTCTTCCCATATCCTCATATCCCTAGACTCCGCTATCTTTAAGGGCCCTATCAAGCTCTCCCTTGAAAGTATCCAGAGAACAGGCCTGCACCACCCTCTGAGGTAGAGAATTCCACACTCACAACTCTCTGTGTGAAAAAGTGTTTCCTAGCAGGGATGACAGTGGAACAACAATGGCAGGTAATTCTTGGAATAACACAGAAGGTGCAGGATCAGTTCATTTCAAAGAGGAAGAAAGATTCCAAGGGGAGTAAAGGGCGACCGTGGCTGACAAGGGACGTCAGGGACAGTATAAAAATAAAAGAGAAGAAGTACAACGTAGCAAAGATGAGTGGGAAGCAAGAGGATTGGGTAATGTTTAAAGAGCAACAGAAGATAACTAAAAAGGCAGTCCAGGGAGAAAAGATGAGGTACGAAGGTAAGCTAGCCAAGAATATAAAGGAGGATAGTAAAAGCTTCTTTAGGCATGTGAAGAGGAAAAAATTGGTCAAGACCAAAGTTGGACCATTGAAGACTGAAAAAGGTGAATTTATTATGGGGAACATGGAAATGGCAGATGAGTTGAACAGGTACTTTGGATCCGTCTTCACAAAAGAGGACGCAAACAATCTTCCTGATATAGTAGTGGCCAGAGGATCTGGGGTGACGGAGGAACTGAAGGAAATCCACATTAGGCAGGAAATGGTGTTGGGTAGACTGATGGGACTGAAGGCTGATAAATCCCCAGGGGCCTGATGGTCTGCATCCCAGGGTACTTAAGGAAGTGGCTCTAGAAATCGTTGACGCATTGGCGATAATTTTCCAATGTTCGACAGATTCAGGATCAGTTCCTGTGGATTGGAGGGTAGCTAATGTTATCCCACTTTTTAAGAAAGGCAGGAGAGAGAAAACAGGGAATTATAGACCAGTTAGCCTGACATCGGAGGTGGGGAAGATGCTGGAGTCCATTATAAAAGTTGAAATAGCGGCATATTTGGATAGCAGTAACAGGATCGGTCCGAGTCAGCATGGATTTACGAAGGGCAAATCATGCTTGACTAGTCTTCTGGAATTTTTTGAGGATGTAACTAGGAAAATGAACAAGGGAGAGCCAGTGGATGTAGTGTTCCTGGACTTTCAGAAAACATTTGATAAGGTCCCTCATAGGAGATTAGTGGGCAAAATTAGGGCAAATGGTATTGGGAGTAGAGTGCTGACATGGATAGAAAATTGGTTGGCAGACGGGAAACAAAGAGTAGGGATTAACGGGTCCCTTTCAGAATGGCAGGCAGTGACTAGTGGGGTACCGCAAGGCTCGGTGCTGAGACCACAGCTATTTACAATATACATCAATGATTTAGATGAAGGGATTCAAAGTAACATTAGCAAATTTACAGATGACACAAGGCTGGGTGGCAGTGTGAACTGTGAGGAGGATGCTATGAGAATGCAGGGTGACTTGGACAGGTTGGGTGAATGGGCAGATGCACGACAGATACAGTTTAATGTGAATAATGTGAGGTTATCCACTTTGGTAGCAAAAACAGGAAGGCAGATTAATATCTAAATGGTGTCAAGTTGTGAAAAGGAAAAGTATAACAGGATCTGGGGGTCCTTGTTCATCAGTCAATGAAAGTAAACATGCAGGTACAGCAGGCAGTGGAGAAAGCGAATGGCATGTTGGCCTTTATAACAAGAGGAGTTGAGTATAGGAGCAAAGAGGTCCTTCTGCAGTTGTATAGGGCCCTAGTGAGACCGCACCTGGAGTATTGTGTACAGTTTTGTTCCCCTAATTTGAGGAAGGACATTCTTGCTATTGAGGGAGTGCAACGTAGGTTTAGAAGGTTAATTCCCGGGATGGCGGGACTGTCACATGCTGAGAGAATGGAGCGGCTGGGCTTGTACACCCTGGAGTTTAGAAGGATGAGAGGGGATCTTATTGACATCTCAGATGTTGTAGCATGGAACACCTGATCTTGGGCACAGATGTGGCGTCGACCGAGGAATTGGGAGTTGGGGATAGAGTCTTTGCAGGAAGCAGGGTGGGAAGAAGTGTTCGAGAGATAGACACAAAAAGCTGGAGTAACTCAATGGGACAGGCATCATCTCCAGAGAGAAGGAATCCGGAGCACCAGGGGAAAATCAAGCACTCACAAGCAGATTGTGTAAACTCTGCACAGACCATACCAAAGATTAAGATTGAAACTAGGTCACTTGAACTGTGAAGTAGCAATACCACGTCATGTAGAGTAGATGATTCATCCCGTGCACTGCTTAATATGTAGTTAACAAATCAATGGTTTAAAAACAGATTACACGGCTGTTATTATTTCACTGGTTGATACCATACAAATATTGACTGCACAGCAGTGACAATGTTTCTAAATCACTGAATTGTCTGTGCAATCCATTAAAAAAAAGTTATTTCCCAATTCCACTTCCCTGCAACTTACCCTGTTTTCTTCATCGGTAGGCAACATCAATGCTCACAAACAGCAAGACAGCTTCTTCTGAAAGATTAATTAATTACTGGAAGTGCCATTTAGTGTGAAGCTTAATGAATCAATTAACTTTCACATTTCCTATCATAAAATATGGTGAGAAATGGAACCAAAATGAAGACTGCTCCCATAAAACACTTCTGAATTCTACAGTCATTACAGTTATAACAATCCAGTGCTCAAACCAGTGGCACTTTACAACCTGAACTTTTTATTGGCTACAAATTAATACTTCAAAGCATATAACAAACTTTAATTTTTAATTCCCTTTTACCTTGTAATGATCTAATCATTTTGTAAGTGCACTATTATCATCGCTGGCAACCAAAGAATTTCTTCTTTTAGAAATGACTTTCCTGATGTGATTGCAGTACTTCTGATATTTTTAGACCGGCAAAGTTTGATTCATAGGAAATAATCATAGATTTTCTCTCAAACATAGAGCAATGACATTATAATTCTTAATCATCTTTCATATCGAATTTAGTTTTGGTTCATGCCTGTCTGGTTTGTCAGAAAGAGTTTAGTTAGATATAAGTAAAACTTCTACATAATATTGAGACAGTACAATAAAATAGGTACAGACTTTAGGCTCTAGACTTTAGAGATGCAGTGCAGAAACAGGCCCTTCGACATATCAAATCCACATCGATCCAGGTTCGATCCCGACTATGGGTGTTGTCTGTACGGAGTTTGTATGTTCTCCCCATGACCACATGGGTTTTCTCCAAGAACTTCAGTTTCCTCCTACATTCCAAAGATGTACAGGTTTGTAGATTAATTGGCTTGTTATACGTGCAAATTGTTCCAGGTGTGTGCAGGGTAGTGTTAGAGTGCGGGGATCGCTGGTCGGCGTGGACTCGGTGGGCCGAAGGGCCTGTTTCCAAGCTATATCTCTAAACTAAACTAAATTAAACCCTGTACATTAACGCTATCCTACACATTAGAGGCAGAACCAATTAACCTACAAACCTGTATGTCTTTGGAGTGTGGGAAGATAACGGGGCACCAGGAGAAAACCCACATGGTCACAGGGAGAACATACAAACTCCATACAGATAGCTCCCATAGTCAAGATTGAAGCTGGGTCTTTGGCCCTGTACGGCGGCAACTCAGAGCTCCCGTTGATTTTGAAGCAACAGCAACAAAGAGAAGCAGGAGAAAGCACTGATTGGCTCTAGCCCGAGTGGGAGGAGAGTTAGGTGAGTCAGAGGGGGGAAACAGTTTAAAACTGAGGAATTTGGTTTGTAAATTGGTAAATTAGGCAATTTATCAGTCAATATAAGCAGGACGGCTCTGAGGGAGCGGCCTTGTGAGAAAAGTGCAAGTCTTTGGCTCGAGAGTCTTCGGCGAGGAGGCTGAGGAGAGGAGGCTACGCAAAACGCTGGAGAGGGAGAGACGAAATAAGGAGATGTCAAGCAAGCTGATTCAGTGTGATGCTTGCAGTATGTGGGAGGTCAAGGACACTGCTGGTGCCTCTGGCTGCTATAAATGTGAGAAGTGCATCCAGGTACAGCTCCTGAAGGACCGTGTTGGGGAACTGGAGAAGCAAGTGGATTACCTCAGGTTCGTCCGAGAAACTGAGTCGTTCCTCGACAAGTCCTACAGCAAGATTGTTACACCTAAGGTACTGGAAGAGAGAAGGTGGGTGACGGTGAGAAAGGGAGGGAAACATGGAATGCAAAGGTCCCCGGGTGTTGTACCTCTTGTGAACAGGTTCACCCACTTAGAAGCTGTCGGGACAGAAGACGTTATCGCACTGAGCGGCGGACTGGCTTGCGAAGCAAAAAGGGCTGTTGAGCCAAAACCAAAGAGGCCAACGTCAGGCAATGCCATTGTAGTTGGAGACTCCATTGTGAGAGGTACGGACAGGGGTTTCTGCGGCAACAGATGGGATTCGAGGATGGTGTGCTGCTTGACTGGTGCCAGGATCCATGATGTCATGGACAGAGTGCAGAAAATTCACAAGGGCAAAGGTGAACAGCCGGAAGTGGTAGTGCATGTCGGCACAAACAATGTCGGAAAGGGGATGAATATTCTGCAGCGTGACTTTAGAGAGCTCGGAAAAATGTTGAAAAGCAGGACCTCCAGGGTAGTTATCTCCGGTTTGCTTCCAGTTCCTCGTGTTGGCAAGAGCAGGAATAGGGAGATATGGGACCTGAATGTGTGGCTGAGGAACTGGTGCAGGGGGCAGGGATTTAGATTCTTAGATCACTGGGATCTGTTTTGGAGTAAGGGGGAACTGTAAAAAATGGACGGATTGCATCTTAACAGGTGGGGGACCAGCATACTGGCAGGCAGGTTTGCCACTGCTACACGGGTGGTTTTAAACTGAATAAGGGGGGTCGGGTGTCAAATGGGATAGTCAAGGACAGAGTTAAAGGGAAAGAGAGTAAAGGGATGGTTAATGACCCCAGAATTAACGGGAAAGAAAGCTCACAAAGGGATAGGAGAGTATGGCCAAGTGTAATAGGGATCGATGTGAAAGGTGAGGCGTAAGGAATTAAAAGTATTGTATATGAATGCGCGAAGTATAAAAAGTAAGTAGATGAGCTTGAGGCTTAGTTAGAGGTTGGTAGATATGACATTGTGGGGATTACTGAGACGTGGCTGCAGGAGGATCGGGTCTGGGAACTTAATATTCAGGGTTATACATCCTATAGAAAGGACTGAAGAAGGGTTCGGCCCGAAACGTTGCCTATTTCCTTTGCTCCATAGATGCTGCTGCACCCGCTGAGTTTCTCCAGCTTTTTTGTGTACCTATAGAAAGGACAGGCAGGTGGGCAGAGGAGGGGGGGTAGCTCTTCTGGTGAGGGATGGAATTCAGTCCCTTGCGAGGGAAGACATAGGGACTGACGAGGTAGAGTCACTGTGGATTGAGTTGATGAATTGTAAAGGCAAGAAGACACTAATTGGTGTTATGTACCTCAAATACCTCAAATTGGTGTTATACCCCCAAATAGTAGCCCGGATGTAGGGTGTAAGTTGCAGCAGGAGTTAAAACTGGCATGTAACAAAGGTAATGCCACTGTGGTGATGGGGGATTTCAATATGCAGGTAGACTGGGGAAATCAGGTTGGTTCAGGACCCCAAGAAAGAGAGTTTGTAGAATGCCTCCGAGATGGATTCTTAGAGCAGCTTGTAATGGAGCCGACCAGAGAAAAGGCAATTCTGGATTTAGTGTTGTCCAATGAACCAGATATGATAAGAGAACTCAAGGTAAAGGAACCGCTTGGAGGTAGTGATCATAATATGATTAGTTTTAATCTGCAATTTGAGCAGGAGAACGTTAAATCAGAAGTGACAGTGATGCAGTTGAACAAAGGGGACTATAAAGGCATGAGAGGGGAGCTGGCCAAGGTAGACTGGAAAGGGATCCTAGCAGGAATGACAGTGAAACAGCAATGGCAGGAATTTCTGGGCATAATCCGGAAGACGCAGGATCATTTCAATTCAAAAAGGAAGAAAGATTCTAAGGAGAGTAGGAGGCAACTGTGGCTGACAAGAGAAGTTAGGGATAGTATAAAACTAAAAGAAAAGATGTATAACACAGCAAAAAGTAGCCGGAAGCCAGAGGATTGGGAAACTTTCATAGGACAACAGAAGGAAACAAAACGGGCAATACAGGCTGAAAAGATGAAGTACGAATGGAAGCTGGCCAGGAATATAAAGACGGACAGTAAAAGCTTCTTTAGATATGTTAAGGGGAAAAAGAGTAGCAAAGTCAAATGTGGGTCCCTTGAAGGCAGACACGGGTGAAATTATTATGGGCAACAAGGAAATGGCAGAAGAGTTGAATAGGTACTTCAGATCTGTCTTCACTAAGGAAGACACAAACAATCTCCCAGATGTACTGGATGACAGAGGATCTAAGGGGGTAGAGGAACTGAAAGAAATTTTCATTAGGCGAGAAATAGTATTGGGCGGGCTAATGGGACTGAAGGATGATAAATCCCCTGGGCTTGATGGCCTGCATCCCAGGGTCCTCAGGGAGGTGGCTCTAGAAATAGTGGACGCATTGGTGATCATTTTCCACTGTTCAATAAATTCAGGATCAGTTCCTGTGGATTGGAGGATAGCTAATGTTATCCCACTTTTCAAGAAAGGAGCGAGAGAGAGAAAACAGGGAATTACAGACCAGTTAGCCTGACTTCGGTGGTGGGAAAGATGCTGGAGTCAATTATTAAAGAGGTAATAATGGGACATTTGGATAGCAATAAAAGGATTAGTCCAAGTCAACATGGATTTATGAAAGGGAAATCATGCTTGACTAATCTTCTGGAATTCTTTGAGGATGTGACAAGTAAAATGGATGAAAGGGAGCCAGTGGAAGTAGTGTATCTAGACTTTCAGAAAGCCTTTGATAAGGTCCCGCACGGGAGACTGGTGACTAAAATTAGAGCACATGGTATTGGGGGTAGGGTGTTGACATGGATAGAAAATTGGTTGGCAGACCGGAAGCAAAGAGTAGGAGTGAACGGGTCCTTTTCAGAAGGCAGTGGCGAGTGGAGTGCCGCAAGGCTCGGTGTTGGGGCCGCAACTGTTTACCATATATATTAATGATTTGGAAGAGAGAATTAGGAGCACCACAAGCAAGTTTGCGGATGACACAAAGCTGGATGGCAGTGTGAACTGTGAAGAGGATGTTAGGAGGTTGCAGGGTGAACTGGACAGGTTGAGTTAGTGGGCAGATTTGTGGCAGATGCAGTATAATATAGATAAATGTGAGGTTACCCACTTTGGCGGCAAAAACAAGGGGGCAGGTTATTATCTCAATGGGATTAGGTTAGGTAAGGGGGAGGTGCAGCGAGACTTAGGCATCCTTGTACACCGGTCACTGAAAGTTGGCTTACAGGTACAGCAGGCAGTGAAGAAAGCTAATGGAATGATGGCCTTCATAACAAGAGGATTTCAGTATAGGAGTAAAGAGGTTCTTCTGCAGTTGTATAGGGCTCTGGAGAAACCACATCTGGAGTATTGTGTACAGTTTTGGTCTCCTAATTTGAGGAAGGACATCCTTGTGATTGAGGCAGAACAGCGTAGGTTCACGAGATTGATCCCTAGGATGGCGGGACTGAGGAAAGATTGAAAAGACTAGGCTTGTATTCACTGGAGTTTAGAAGGATGAGGGGGATCTTATAGAAACATATAAAATTATAAAAGGACTGGACAAGCTAGATGCAGGAAAAATGTTCCCAATGTTGGGAGTCCAGAACCAGGGGCCACAGTCTTAGAATAAAGGGGAGGTCATTTAAGACTGAGGTGAGAAAAAGCTTTTTCACCCAGAGAGTTGTGAATTTATGGAATTCCCTGCCACAGAGGGCAGTGGCGGCCAAGTGACTGGATGGATTTAAGAGAGAGTTAGATAGAGCTCTAGGGGCTAGTGGAATCAAGGGATATGGGGAGAAGGCAGGCACGGGTTATTGATAGGGGACGATCAGCCATGATCACAATGAATGGCGGTGACAGCTCGAAGGGCCGAATGGCCTCCTCCTGCACCTATTTTCTATGTTTCTATGTTTCTATCGCTGCGCCACAGTACCACCCTATAAAAGAATAACTTTCAAGTTGTTTTCTAATGTTTTAATTCATGTAGCAGTAAACTGATTTCAGTAATGTTCTTCAAATAGCTTTTAAATATTTGAAGGAAATGTACACTAACTATGTAAGAACATTAAGACATTAGGATGCAATGTGCTGCCAACTAGCTGACAGCAACATAGACAATAGCCAGCTAACAACAGTGTATGCAACAGTGCTTCCTGGATAGACTCAAAATGCTGGAGTAAGTCAGCGGCCCCTCAGCTTCATACCAGCTACAGCTAGGGTAGCCTCATTCATCTGAATACGATTGCCAGTTTTAATTAAATAATTTGTTTTGAAACGCACTTAACTTTACTCTTTTCACAGTTGCTGTCGACCTGTTGAGTGTTTCCAACATTTTTTGTATTCATTTCAAATTTCCAGCATTTCTTTTTATGTGATTACTTTCTACTTAGTGACCTTTTCAGAACAAGTAATGGGGATTAACTACTAATTCTTGGCTTTTTTTTTTTTAGAGATCACAAAATAACTCGCAGAACATTGAAATTGTACAAGATACAAGAAGGGCGTTAGGACCTGAAGCTCTGAGGAAAATAGAAACCTTCAGTCTCTTTAAATGGGATATAGGGTGAGTTTACAAGCAAAATTACTATCCTTGGATACCACAACCTGAATTTAAAAGGCAAGTGTACCTGATGTATTTATTACTGTGTAACTGAATTAAAATTCCTGGTTCCCCAGGCAAAGGTAAGGCTTTGTACTTTCCCTGATGCGTGAAATGTCGGCACTATAGGAGTGGGAGACAGTGCTGAAGGAACTCAGTGGGTCAGACAGCACCTCTGGAGAACATGGATAGGTTACGTTTTGGGACCCTTCTTCAGATGGGTGACTTGCTGTTACTCCAGCACTTTGTGTCTTTTTGTGTAAACCAGCATCTGCAGCTTCCTGTTTCAGCACTATTGGCGTGTTTGGTTCCATGTGCATTATATGTGAAAACCAATCAATTGCCTTTACTTTTGCTTTCTCAATCAACAGGTTAATCCAACCAGGAAACATCTAGTGAAGGAATTGAACCTCACATTTCAACTACTTCCCTCATCTCATCTATCTCTAATCAGGATTCCTCACTTATCTTGGTAAACCTTCTAGCCTCCCCTTTGTCCATTGAAAATTCATTTACTTTCCTTTTTTACCCACTCCCATGTACAAGATCCACATGCCACACAGCAAACATGAACAATGGACACGGATTTCTTTCCCTAATGACCCATGTAGATGATTAGTGCTTTCACATTTTAACTTGGGTTCATCAAGTAAGTTGGAATATCTCCTTTCCATGCAATGGGCAGTTAAATATACTTACAAAACAATTTCAATACGAAACAGTAACTATGTTTCCCTTCCCACAGATTTGGCCTGATCTGCTTAGTATCCCAGCATTTTCTGTTTTTGTTTATACCTGCAGTTTTTTTTCATTAGAAAATAGTTTGTGGTAAGTGCCATTTGATTCCACTGTTAATGACAGTATCCATCCGTTTGCTAATGATTGAGAGCAGATTAATTACCCTGTAATTAGCAGAATTGATTTCTCCTATTTTTTCACTTGTTAAATATATGCTAGTGTTGTAACATTACTAGAACTGCTTGGCTAGAGTACGATGTTTAATTGTCCATTACTATTTATAGCTAACAACATTAAAAAGACATTTGGACAGATGTATGGATAAGAAAGCTTTAGAGGGATATGGGCCAAACGTGGGCAGGTGGGACTAGAGTAGATGGGACATCTTGGCCACAATGGACTAGCTGGGCTGAAGGGCTTGTTTCTGTGTTGTATGACTCTATGAATCTAATATGATAGATTGTAGGAGCTTTAATCTGATGTGAGCTTGCTAAACTCTGCCTATTGCATACTGCTTTTGTTCATGAGCATGCTTGAAGTCTTATACTGCAGTTTCACTTTGCCAGCACCTCATGTTTAGCCATACTAGTTGTTAATCCTTGCAAATCCCCCCACGTTTATCAATGAACCAGTGTTGATCCAGCCTTGATAGTAATGGTACAAAGAAGAAAATGAAGATAACGAGGTTGAAGTTTGTGAGAATGTGCTTTTCTGCTTCTGCTGATGCCCACTTTTATGCAGTTCTGAGTCGATTTAATTCAGCATACTAGTCGTGTCACACAACACGGCAGGTTCAGCAGCAAGTTCAATCTGTGCAAGGAGCTGTCGCCACTGAAAGGGAACGAGACATGTTCAAAGCTTCATGACTTGTTACACATGATCTCAAGTGAAGATGTCTGCATTAAACAGCCTCTTTCCTGACAAAAATACTCAGTTACTCAGTAAAAGAAGTGCTTCTGCTGCTAAAGGAAACTTAAAGTTCCTTAGTGGTTGCTCAACGGTTATTTTGAAGATTGATTAAAATAAACACTTGATTTGGCTTATGCCATTTGGATAATAGCATCAGCTCTGAGCAGGAGGACGTCAATTGCATTTTCTATTCATTGACATTTGTGAATCTCCCATCTCCTTCCTCCTATGACACATTTTTCCATGAACAAGAACCCAAGATGATCATAGCAGCATCTCACTCTACATGGGCCCCCACGAGGCTCGCGGTATTGCTGTGTGGATCATTTCCTTGGTCAACCCTGAACAAAGCACTCAGAACCTCGAACAGCAAACCATTTCATTTTATATCAGATTAATGGTTTAGATCAGAATACCAGTTTCAGAAAAAAAAATGAAACTAGATGGTGCTTATTAAGTTACACATTCTTAGCTCACAGGCAAGTGCCTATAAAATAGAAATTTAAATTTATATTTTAATGTTCCCAAGAGAATTTACATGCTAATATTCTGATCTTTTCTTAACAGCTGAAATAGACCCCATAAAGTACTGATTATGGAAAATGGAAAGATAAAGTTTGATCAAACATTTATGTTGCATATCATTCAAGTACAAAATTGTACATCTGCAAATATATTGCTTTCATTTATAGCTTAAGGGGTTAAAATTGTAGTATATCATAGTTACATTCCAAAATGGTTTTCATTTTTATTTCTAATGCAAATTTAGAACAGTCATTACCACCCTCAAATACTCAGTCCCAGTTCCTGCAGAGTGAGGAACACATTTCTTAGTTATGATTGATCTGAACTATGCTCGGTCTGTGAATATAAATCTTGAATCAGCACTGTAAAATGGTTATGTGAAGGGAAAATGGAGGTCAGGTGAACTGGGTTGAAACTTAAAATGTCTGCTCACCAAAGTTGCTGACTATGTGGCTGCAGGCCTCAGGAAGTTATGATCCTGAGAAATACACATTATCCTGCTGATGCTGCATATTCGCAACTTTGATCTTCCCCGCACTCGTCTGATTGAGGTGGCTGAGTTTCAGAAGGCTGAAGAATATGTAACCCACTGGCTCCCGAATGTCTGAGAAATGTCCCTGTCTTAGCTCTAGTATTGTTCCACTAATTAACATCTCCCATTGTGTACTCCCTGTCTTAGCTCTAGTATTGTTCCACTAATTAACATCTCCCATTGTGTACGTGCCTGTTATCATGACCATTGTGTACAGGTCTGTCGATTGTTTGGGTAATGTGGGAGGGGGCTAAACGGTGGCATTAATGTATATAAAGTATTGCAATTAAGGGCAGTCAGCTGAACTCTTTGCTAGGTTGTTAAACCTGTGTGGAGACTCCTGCTCAATAAACGTACGTTTAAAGCAACCCTGGTGCCTGGTCGATTATTGTCGAAACAACCGATGTGAGAGAAAAACGTGAATCAACATTTGGTGGCAGCGGTGGGATGTCAACCAGCGACTGATCGAGCCGGCGAGTGAATCCACTGGGCGACGGGATCGATGTGAAGGGTGCGCAGCCAAGTGAGTAGATTTAGTTAAATCTCCTCTTGGTCCTTCCTCGTATCCCGGCGTAGCAGGGTAATTCGCTGACTTGCATCAGTTGGTGGGACGACATCCGAACGTTCCGGTTGTGGGCACTGGGATAGGGCCGTCTCGAGGATTATCCTAGTCTGATCGAGCGGATAAAACACCCCGTAGAGGGGGACCGTAGACGGTATATAAGAGGAGTGCACTGTGTATAGGAAGTTAACTAGTATTGAGACGTTAACCGAGACCAAGGTACCCCGTATCTCACAGAAAGTCCGCTTTAAAGTGACTGAGTGAGATACGGTGGAACCAAGGACTCTAGGTTAACCCTGAAAGAGTTAACAAGTATTGAGTGTTAACCGAGACCAAGGTACCCCGTACCTCACAGAAAGTCCGCTTTAAAGTGGCCGAGTGAGATACGGTGGAACCAAGGACTCACGGTTAACCCTGAAATTTTGGTTGGGATATTTGTGTGACCGTCTCGAGGATTATCCTAGTCTGATCGAGCGGATAAAACACCCCGTAGAGGGGGACCGTAGACGGTATATAAGAGGAGTGCACTGTGTATAGGAAGTTAACTGGTATTGAGACGTTAACCGAGACCAAGGTACCTCCGTATCTCACAGAAAGTCCGCCTTAGACTGGTTGTTAAGAGAGGAAATCCTCCACGCGAAGGTCAGGAATTGAAGTGACCAAGTGAGATACGGCGGAACCAAGGACTCGCGGTTAACCCTGAAAGAGTTAACAAGTATTGAGTGTTAACCGAGACCAAGGTACCCCGTACCTCACAGAAAGTCCGCTTTAAAGTGGCCGAGTGAGATACGGCGGAACCAAGGACTCGCGGTTAACCCTGAAAGAGTTAAAAAGTATTGAGTGTTAACCGAGACCAAGGTACCCCGTACCTCACAGAAAGTCCGCTTTAAAGTGGCCGAGTGAGATACGGCGGAACCAAGGACTCACGGTTAACCCTGAACTATTGGTGTGTAATAGCATAAAGTGTATATTGAATCGTCGGATTAAAAAGTATTGAGTGTTAACCGAGACCAAGGTACCTCCGTATCTCACAGAAAGTCCGCCTTAGACTGGTTGTTAAGAGAGGAAATCCTCCACGCGAAGGTCAGGAATTGAAGTGACCGAGTGAGATACGGCGGAACCAAGGACTCGCGGTTAACCCTGAAATATTGTGTGTGATAGTATAAGTTTAAAAATGGGTAATGGTATGGACACCAGTGGTCACCCAGACCGGCCATTACATCAGCTATGTTTCTTGCATCCAGAAATGGAGGAGACCTTTAGGCGTATGTCGGGAGGACTCATTCATAAACTGGGGAAGGATGAATGGCCTGAAGGGGGTTCCAATGATATGGGTGTGTTGTCAAGGGCTCAAAGTGTAATATGGAAAACGGATAGAAAAAATATATATAAAAAGGCCATTCAGTTGTGGATCGATCATTGTAACAGAGAAAAGGCACGGTCTTTAACGGCCAGTTGGCAGAGTAATGCCTTGAAACTAGGAATACCCCTGACCGAGGGGGGTCAGGAGAAGTCAGCGACAGTACTAAAACAAGAATGCAGGCATGCAAAGGAAAGTAAGGATCGTCAGCAGAGAGAGAGACAAAATAAGGCCAAGGTAGATAAAGACTTACGTAAATCGGTGGCTGGCATAGATTTGGGAGGTGACGACGAGGAGGAGGTAGAGGATTATCCTTGGGGAGTCCGTGGAGCACCCCCGTTGAACCAGCCTGCCCCCGTTGCCAGTCCTGTGTCCGCTCCTCCAAATCCCGCTACCCGATCCAAGATTAAAACTCACCCTTCACCGATACCAGTTTCCAAATCTCCCGTACCCTCGCCGAACCCCAGAAGACGGTCCCATTCAGGGGAGACCACCGGGAAGACAGTTGCCCCCAGTGCCCCCCCCGCAGGCCGACCCCCTCCGTACTCACCTGGTGCCCCACAATCCACTGACTCCGTGGGAGGCAGAACTAAACTGAACCCCCGGAACAAAGCCAGAAAGAATATGGCACAGCGGCGAACTCAATCCCTCTCCTACAGTATACATGGACCAGATTGCCACAGGGCTTTGTAAACTCGCTATTTTCTCGTTGTCTGCAACAGCAATTACAAAACCTGCAGTTACCTGAGGGGTCTGCATTGATCCAGTACATCGATGAACTTTTAGTGGCCAGTGAAATGGAGGAGCAGAATAGGGAAGCTATAATTTTGTTGTTGAACTTTGTAAAGACATTGGGGTACGTTGTGTCCCCCTCCAAAGTACATGTCGGACAAAAGGAGGTGAAATTCCTCGGAGTCATAATCTCAGCAGAAGGCCGTCGCTTGGACAAGATCCGCACTGACCCCATTTACAGAACAGCACCCCCCACGTCAGCCAGGGGAATGCGACAGTGGCTGGGAATGATCAACTACTGCCGTTAGTGGATTCCGAATGTGGCCCTGGACATAAAGCACCTGACCCCTTACACCAGCGAGGAAAGTACCTTTGTGTTGTCAGGTGAAGCCTTGACAGCGTTCAATAATCTACGAGAGGCCCTGCAGAAGGCTCCTGCGCTGGGCCGACCCCTGTATGATAGACCTTTTCAGCTCTATTGTACCGTCCTGGGCGAATGTGCCACTGCGGTTTTGACACAGCGGCATGGGGATAAGCACCGACCAGTGGCGTATTATTCATCCAAGTTAGACCCTGTGGCACTGGGGTATCCCCATTGTACACAGATTCTGACAGCAGTGTACAATAGTCTTCAGTCGGCCGCCAACCTGACTCTCCAGCAGGACATTACCGTATATTCCTCCCACTCTGTGACCGCCCTGCTGGGACAACTCCAGACCCAGCATTTGACCTCAGCCAGACAAAATAAATATGAGATCTACCTGTTGAATAATCCCAAGCTACAGTTCCGGCACTGCACTACTATCAACCCCGCTGCGTTTCTCTGTTCTCCTCCTGACCCCCTCGCTCCATGCGACCATAACTGCTTGGAGGCTATTCTCACAGATACCAGTCCGCGCCCTGACCTTAGCGATCAACCTCTAGCCTCCCCAGATTTGATCCTTTATACCGATGGAAGTTCGTCCATCAACGAGCAGGGACGCCGTCTGTCAGGCTTTGCGGTAGTTAAGCAAGATGGAACCTTGCTGGATTGTGGCAGTTTTGACCCACCGTTTTCAGCTCAGCAGGCCGAGTTGTTTGCCCTCACCCGAGCCTGTGTCCTTGCAGAGGGGCACTCCGTCAATATTTACACCAACTCCCGATACGCATTTGGAGTCGTTCACGATTTCGGACAGTTATGGAAAAATAGGGGATTCCTCACCTCGACGGGCCATAAGATTGCCAATTAGATCCTGGTCTCTGACCTGTTGAATGCTATCCTCCTGCCCTCTGCGGTAGCCGCAATCAAATGTGCGGCCCACACGACAGGAGATTCCCCGGTCCAAATCGGTAACAGGTTGGCTGACGAAGTGGCTAAGTGTGCTTCACGCGGTAGATTTAAAGTGGTGGGTAGTATGATGAGGCAGGTGAAAAGCCTTTATATGGGCTCGTCTGAATCTGAGAAACCTATGCCAACCATAAATGATGTATTGCTCTTACAGGGGGACGCCTCTGCTAATGTTATAATGGAATGGGAGCAGCTGGGCTGTCGGAAGGCTGACTCTGGACTGTGGCTCACGCCGGCCGGACAGACCTGTATGACAGACCAGTTAGCGACCTGGGTCATTGATTGCCTACATCTAGCCACTCACTGTGGGGCCACCCTGCTAGTAGACGCTCTCTTACAGGCATGGTGGCATCCTCGACTTAAGGTTTTGGCAGCACAAACTAGCGCACGGTGCCTCACCTGTGCGACACACAACCCAGGTAAAGGAGTTGTCTGCCAGACAGGTCGTACTCCATTACCTACTGCTCCGTTTGAAACCTTACAGATGGATTTTATTGATTTGCCTAAGTGTCAGTGTTATAAACATGTACTTGTTATTGTTGATGTGTTTTCTAGGTGGATTGAAGCCTTTCCCACCACTGATTGTACTGCTTCTACGGTGGTGTCTATTTTATTACGGCAGTTTGTTCCTCGATTTGGGGTTCCAAATACCATCAGTTCAGATAACGGCCCTCACTTTATTGCCGCTATCAATAAAGAATTGTGCCGACAGCTGGGAGTAACTCAGTGGCTGCATTGTGCTTATCGCCCACAGGCTGCAGGAATGGTGGAACGCTTGAACCAGACCCTGAAGACCAAGCTTGCCAAGCTGGTGGACCAATCAGGCTCCACATGGGTTAAAATGTTGCCTGTTGCTTTGTTCCAGATCAGAGTCCTTCCAGCAGGGAAGACAAGGTTGTCTCCTGCAGAGATCATCTATGGCCGACCTCTGCGCACCCCCTGGACAGACATTATCCCGGCCACAATGACATTGCATCACATGACGGAGGAGATGGTCTCTTACGTCCTTGCCCTTACAAGGGCCCTGCGTGAGATTCATGGGGAGGTCAAGGCCGCTTATGTGGGCGACATAGATTTTCCCGTTAATGGACGGATCACCCCGGGCTCTTATGTGTTGATTAAGAATTGGGTTCGTAAGGACACCCTTTCTCCTCGATGGTTGGGCCCCTTCCAGGTTCTCCTCACCACCCCCACCGCAGTAAAGGTAGAAGGACGATCGGCATGGGTGCATTTGCACCATTGCAAAGTGGTTGGTGACACCAAGCAAAGGGGGGAGGTCAAGGTCAGGGAGGGGGATCCAGTCCACGGGAAGCAGGGCTTTGGGTTTGTTCCTGGGCCATGAAATTGCACGTTCTTTTCTTTTTCCCTCCCTTGTCTTCACAGATACGAAATAAATCGCTGAGATGAGGGTCTTTGTGGCATTAATATGTGTGGTGACCACTGCAGGGTTAATCGGTTTTGGCTGGAAATGGACAAAGCCTGAACATGGACGGAACGAACGAGGAAAGAGAGGGGAACGAGAAGACTCCAATTTTTCCATCCAGGCACACAACGAGCTATTCGGGAAGGGGCAGGTGGTTTGTTATCCACAAATGACATCAGTTACCTCCCTGTTTACCCCATCCCCTGCATGGGGCAGAACCGAACGATTGGTGAAGTGCCAGGGAAAAGAAATGGTCCCTGTCAAGCCCGTCAGCATCGACTATGATATGCTTCTTGCTCCACCGGCCAACTGCTTACCGCTACCTAAGAACAATAATCACTCCTACGACAATTGCTATAATGGATCTAGGATGGCGTCAAGAGCACCAGCTAGGCCATCGTGAGCAGGAGAAACTGTTACCATTCCCCAACGACAGCTACAACGATGAAGTGAGTGAGGAAGGAGAATTGGGGGACAAGGGTCGGACGGTCCAAGAAGCCTTGGCCAGGGAACTAGAAGGTTACGAGATTCGGCGAATGGGACTTTTAAATGGACTGTGAGTGTTGCCATAAAAATGGCAAAAGGGGGGAATGTGAATATAAATCTTGAATCAGCACTGTAAAATGGTTATGTGAAGGGAAAATGGAGGTCAGGTGAACTGGGTTGAAACTTAAAATGTCTGCTCACCAAAGTTGCTGACTATGTGGCTGCAGGCCTCAGGAAGTTGTGATCCTGAGAAATACACATTATCCTGCTGATGCTGCATATTCGCAACTTTGATCTTCCCCGCACTCGTCTGATTGAGGTGGCTGAGTTTCAGAAGGCTGAAGAATATGCAAACCGCTGGCTCCCGAATGTCTGAGAAATGTCCCTGTCTTAGCTCTAGTATTGTTCCACTAATTAACATCTCCCATTGTGTACTCCCTGTCTTAGCTCTAGTATTGTTCCACTAATTAACATCTCCCATTGTGTACGTGCCTGTTATCATGACCATTGTGTACAGGTCTGTCGATTGTTTGGGTAATGTGGGAGGGGGCTAAACGGTGGCATTAATGTATATAAAGTATTGCAATTAAGGGCAGTCAGCTTGACTCTTTGCTAGGTTGTTAAACCTGTGTGGAGACTCCTGCTCAATAAACGTTTAAAGCAACCCTGGTGCCTGGTCGATTATTGTCGAAACAACCGATGTGAGAGAAAAACGTGAATCAACAGGTCGTTGGGTCAGATCATGATGGTTCTATTTTACAGTTTCCCTTCATACATATCATCCCAATACGGTCTATCATGCCAGTCAAAATGAGCTCCAGTAGCTCTTACTGAAGTTAATAACTTCAAAACAATACAAATAACAATGTATTTTGCATCCTTTTGCAAAAGAATGAAACTATGGTTTCCATGTTACTTCCATTGCTCCTGATGTTGGAAGACTATACTTCAGAAAAAAAATTAAATTGTTCTTCACAATATTCTTCAGTCAGTTTTGTTTTCATTGCTGCTGTCTGTTAGCAGAGATGTTTTGGGTGTTTATTCATTTTCCAGTTTCATAGTCTCCCTACTGCGAGAAAAAAACATATTATTCAAAATGCAGTAGTTGTCCAAGGAAGATCATCCCATTCAAGTCATGAACTAGATGTTGTCGGCACAGTGGTGCAGCTAGCAGAGCCGCTGCCTCACAGAACCAGAGACCTGGGTTCGATCCTGACCTCGGGTGCTGTCTGAGTGCAGCTTGCACATTTTCTCGTGACCGCGTGGGGTTCCTTCAGGTGTTCCGGTTTCCTCCCACGTCCCAAATGCATATGGGTTTGTCGGTTAATTGGCCTCTGTAAATTGCCCCTTCGTGTGTAAGGCATGGACGCAAAAGTGGAATATCATAGAACTAGTGTGAAACGGTAATCGATGGTCAGTGCAGACGACCATTTGCACAGAGGGCACCCAAGGTCAGGATCTAACCCAGATCTCTGGTACTGTGAGGCATCAGTTCTACCTGTGTTTTCCAGATGTTCCAGAGATGCATATAGATCCAGAAAGTTAGCAACTGATGAGGACAAGTCCTCAGTAAGCAAATTGCAGTGGACCAAGCGTGAAATGGAGAAAGGCAAGAGATAGGACAAATCATTCAACAGGCATAATGGGCCTCTTTTGATATACCACTTAATTTATGACTGGCTTTGGAGGCATAATATGTTATCCAGCCAGTTAATGCTCAACTTGAAATCTAACTAATATTAAGAACATTTGAGAAATGTATTTGAGCTGTCTTTTAACATTATAAATGATTGATGAAGCATAATTCAATATTCATTCTACAGCTCTACACTTTTGCATACTTCACAAGTGTGAAATGATTTATTTTAGTTATACCATTGCTATCTATTGTAGATTTTTGCAAAAAGACAAAGATTTCTTTTTATTCAGCCTTATTCTCCCTGATTATTTTAGTGTATTTTAAAATCTGATCAACATTATTTTGAATGTTTGAACAAAGTACCTGTACAGTGGAGAGGACGTGGTTTGCTTGTCGATCCACATGTCCATGGAAAGCGATGGTTGGAGGACTGCAGCAGCCTCGGGCTTGCTTGGATAGGGCACCGCTCATAATACCTACAGCATTAAGGGGGCGCTGTCCTGTGCGCGGCTGCCCTGCCAGCAGTTGTCTGTTTTTTCACCGTTTTATTTTTATTTTTAATTAGTTAAAGTGTTTTGTTTGGAGGTCTAGACTTTTTTGTGTGGGGGAAAGGGGGAAACTGCCTTTCAGGGTCCCTACCTGGTCGGAGGGGCAGCTTTTCTCCGGGCTGCAGCCTCGACCCGTCCTCGCGGCCTACCAGCGGGCCTGGAGCGGCGTTTCCTGTCGCGGACCGCCAGAACCTCGGCTTCGGTGGCGGCACAGCGCTGGAGCGCTATCGTGGAGCGGGCGATGCCTTGCCTGGGTCGCCGCGCTGGAGCTCCGGTGAGCTGAGACCGCCGGGAACAACATCGCGGAGCTGCGGGACTGTGGAGCGGCCAGCTGCGGGCGGCAGCGCCGAACTTTACACCGGGAGCCTGGGATCTCGCGACGAGATCGCCAGTTGTGGAGCTCCATCCGGCGCGGCCTTGTCGGCTTCGGAAGCCGCGGCCTCCAGTACGGAGGCGGCCGTTCCAGGGTTCCCAGGCCGCTGTGAGGACTCTCCCGACGCCGGAGCACCACCACCCGGCGAGAACGGCCAGGAACATCGGGCCTCCATAGAGGCAACTGTGGAGGCCTCAATAGGCCCGACTATGGGTGAACTGGGGTTGGGGACTGGACTTTGTGCCTTCCCTCATGGTGGGAGCCATTGTGGGGGGATGTTCTTTGTGTTTAAGACTCTCATTGGTGTTATGTCTGTATTCTTTTGTGTACTGCAAAATGGCAAAAAGCATTTCACTTCATTACATCTCGGTGTATGTGAATGTGACTAATAATAAAACCTTTGAGCATGGACAGGTCATTCAAAATGGCATCCAAACATGGTGCCTCTTGCATGCGGGATCTGTAGACTTTTTCTGTACAATTTGCTAATCGGGGATGTGCTTAAATTAGGGAATAATCTACTGGACTGTTAGTAAGATAATAATTTCACTGTGCATTTGCACGTGACAGTAAAAGCACCCTTGATTATTTATCTGAACCTTTACTCTCCATGTATTTGTCTCAATGTATTTTAAACATTGAATTGTATCCACGTCTATAGCTTCCACTAGCTGCTCACTAGCAGCATACCCACCACCTTTGATGTGAAAATGTTGCCCTTCAGGTCCTTTTTAAATGTGTCCTCTCTCACCTTAATTCTATGGTCTCTAATTTACAACTTCCCAACCCTGGGAAAAAGACTCTAACCATCCACTTGATCTATGCTCCTCATGATACATTTACAAGGTCACCTCTCAATCTAGACCTTTAGGGAAAAATGTCCCAACCTATTCAGGCTCTCCTTATAAATAACTCAAGCTTCCAGTCCTAGTGGATCTTTTCTGCATCTTTCCAAAAGCAGGTGACAAAAAATGCACAATATACTCCAAATGTGGTCTCACCAATGATATGTAAGTTGTAATGTGGTCCCAACTCCTGTACCCAATGGTTTAACAATGAATGCAAACATGCCAAACACCTTCTTCACCCCACTGTCGGGGTGGAAGATTGCAACCTTCACGTGGTCCACCCTGTTTCGACTCACTAATGCAATCAACCCGACGTGCACAAACAAATAGATCAAATAGAACAAGTTGACCTACAACTTTAGACTGTGCACGTCATACGCAAGAGGAAGAAGACCCCAGTCTATCTGCTTCACCACTTTCAGGGACACATAGCATAATTAGATTAAGTATTTTAAGATTTAAGCATTGAGCATCTTTCAGTTTTTAGTTTGTTTTGCTTTTCCCCTCTGCACCCAGCGCAGTCCTATGTACTGATTCCCCACATCTAAAAGGGGTTTGGCCTGAAAAAAGTATTTATATTCCCCTTCCCATGGTTGTTGCCAGGAATTCTGAGGAATATAAAAATGTTTTCAGGCGAAACCTACCAGATTATATTCTGATCTAAACCATTTTCTATTTCTCTTCAAAATCTCTATTATCCCCCCCCCAATTTCCTAATGCCTGCTAAACTTAATTTAGTTGTTCAGTAATACACAAAATTATAACAATTTCAATCGGCAATTACGTCTCCAGTTTAATCTGAGCCAAAAATATAGATGTCGTTAAAAGTAGCATCTGTCATGTAGTCTCACCAAGAGAAATATGCATATCAACTTTTACTTAAATTTGGCATACTTTTTTTTCTGAAGAAGGGTTCCGAGCCAAAATGTCACCTATTCGTTTTTTTCTCCAGAGATGCTGCAAGATCGGCTGAATTACACCAGCATTCTGTATCTACCTTCTGTATAAACCAGCATCTGCAGTTCCTTCCAATATACTTTTTTTTTCCTGCCGTAATTCAGGTTTTCTCTTCAGAGCCAATTGTAAACTGAGAGAAAGCAGAGACGCAATGGAGTGCACTCTATCCCAGCATACATTGTGATGGTGAAAGTCCTCTATTGAAACCACAGGCTCTGCATGAAGATAGACAGCTTTCACCCACGCTATGGATTCCGGGAATAACCCACATTGTACGATATCTGTTCGTTTCCCCAACACCGGGAACTACCAGCCGCAACCTTTCAAACAGAATTACTAATTTCAACTGAGTCGTGTGGCCCAAGGTGGAGAATTCATAAAGAGACATTTCCAATGCCACATATTATGTGTACAATAACAGAAAATGTAGCACAATCAAATGCGTCTTAAAAAATCTGGTTAATTTCTTAACAGGTTCAAAACACCTTAAGATTTAAAAAAAATATCTGCCTTAGGTTACTGGCAACTGAAAATTACCCTTTAGTGTTGAAAACAAAAACAAAAATCAAAGGGAGTTGATGACCATGTGTGTGAGATAATGTTGCAAAGAGTACAAGTCGGGGGAGAGGAGGAATCTCCCTCTCAATGGAAAACACGGTGGGTCGAATTGCAACTTTCTAAACCTTTATAAATACAAAATAACAGATAGGCTACTTTGCAGAAGCTGGATCCTAGATTACCCTCGTCCCACCTCCCCCAACACACACACAATGATAGTAGTAGAATTAGGCCATTCGGCCCATCAAGTCTATTATCAAGTATATCAAGAACATCGTACACTACATATAAACCGAAAGCACTTGGGTCTGAAGCAAACGGAGAAACGTCTGGAGAAGAACAGACGAGAGTTAATACTAAAGATAGACACACAGAGCTGGAGTAACTCAGTGGGACAGGCTGGTGTAAAAGTTGCTGCGGTGCTGGGCGAAGATCCTGCAGGAGCTACAGGACCTTTGGTGCTCGGCGCTTCACCCGGAACCATCCGTCCCCGCGCTTCACCCGGAACCATCCGTCCCCGCGCTTCACCCGGGGGAGGATCAGGGCCCGGCCGCCCACCTCAAAGATGGCGACGCAACTGGCAGTTGGTTCGCGTGGACGCGGCGGACAGGAATCCAGCGGTAAATGGACGGGACTGGACCTTGGAGAGGAGGGAGAGGGAGGAGGGGGGAGTGAGTGAGGGGAGGGGAGAGAGAGGGTAACAAAGGGTCTGCATGTAGTTTAGGTCCAACGTGATGAGGCAGAGGAGAGGAGAGCAACGCCAGGGTCGGGACCGCCTGTCTCATTTGCTCTCAGTTCAATAATTCATAAATTATAGGAGCCGAATTAGGCCATTCGTCCCACCCCGTCTGCTCCGCCATTCAGTCATAGCTGAAGCTATATTTAAGAGGGAGTTAGATGTGGCCCTTGTGGCTAAAGGGATCAGGGGGTATGGAGAGAAGGCAGGTACAGGATACTGAGTTGGATGATCAGCCATGATTATATTGAATGGCGGTGCAGGCTCGAAGGGCCGAATGGCCTACTCCTGCACCTATTTTCTATGTTTCTAAGATAGACACAAAAAGCTAGAGTAACTCAGCGGAACAGGCAGCATCTCTGGAGAGAAGGGATGGGTGACGTTACAGGTCAAGACCCTTCAGTCATGGCTGATCTCTCTTTCCCTCTCAACCCCACTCCCCTGCCTTTGTCCCATAACCCCTGACACCCGTACTAATCAAGTAACTCAGTTCAATAATTCTAATTCATTCCACCGTTCATGTTAAACCCTTCTCCATGTTTCCCTCTTGATAGCAACCACCAGCTGCAGGAACTCTGGTCTTTAGAGCGTGTAATATTGCAGCACTGGTGCAGGACCTTTGGCCCACAAAGTATTTGCTGAACAGGTTAGGCACAAGGAACTACAGATGCTGCAATCTTCCTAGAACACAAAGTGCTGGAGTCATTCAGTGGGCCAGGCAGCATCCGTGGAGGACCTGGATGGGTGAAGTTCCAGGTCCAGGAAGCATTTCCCAGCCTATGCCAAGTTAAACTACTCTGCCTGCATGTGATCTATATCCTTCCATTCCCTGCATATCCAAGTGTCTGAAGTAGGGTCTTGGCCCGAAACGTCACCTATTCCTTTTCTCCGGAGATGCTGTTTGACCTGCTGAGTTACTCCAGCTTTTTGTGCTCTTTTAAGCCTCTTTCAGACTTTAATCTCTTGCTTTTTGTAATGTTGGCATTATTTTCCTCCTCTGTCTACAGTCCATGTCTACTGTGGACTCGAACATTCTCCTGAATTTCACGGAACCAAAGAAGCAGGCTTCTGGCCCCATTCCTGTATTGCTGGTGGTGCAGGCACAGAATTCATTCTTGGCCTGCCCTGTGCATTTTATGTGCTACTCTTGATCCATGTTCCTCATTATCCTCATTATGGTCAAATCATTAAAAAAATTCCAATGAACAAATTTAATAATGGTCAAATTGAAAATAATCCCTTTAACAATTAATGAGATTATTTTCCCATGACTTTTGTAGTTGACCTGCCTACATTCTGAAGCTGGATCAGTGAATGTTGTAATGTAACAAGTGTAATGTTGGTAACTATGATTGTGAACTTTGTTCCTTGCATTCATTTCATCCATCTTTGTGATACTTATTTAAAACAAGTTGATTGTCTCTCAATTCTGTGTTTGTGATAGTAATTTAATCTAATTGATCCACACATACCTATTCTCAATTCTGTACTTGCAGTTGTGAAATCTTAATTGCATTCACGGATTGTCATTCCTTACTGGATATGACATCTCAGAAGAAAATTACGCCTTTTGTTTTCTTGGGATCACTCTCCCAATCAACATGATCCAGAGTTATCTTCTTTACCCAGCATCATTTTGTTCTCGTATCTCTATAATCCCTTGATTTCCACTCAGTATCCAGAAATCTATTTCTCTTTGATAGCGATGCAATCAGTAATTAAGCCACCACAGCCTCTGAGGATAAGAAGACCGAAGATGCACCACCCTGAACAAAAATATCTCTATTTAAGTCCAAAATTGCCTACCCCTTAGTTTAAGATTGTGACTCCTAGTTTTAGTCTCCTCAAACATGGGGAAATATGCTCTTCAATTCGGTACTATTGAATTCTAAGAATTTAGTATGTTTTAATGAGCTCACCGTTCCTAAATCCTCTCCTCAATGATTGCCCGAAATCAGTCTGCTAAACCTTTTCTGCACCATGTACAAAAAGTATTCCCCTCTTTAGCAGGGACACCAAATTATGCATATGATTTCAATTATAGTCTCTGTATAATTGTGATATTGGTTTTCGGGTCCTACCTTATCTTTAAATAAGAGCTTGAACCATTGTAGTTACCATTGCTAAAGCCTTCATAATGCTTTTGCTTTGCTTTAGAACTGCCGATCATGTTTTCTCCTTCCTTCTCTCCAGAGACCCATCCCTTCTCTCCAGAGATGCTGCCAGTCCTCCTGAGATACTCCAGCTTTTTATGTCTATCTTTGGGTTAAACCAGTATCTGCAGTTCCTTCCTACACGTCTTCTCCTGCATTGTCCTGCTCATCCATAAATTCTGTTCTCTGCTTGCTCCTGAAACATCTTTCCCTTTATGCTTAAACTCTCCCATGCCATTCCACACATATCATTGTATCTTTACTGCTGTTTCTGTTCTGCGGGATACTCTGTTCCTTCTGGGCCTCACTCGATCTGCTTCTCCCTTGATCAGTTACCTTAGTCATACTCTTTCAACTGCTGACATTGTATATAAACTAAAGCCTTCAGTCGCTGCAGCTATTAAATTCTTGTCAGTTACTTGTTCCATTTCACTTTTAATTCAACTGGTTGGGAAGAAATGCCACTGATATTTTATAAAAGAAAGTAGTCATGGTAATGTGATAATTTTTAATTTTTTTTAGGATGTAACATGTAGAATGGATAAGGGCGAGCCAGTGGATGTGGTGTATCAGGACTTTCAAAAAGCCTTTTGACAAGGTCCCACAAGAGATTAGTGTGCAAAATTACAGCACATAGTATTGGTGGTTGGGTATTGACATGGATGGAGAACTGGTTGGCAGACAGGAAGCAAAGAGTATGAATTAACAGGCCCTTTTCAGAATGGCAGGCAGTGACTAGTGAGGTGCCACGAGGCTCGGTGTTGGGACCCCAGATATTTACAATATATATTCACGATTTAAACGAGGGAATTAAATGTGACATCTCCAAGTTCGCGGATGACACGAAGCTGGGTGGCAGTGTGAGATGCAATGAGGATGCTATGAGGCTGCAGAGTGACTGGGATTGGATGGGTGAGTGGGCAGATGCATGGCAAATGCAGTATAATGTGGATAAATGTGAGGTTATCCATTTTGGTGGCAAGAACAGGAAGGCAGATTATTATCTCAAAGGTGTCAGATTAGGAAAAGGGGTGGTGCAATGAGACCTTGGTACACTTCTAACTTTTTAATTATTGCCACTGTACATCAGTTGTTAATTTAAACTTTGAAATTGGTTATCAAGAACAATCAAAGGTTCAAGCGATACAGAACAAAGATAGGAATACATAAAGTTAGGTAGCATTATATAAATGGATCACTGAAATCCTGTGTCAGGCAAGAAATCAATTTTGTATTTGTGTCATAGAAATTCACTTTTGAAAATATAAGCATCCATAGTGATCCACTGTTATCTTCTATAATTCTGTAAGCAAAGGTTTTATTTTACAATTGTGCTTGTTGGGCTATTGAGAGGAGATTGCTGAAACTCATTTTGACACTAGATGTCAGCATTGCATCAAATGAAAAATCTGAACTGGAGCGCACCCTTTCTAATCCGAGAAACCTGCCTATTCCTCATTTTTAGATTCCGATGGAGACCTTGCAAGTGAGCACTCCTCTTCAATGGAAAATGGGGAAAATCATGAGGCAGCGGCTGAACCTGGAGGGGAATCCCCGGTTGAAAATCCTAATGCTGGCTGGGCAGATGCAATGAGCAGAATTCTCAACAAAAGTACTCCTGGCGACAAACCAATGATACTTGTTAAAAAGAAAGAGAAAGAAAAAGAAAAACTGAAACAAGAGATGTTAGAAAAGATGAAAAAGGTATTGCATTGAGCTCTTGAAATTGAGGCAATTAACAGTTTTTGAATGGGCCCAAGGGAACTAAATATACAACTCTTCTTCAGAAGAATAATGTACTGTGTAAGAAGCAGACAATGTTGAAATGAGAAGGTAAAATAGGGTGACATCTGAAGGGTTAAAATAACAGGGTTCTTGTTTACAGGAGCAAATATAATTGAGATGTAGTAGGAATTGTAAAATATATTGCTTAGGAATCCCATTGAAGCTGTCATGAGTTTAAAAATCAATATGCTTCTGGAGCAGGATGGGGGGAGGTTAAGGGAAGGTTGATAAACTATTGACCAGTATTTCAAAGCAAAGGGTTTTATAGGGATTAATCTTTTCTGCAGGTTCAAGTGAGTTGACAAAATAAATTTTTTCATACCTTCAGAAAATGTGGTTGATTTTTCTGCGCTAATAATACTGGCAACATTGGTTACAAATACAGTGCCCTCCATAATGTTTGGGACAAAGACCCATAATTTATTTATTTGCCTCTGTACTCCACAATTCGAGATTTGTAATAGAACAAAAAATCACATGTGGTTAAAGTGCACATTGTCAAATTTTAATAAAGGCCATTTTTATACATTTTGGATTTCACCATGTAGAAATGACAGCAGTGTTTATACACAGTCCCACCATTTCAGGGCACCATAATGTTTGGGACACACGGCTTTATCGAGGGCACTGTATTTCACATTTTTAACATACAGATTTGTTTTAAGAAAGTTTCCAAATAAATAAGGGATTAATTGATTCCTGAATTATCAGGTTAACATGGTTGAATCCACTGTTGTACATTGACAACATTCTGCTTGCTTTTAGTTCTTGATCACAGATAAACAAAACAAGGGTGTGTGTGTACAGTAAAAAGTGACGAACAAGATGTGAATTTTGTCAAACTGCCAACTTAATTTCAAGTGAAATAAAGCAGCGTTGAACTCGTAATTACAGAAAAGTAATAATACTGAAGAAGACCATTTGACCTGTTGATTCTACACTGGATTCATAATTTCACCTCCTTGCCAAGTGCCTTGTTAGTTGAGTGATCTAATCTAAAAGGATAATGCTGGAATTATCTGGTGTCCTACTAACTTAATCAAGTTTTTTTTTTAATGAGGTGGATGATGTCTACGGATTTTAGTAAGATATTTGATAATTGGAAAATATACAACTAATGGCATGACATCTTAACAGATGTACAGAGGGATCTTGGGGTCCAAGACCATAACTCTCTGAAAGTGGCAACGTATAGTTAGAGTGGTAAATAAGGCATATGGTAAGCCTGCCTTCATTTGTCTTGGCATTGAATATAAAAGGCAGGACTTCATGATGCAGCTTTATGAGACTTTGGTTCAGCCATATTTGGAGTATCATCACAGTTTTGTTCGCATCATCGCCGGAAGGATGTTGAAGATTTGGAGAGGGTGCAAAGGAGGTTTACCAGAATGAACCTGGATTGGGGGTTTTTAGCTACATGGAGAGTTTTGACAAACTTTGATTGTTTTCTCTACAATGCCGGAGATTGCGGCAAGACCTGATAGAAGTATATATAATTGAGAAGCACAGATGGGGTAGGCAGTCAGAACCTTTTCACCAGAGTGAAAAAAAAATCAAATACTATAGGGTATAGTTTTAAAAGCCCTGTCCCACGGTACGAGTTCATTCCAAGAGCTCTCCCGAGTTTAAAAAAAATCAAACTCGTAAGCACGGAGAATGAACGTAGGGGGTACGTCGGAGCTCGGGGACGTCTCTTAGCGCCAATGGCAGGTACTCGGGAAGACTCGCTAATGGCAGGTAAGCACGGGAAGACTCGTGAAGATTTTTCAACATGATGAAAAATGTCCACGAAAGCCCCGAGTACCGACGAGTGGCCATTACCGTAAATCTCCGAGTTCGAATCAGGGCAAACTCGGGAGAACTCTTGGAATGAACTCTTACCGTGGGACAGGGCTTTTAAGGTGAGAGTGGCAGAGTTTAAAGGAAATGTGCAGGGTATGTATATTTACACAGAATGTGGTGAAAGCCTGCAACTGGGTGGTTGCAGCAGATACAATAGTGCAATTGAAAAGACTTTCAGATAGACTAATGGATATGGAGGGATATAGATTAAGTGCACAGATTAGATTTGGTCTTGGCAACATGTTCGGCACAGACATGGTCCGAAAGGCTTTTTCCTGTGTTGTACTGTTATATGGGGTATGTGAATGAGCCATGCTAAACTAGCTATCGCAAAACAATGTTTTCTGCAGACTAATGTGGAATTGCAAAGGTTTGTCTTGGCAATTGTCTCAATGATAACACTTGCATCAGTGGTGCTGGCAATAGATATGGAGGCAGCAATGCCGTTGAACTCCGGAAATGAATTTTAAAGAGTTTGTCAACAAACTCCCAAAATCGGATTGCTGACAGTAATCCTTAGCCAATCCAGTGCAGATGATGTTTAGTAGTAAATTCATACACATTTCAATTAACTCTGAAATTTGAATTTGTAAGATGTTTTGAAAGACCTTGTTCTGACGGGTATGATGGTGCGGTGAGTTGGCATGTTGTTCCTAACTTCTGGAATAGAATCTGACAGGAGGCAAGTTTTTGTTCCCCTGATTACACAGGTTCAATCTGAAATGCATTTGCCTGACTGTGCTACATTTCCTGATGGAGGGAGGCTTACTACACACACTTCCAATTGCTTTAAATGGATCATGCATAGACGGGTGTTGGGATGGAAACCTTACACTTGTGCAAAAGCACATTGTTAGAATAAACTCGACATTCATCCTGTGCTCTACTGATACCCAGGTAGATGAGGCAGACGTTGAATGACGAGGAAAAACACCATTTCAGAACAACATCCTTCATTAATACTGGATTTCATCTTTAGAAAATGTCACTTTACTGATATTAATAACAGCCAGGTGTTTTAAACTTTACAATTTTACAAATGTTAACAACAGTTCGGCATAAGCTTTATCTTTGCTAGTTATTTTCATCAGTTTCCAACAAACATCTGGAGTAATTAAAACAACAATTCATTTATTAAAATCCTATTGGTTTGTGTGAAGTTAAGGGATTATGCAACATGTTGCTAAATGAGCTTTCTTTGGCAGCTGGAGGAAAAGAAAGAATGGGAGCAGATGTGCAGAGTGAAACCCGATGTAGTTCGAGATCGGGAGACTGAGAAAAACTTACAGAGGATAGCCACCAAGTAGGTATTCATTCTGCTGCTCAGCATGAAAAAAAGTTAATTTTTGATGGATACATTTTATGAGCCTTCAACATCTAACTACTTGAAAAAACATAAATTGCTGTGTGGTGATAGGATAAATAGAATGCAAATTAGTCATGAGCGTTTTATTGCCATATGTCAATGAAATTCTTATTTGCAGCAGCCAAACAGAATATGCACACACACGTGCGCGGAGAAGGCTTAAAGTCTGTACATTAAGTTGTGACATTGTATGCAAAAGAAACCCTTCAATTGACATTGCCTCCCTAAGCAACTTTATATCACATGGGAAAGAGTCTATCTCCATTGTGTTAATGACCCCAAAAGATATGCAAGAGGCTCTGTCCATGGCCAGCAAATGTCTCCTACTGCTACTGCTATGCTCAGTCTGAAACTCGTTTTTGATGTTCTTGGATTTCAGCCCTTGCTGGACATTCCTAGTAAGCAGTCAGTGCAGGAGGGTAGCCTGCTCTGCATAATGTATATCTCTGTTTCTTCCTTTTATTGAGTCTGATTGTAATTGTATTATCCAAGCCAATTTGGAAAGACTTAACGGCCTGTCCCACTTTCACGACTTTTTTTACTCGTGGACATTTTTCATCATGCTAGAAAAACACCCCGACCTACTTGATGCCACGAGTACCTACGACTAGCATCACGGCATGCTACCACCTACCTACGACCTCGTGATGACCATGCTGCGAGTATGAGTCAAGGGCAAGTTCGGCAGAGGTCGTGAATTAGGTCGTGAAAGTGGGGCAGGCCCTTTACACCTTGTCATTTATGCTATTATGCTGATTTTACACTTTACACTTTATAAAAAAACATTCCATTTTGTTATCCAAGACAGCAAAAGAAATGGAAAACACAGTCAGACTTGTAGCTATTTAAAAAATTAGTCAGGTTGATAAATCAATGAGGTTATGGCAATACAGCTTGGAACAGGCAGAGAATGTTGTGGATGCATCCCAGACCATCACGTAATATTAAATGTAACATCTCCAGGTTTACAGATGACACAAAGCTGGGTGGCAATGTGAGCTGCGAGGAGGATAATAATAATAATAATACATTTTATTTAATGGGCGCCTTTCAGACATCTCAAGGACACCTTACATAGTAATCGGAATAAAAACATATAATCGGAATATAACAAGTAATAAAGACATCACAGAGACACAAATTAAAAACAGAATTCAATCCAAAAACAGAAAATCAAAAACAGTGTGAAGAGAGAGCAGCGGCAGCCAAAGCGCGCCAGCGTCCACTCATGCTATGAGGCTGCAGGGTAACTTGGATAGGTTGGGTGGGTGGGCAGATGCATGGCAGATGCAGTATAATATAGATAAATATGATGTTATTCACTTTGGTGGCAAGAACAAGAAGGCAGATTATTATCTGAATGGTGCTAGATTAGGCAAAGAGGAGGTGCAACGCAACCTGGATGTACATCAGTCATTGAAAGTAAGCAGCCAGGTACAGCAGGCAGTGAGGATAGCAAATGGCATGTTGGCCTTCATAGCGAGAGGATTTGAGTACAGGAGCAAGGATGTCCTACTGCAGTTGTACAGGGCCCTGTGAGACCACACCTGGAGTATTATGTGCGGTTTTGGTTTCCGAATTTGAGGAAGAACATTCTTGCTATTGAGGGAGTGCAGCGTAGGTTCACCAGGTTAATTCCCGGGATGGCAGGATTGACCTATGATAAAAGAATGGATCGACTGGGTTTATATTCACTGGGATTTAGGATGAGAGGGGATCTTATAGAAACACATACAATTCTTAAAGGATTGGACAGGCTAGATGCAAGAAAAATGTTCTTGATGTTGGGGGAGTCCAGATCCAGGGGTCACAGTTTAAGAATAAGGGGTAGGCCATTTAGGACTGTGATGAGGTAAAACTACATCACCCAATTGTGAATCTGTGGAATTCTCTGCCACAGAAGGCAGTGGGGGCCAATTCTCTGGATGTTTTCAAGAGAGAGTTAGATTTAGCTCTTAGGGCTAAAGGAATCAAGGGATATGGAGAAAAAGCAGGAACGGGGTACTGATTTTAGATGATCGGACATGATCATAATGAATGGCAGTGCTGGCTCGAAAGGCCAAATGGCCTAATCCTGCACCTATTTTCTATGTTTCTATAAACCAACCTTCCTTCCATTAATAGACACAAAATGCTGGAGTAACAGCAGGACAGGCCGCATCTCTGGAGAGAAGGAACGGGCGACGTTTCGGGTCAAGACCCTTCAGACACAAAACCACCCATTCTTTCTCTCCAGAGATGCTGCTTGTCCTGCTGAGTTACTCCAGCATTTTGTGTCTTTCTTCCGTTTAAACCAGCATCTGCAGCTCCTTCCTACACATTCCTTCCATTAATTCCATTTACACCTCACACTGCCTTGGCAAGGCCACCACTATAATCAAGGATGCGTCGCATCTCAGCTACTCCCTCTTCTCCCCTATCCCATCGGGCAAAAGATATAGAAATGTGAAAACAGACCTCCAGATTCAGGGACAGTTTCTTCCAGCTATTATCGGGCAACTGAACGATCCTACCAAGAACTAGAGAGATCGCGGTTCACAGACTCGCCAGCCGCCTGCCACTTTTGCGGGCTGGAAGAGTCTGTGTACCACGTGTACATGGAGTGCGTGAGGCTGCAGCCACTGTTTGAATATCTAAAGGGGCTGCTCCTTGCCTTCTGGCTGCATTTTTCACCCACCATCCTCATCTTTGGACACCCTGTGCGTAGGGGAGAGGGTAGGGCTGAAGATGTCCTGGTTGGGTTGCTCCTGGGCCTGGCCAAGCTGGCCATCCGCGAGTCACGGCGCCAGACGGTGGAGGGCTCTACCCGAGCCAGCTGCCTGCCCCTTTTCCGGGGTTACGTCCGTGCCCGGGTGGGGTTAGAAAGGGAATACGCCCTGTCTACGGGCACCCTGAGGGAGTTCCGGGACCGCTGGGCTCCGCAGGGTGTTGAATGTATCCTCAATAAGGATTGTAACATAGTTGTATAGTAGTATATTATGGATACATGTTTGTACTGTATTATGGTGGTGGGTTCTGGCTTGTTTTATTGTAGTGTAAATATTATTTTTAATAATTGAATAAATTTTTTGAAGAGAAAAAAAAAAAAGAACTAGAGAGCAGTCCTGAGCTACTATCTAACTTTTTGGAGACCCTCGGACTATCTTTGATTGGAGTTTACTGGCACTTTCTTGCACGAAACATTATCACGTTATTCCCCTTATCATGTATCTACACTGTGGTGGCTCGATTGTAATCATGTATTGTCGTTCAGCTGACTGGTTAGCATACAACAACAAAACATTTTCACTGTACCTCGGCACATGTGACAGTAAACTAAACTCAAACTCAGAACTGATCACTTCAGTCTTTCGGTATAGCTGAGGATATATTGAACGAATGTCAACAACTAGACAAATATCAAGTATCAAGTATATCTTTATTGTCATTTTCCTGAGTACTCACATACCCAGAGAAAACAAAAAAACGTTGCTCAACCAGTGTCCATTCAGTGTGCAGTAAAAAATAAATAGAAATAAAAATACATATATCATCATGAACAAATTAAACACTCTACTCTCTACTAAACATCAACAGGCGTTCCGATCGGCAGCGGCACGACAGTGACTCTGCTGCAGTGTGTCCAGGTTGGTGGTTGGTGCGCGATACTTTGGCAGGGGGCAAAGTCCATTTATCAGTCTTATAGCCTGCGGGAAGAAGCTGAGGAGCATCCTGCTGGTTTTGCAGCTAATGCTCCTGTACCTCTATTTGCCTTGTCTAGAGACGAAGATGACTGATCTATTTGTTTAATCTACAGAGGTGTTGTACAGCTATTTAATGCTGTGCGAAAACATCAAACATCTGTGGATGATAAAGTTAAAGAAGTGGGTGGGTCTGAGCGAAAGCGTGCCAAGTTGCTGTCATCGGTCTCGAAGAGAGACTTTATCGATGTGCTTCGTGGATCGTCGCAAAATGTGCAGCGGGACTCAGCAGGAAGAACACCAAAGAGTGTAAAACAGGTGTGTGAAAATTCTTATGATTAATGAGTATTCGCCATTAACTTACTCTTGTGGAGATTGAGGCAATTATGGTAACGGTTGGGGATCAGCTGATTATTATACTACTTCAAATCAAATGCCTTTTATCTTTAATTGGTAAGTAAAACAGTTTCTTGTGATTATTGGGGAAACATTTGTATATGTAGTGTTGGTTTATTGACAAGGTAGATGGAGTATGAGCATAATTAATCTTACAGTTTTACTGCAGTTTAAAGTAGGAATAGAGCTAATCACACACAATTGTATTCAGGTAGCAATGAAGGAATATTGTGCAAATGAGCTACATGACCACTGTTCCTCTTCTACCATGGATCAAGTTATAGGTTATGTTTTATAAAATATGTGAATGTAGCAATAGACAACCCATGCAGTGTAGTTTTATAGCTGGCTGAGGCTACATTGCACCTGCATAAAGCCCAATAGTTGTGAGACCACCTCTTGGCTGCATTGCATTGGGCAGGTCTGGCTTCCGAATTATGGTGTCTCTCTTGTGTAAGTCCTTGAGCTACATCATACTTGCCATTGAGCTTGATCATACCTGCTGTTATGATAGTGCTGGTGAAGTATCATAATTGATTTATAGAATAATTAGACCAAGCGCAGGCAGGTGGGACTCGTGTAGCTGGGACATGTTGGCCGTTGTATGCAAGTTGGGCCGAAGGGCCTGTTTCCACACTGTTTCAGTCTATGACTTCTTGCGTATGGCATGCACAGCCTAAAGTTGTAGGACAACTTGTTCTATTTGATCTTATTTGATTGTGCATGCCAGGTTGATTGCATTTGTTGAAAAAGGGCAGACCACGTGAAGGTTGCAATCTCCCACCCCAGTCTATGACTATGAATAATGATTTTTTAAATTGTAATACATAACAATAGCATCTGATGTTTTGCAACATCTGGCAAGTCGTTCCATGACCTCTGAGCTCTTTATAGTGGTGAACAAATAGAATCCTTAAACAAAAGTACATTGTGGAGGAGGGGGAATATGTCATTTGGGACATGAAACAAGTGGTAGTCAAATGGTCTGTGGTATCTCATTGATAAACTGTGATATCCTGTGTTTCTACTTGGGTCCAAATATTCCTTGTCAATAATTGCCGGCTGGTCACCAATGTGAATCTAAAGGGGAAGGGGAATCTTTTTCACCCAGAGAGTGCAAGTATCCGGAGTACATAGAGACAAGTGGAAACAGTGTTGCTGACACCATTTAATGAGTATCTTGATAAGCACTTAATTTGTTTAGATATAGAAGGCTGTGGACCAAGTTTGAGTCTGACTATCAAAAGCTCTTTTATCTGGGCTCGAAATTAACGGTTGCCCGGGTTGACCACCCAAAGTGCCGCTGGGCAACCTAAACGCCGACTCATTTTGCCTGGCTTGGCACTACAGTTACTGGTTTATACCGAAGATAGACACAAAAAACTGGAGTAACTCAGCGGGTCAGGCAGCATATCTGGAGAAAAGGAAAGTGACGTTTCGTGTCGGCGACGGCTGTAGTGGGGGGCAAAGGTATAAGGTGCAGGGTGACGAAGGGTCGAAGCGAATGACCGGCCCCGAACAGCGGCAGCAGCGGTCGTGATAGCGGCTCCATCTCCTCCTCCTCCCGCACCCCGCCTGCCCTGATAGCGGCCGCTGCCTGCCGACGGCGCTTTCAAAACAAACCCTCTCGCACGTCGAGGCCGGGAGGAGGGAGGGAGGGGGAGGCCTACTTCCGCCATCTGAAGCAGCTGCACCAAAGATCCCATAGCTCGGCCCCGCACCTTGCTGTTGGCTGGCGGAGGAGGGGAGGCAGTGGCGAGGAGATCCCAACCACCTCCCCATTTGACGGCGGCACTTGCGGGGGACAGCCAAGGCAGCGGGGCGATGTTGTCCGAGGAGCGCTGACATTCCTTCCTCCCTACCTCCTCTGCCCCTTTTCCCTCCCCCTCCCCCTCCCCCTCCCCTGTACTGACCCCCCTTCCCATCCATCCTGCACTTCTCCCCCCATTCATACTGCACTGATCCCCCCATTCATCCCGTACTGACCCACCCTCCATTTACCTTGCACCGATTTCCCCCCCCCCATCCATTCTGTAGTGATTTTCCCATTCATCTTTTATTGATCCCCTCATTCATCCTGTACTGATCCCCTAATTTATCCTGTACTGATCCCCTCATTCATCCCATACTGATCCCTCATTCATCCCATACAGATCCCCTCATTCATCCTGTAGTGATCCCCCATTCATCCTGCGCAGACCCTCCGATCCACACTGTACTGACCCCCCCCCCATTCATCCTGTACTGATCCACCCATTCATCCTGTGCTGATCCCCCCCCCCCCATCCATCCTGTACTGATCCCCCCCATTCAAGAAGAATGGGGGGAACAGTCTGAAGAAGGGTCTCGACCCGAAACGTTGCCTATTTCCTTCGCTCCACAGATGCTGCCTCACCCGCTGAATTTCTCCCGCATTTTTGATTCACACACCCCCTGACCCTATTGTGCTGGAAATGTCTTCAGAGCAAACATTGACTATGTTTGATAACGGAATGCAATCAAATGTTATTATTTGTTTTAGTCCATAAAGATGGATTAATTAAATTGTGAACACGTGAAACATTATCGTTACTGTTGACACGTTATTACAGAATTCATTTTAACGGCAAATCAATACTCTTAATATGGAGTATCAGTACTGTCGTTATTTAATGAGGAACATTCACAACTATACGTTGGATTTATCCAGGTTTTACTTCTACAGTCGGTCACATACATCACAAATTTGGTCAGGAGATATTTCAGTTGAAATTTTAACATTAATTCTGAAGTGGGAATGATGGAAACAGCGTTTATCAATAATCTGGTGCGTACAAACTGGGTACCTTCATTGCTGTGCACAACACGTACATCTAACCTGAATGTCCGGTAATGTGGCGTTTTGACACCTTTAAACATATTACCAAAAGAACATTTGCTGCAGTTATGTCCTTTGGCCATCTCTTGTCAGTTAGTGTAATGTTTAACCTGTCAGATGGGTATAGTTGGTTTTAACAGCTATTATCATAAAATGCCTTTAGAAATTTTCTTGCAACCTGTATATTTTGTTAGGGATAAATTATGTCGGAAGCCAGAGTTTTTCTGTGCCAATAGCAATAACGACCCATGCTATGGCCATGTCATGTTATTTTTCAGTCCTTCACAGAAAACATGCTTGCATCAATCTGTAGTGTGCATGGTTAAGCATATATGTTACCATGGTCCAGGATTTATTGACACAGGTTGATCATAGAATGGTTGGGGCGTCTAGATCATCTAGAATGGTTGGGGCGAGGGACTCAAATAGAGAAAGCTAATAGACAGAATGGGAGGCAGGAAGCAGAAAAGGGAAGCACTCGGACACAAGAGGAGAAAGAAGAAAAAGGAAATAAACAGAGAATAAGAGGCGGGGGGTTTCTTAAATGTGCATATTTTAATGCTAGGAGCATTGTAAGAAAGGTGGATGAGCTTAGAGTCTGGATAGACACCTGGAAGTATGATGTTGTGGCGATCAGTGAAACATGGTTGCAGGAGGGCTGTGATTGGAAACTAAATATTCCAGGATTTCGTAGCTTCAGGTGTGATAGAATTGGAGGGGCAAGAGGTGGAGGTGTTGCATTGCTAGTCAGGGAAGATATTACAGCAGTGCTTTGGCAGGATAGATTGGAGGGCTCATCTAGGGAGGCTATTTGGGTGGAACTGAGAAGTGGGAAAGGTGTAGCAACACTTATAGGGGTGTATTATAGACCGCCAAATGGGGATCGAGAATTGGAAGAGCAAATATGTAAGGAGATAGCAGATATTAGTAGTAAGCACAAGGTAGTGATTGTGGGAGATTTCAACTTTCCACACATAGACTGGGAAACACATTCTGTAAATGGGCTGGATGGTTTGGAGTTTGTAAAATGTGTGCAGGATAGTTTTTTGCAGCAATACATAGAGGTACCTACTAGAGGAGGGGCAGTGCTGGACCTCCTGTTAGGAAATGAGACGGGACAGGTGGCGGAGGTATGCGTTGGGGAGCACTTCGGGTCCAGTGATCACAATACCATTAGTTTCAATATAATTATGGAGAGGGTCAGAACTAGACCTAGGGTTGAGATTTTTGATTGGAGAAAGGCTAACTTTGATGAGATGCGAAATGATTTAAAAGGAGTGAACTGGGACATTTTGTTTTATGGGAAGGATGTAGAAGAGAAATGGAGGACATTTAAAGGGGAAATTTTAAGAGTACAGAATCTTTATGTTCCTGTTCGGTTGAAAGGAAACAGTAAAAATTGGAAAGAGCCCTGGTTTTCAAGGGAAATTGGACATCTTGTTCGGAAAAAGAGGGAGATCTACAATAATTATAGGCAGCATGAAGTAAATGAGGTGCTTGAGGAGTATAAGGAATGTAAAAAGAATCTTAAGAAAGAAATTAGAAAAGCTAAAAGAAGACATGAGGTTGCTTTGGCAAGTAAGGTGAAAGTAAATCCAAAGGGTTTCTACAGCTATATTAATAGCAAAAGGATAACGAGGGATAAAATTGGTCCATTGGAGAGACAGAGTGGACAGCTATCTGCAGAGCCAAAAGAGATGGGGGAGATATTGAACAATTTATTTTCTTCGGTATTCACCAAGGAGAAGGGTATTAAATTATGTGAGGTAAGGGAAACTAGTAGTGTAGCTATGGATACTATGAGTTTCAAAGTAAAAGAAGTACTGACACTTTTGAAAAATATAAAAGTGGATAAGTCTCCAGGTCCTGACAGGATATTCCCTAGGACATTGAGGGAAGTTAGTGTAGAAATAGCCGGGGCTATGACAGAAATATTTCAAATGTCATTAGAAACGGGAATAGTCCCCGAGGATTGGCGTACTGCGCATGTTGTTCCATTGTTTAAAAAGGGTTCTAAGAGTAAACCTAGCAATTATAGACCTGTTAGTTTGACTTCAGTGGTGGGCAAATTAATGGAAAAGATACTTAGAGATAATATATATAAGCATCTGGATAAACAGGGTCTGATTAGGAACAGTCAACATGGATTTGTGCCTGGAAGGTCATGTTTGACTAATCTTCTTGAATTTTGTGAAGAGGTTACTAGGGAAATTGACGAGGGTAAAGCAGTGGATGTTGTCTATATGGACTTTAGTAAGGCCTTTGACAAGGTTCCTCATGGAAGGTTGGTTAAGAAGGTTCAACTGTTGGGTATAAATGCAGGAGTAGCAAGATGGATTCAACAGTGGCTGAATGGGAGACGCCAGAGGGTAATGGTGGATGGCTGTTTGTCGGGTTGGAGGCAGGTGACTAGTGGGGTGCCTCAGGGATCTGTGTTGGGTCCTTTGTTGTTTGTCATGTACATCAATGATCTGGATGAAGGTGTGGTAAATTGGATTAGTAAGTATGCAGATGATACCAAGATAGGGGGTGTTGTGGATAATGAAGAGGATTTCCAAAGTCTACAGAGTGATTTAGGCCATTTGGAAGAATGGGCTGAAAGATGGCAGATGGAGTTTAATGCTGATAAATGTGAGGTGCTACACCTTGGCAGGACAAATCAAAATAGGACGTACATGGTAAATGGTAGGGAATTGAAGAATGCAGTTGAACAGAGGGATCTGGGAATAACCGTGCATAGTTCCTTGAAGGTGGAATCTCATATAGATAGGGTGGTAAAGAAAGCTTTTGGTATGCTAGCCTTTATAAATCAGAGCATTGAGTATAGAAGCTGGGATGTAATGTTAAAATTGTACAAGGCATTGGTGAGACCAAATCTGGAGTATGGTGTACAATTTTGGTCGCCCAATTATAGGAAGGATGTCAACAAAATAGAGAGAGTACAGAGGAGATTTACTAGAATGTTGCCTGGGTTTCAACAACTAAGTTACAGAGAAAGGTTGAATAAGTTAGGTCTTTATTCTCTGGAGCGCAGAAGGTTAAGGGGGGACTTGATAGAGGTCTTTAAAATGATGAGAGGGATAGACAGAGTTGATGTGGACAAGCTTTTCCCTTTGAGAATAGGGAAGATTCAAACAAGAGGACATGACTTCAGAATTAAGGGACAGAAGTTTAGGGGTAACATGAGGGGGAACTTCTTTACTCAGAGAGTGGTAGCGGTGTGGAATGAGCTTCCAGTGGAAGTGGTGGAGGCAGGTTCGTTGGTATAATTTAAAAATAAATTGGATAGGCATATGGATGAGAAGGGAATGGAGGGTTATGGTATGAGTGCAGGCAGGTGGGACTAAGGGAAAATAATTGTTCGGCACGGACTTGTAGGGCCGAGATGGCCTGTTTCCGTGCTGTAATTGTTATATGGTTATATGGTTATACGCTGAATAATCCAACCACATTTTTGTTTGGAAGTGGAACGAACTAATGGAAATTGCATTAATTGCAATGTGTAAAAAGAGTTGAGATATTGTATTATAATTTAGCTGCATGTCATTGTGGTATATATCATGTCTTGATTGGTGAATATGTTTAGTTTGTGAGTTATTTGAAGCAGAAATAATATGTGAATGTAGACAAAAGTGCTGGAGAAACTCAGCGGATGCGGCAGCATCTATGGAGCGAAGGAAATAGGCAACGTTTCGGGTCAAAACCTTTCTTCAGACTGATGGGTTTCGGCCTGAAACATTGCCTATTTCCTTCGCTCCATAGATGCTGCCACACCCGCTGAATTTCTCCAGCACTTTTGTCTACCTTTGATTTTCCAGCATCTGCAGTTCCTTCTTGAACATAATATGTGAATGCTTCATTGAGCATAATTCTGACTGGTAACTACGCACTTCGTCCGAGCACATTATCGCACGCGTCATGCAAACCGTCTTAAATGACCACCTAAACTGTCATTTGGCAACCTAAAAGTTAAGTGAGAGCCCTGTTTTATACTAATCCAACTTTATTCTCCCCTTATTGCTATCTATTCACCAACATACAAGGGGCAAGAATGAAATGGAAAAGCAAAAGTTAATCATTGTGGCTGCTCTTTTGCTTATTAAATGAGAAATAGTTGCCAGATCTGACAGAAGTGGTTTGTTCACTTTTAATCTTTACCTTAACTTCTAGAGCTAGTGGCAGTGTAACTATGCGGAGGTGAAATCTGGGAACTCGGTGAACAGTGATCACTGAGAATGAACCCAGAACTACTGAGATTGTGGTGAAAAAGTAAAGTGTAATGAAGCATGTGAAAGTGGGATGGGAAGCACTTTAAACTGGGGATGGTGAAGCCAGTGAGTAAGTTTAGTTTATTGTCACATGTACCAAGGTACAGTGAAAAGCTTTTATGTTGCGTGCTATCCAGTCAGCGGAAAGACTATATGTGTTTACAAGTGTAGGAAGGAATTGCAGATGCAGGTTTAAACCGAAGATAGACTGAATAAGTGTCGAGACCCGAAATGCTACCCACTCCTCTCCAGAGATGCTGCCTGTCCCGCTGAGTTACTCCAGCTTTTTGTGTCTATCATACGTGATTGCAATCAAGCCACCCATAGTGTTCAGGTGCAGGATAAAGAGAATATCGTTTAGTGCAAGATCATGTCCAGAAAAGTTTGATTAAAGATAGTCTTAAGATTTCCAATGATGGTAGGGAAGGACTGCCTCTCGTTGGTGAAAGTATTGTTCAGTTGCCTGATAACAGCAGGGTAGAAACTATCCTTGACTCTGGAGGTATGCATTTTCACACTTCTGTACCTCTTGCCTGCTGGGAGAGGGGAGAAGAGAGTGTCCAGGATGAAAGGTGTGAAGAGATGGGATTAAAAAAAGTGCAAATGTTTAGATTTTTATTTTTAAGATCTCTAATAATTGAATATATTTTAAAATTGTAGAAAAGTGGAGTATCGGGGAAGACCAGTTGGACAATTGTGCATGTGCCTGATCCTTGAAATATCTGAAAAATCAGTACCCTTTCTCTGTCTTCCCTGTAGCTGTGCAATTCTTTCTGCCATTATCAGCACTAATACTTATTACGGAGTCTGCTCCCAGCACACAGGCACTACATTCCAGAGTGTAATAAATGAGACAGTGTGCTACCATAGTAGATCAGAGGTTAGAAACAAGGAATTGCAGATGCAGGTTTACCCAGGAAAGAGTCAAAATTCTGGAGTAACTCGGTGTCTAGGCATTACCAATGGAGAACATGGATCGGCGATTTCCCGACCTGAAACGCCACCTTAGATCAGTTTAGTTTATTGTCACGCGTACCGAGGTACAGTGAAAAGCTTTTCTCCAGGAATGCTGCCTGACCCACTGAGTTCCTCCAGTATTTTTTATCTTTCCCAGATCGGAGGTTTATTGACATTGCAGTAACAATTAGCACATTGTTAAGATGGTAGCTGTGTTCTTCATTAGAAGCCTACACCTTTAGTGGTGTGTATAATGGACAATTATTGTGAAAGGACCGGGTTCTCAAATAATGGAAGTGACGGGTGATATGATGCTAGTTTGGCACATGTCAACCAGCAATATCTGGCGATTGGCATTCTGAGCCATATTACCTAATTCCCCAAGATTGCTGGCTATTTTTGTTTAATTAAAGGTAATGTATGTGTTCTGTTGAGAGTGTGATTATTTGAACATCTGTGTGTGGCTAAGTTTCTAACAAAACATTGTAAACAGTGAATTTAGAAGAAAATGTGTAAAGATCAGCACACTTGGCTATATTTTTTAGATGTTTCTGTTTGTCTTTATCTTTTGATGCATTCCAAAGTTACTGCATGGCTGGTTAGTGAAGGAAAATCTAGGTGGCAGGTCCGACTTTCTATTCTCTCAGTTACATTCCAGATCTCAATGAATGGATAGAATACTTCAATGTGTTCTCATAGTGGCTCAGAGGTCTGTTGACATTGCGGTAACAATTAGCACTTTGTTACTGGTATTCACTTTTTGTGCCTTTTTTAATAAAGCGCCTAAATATTTCAGCATGTGCTAACGTTGCTCTCTGTAATTTGTGCATTGTTGCTCATAAGTGGCACCACATTTAGGCAAAAACTGGTGTCCAGCTAAGGTTTTCAATGATCATAATTGACTGAGGGGAAGCGAGTGATGCATTGAGTTACAGATTTGCAGAATTAATTTGTTAAGATGGGCCACTCTTTCTCGTTTGCTTCAAGCAAACATTTCACTGTTACGTTCCTTGTTAAGAAGCTGCTGCAGTTGCGCATTCACATCCATTAAAGCTGCAGCAACATTTGGATTCTGGTAATACTCAGTGACATACTAGACAGCAATTCTTGCCATTTTAGCTCTTGTCAGAGAAGACTTGAGAAATGATGGCATTGAGAACTTGAAAACTGTAACTACATTCTTTTGTGTATATAACATTTCAATTACTTTAGATTTTTTATCTTTCTCCCACAGCTCCAGGAAGACAAAGGGAATATGTTTATTTAATTGGTATATAAGAAATGCACTGAACATTCTCTTTGTACTCGGGAAAATTCAATCCCCTTTCTTCAATGCTGGATTGAATATTTTCACCCCTTGTCCCCTTTTTCCCCCAACCCATATCGTTACCACAGCATAACCTCTGATGCAGCTTTTGATGAAATCCCATTTACACAGGAAAGTTGGAGCAGGAGTAAGCCTACCCTTCAATGCTAAGGTTCATAAGGTTCATTTATTGTCACAATCCTGCCTAACTATTCAATATGATCATAACTAATGCTATCCCAAGCCTACTCTGTGCTAGACCTCTCTGCCCCCCCGCCTCTCTCTGCCCCCCCGCCTCTCTCTGCCCCCCCGCCTCTCTCTGCCCCCCCGCCTCTCTCTGCCCCCCCGCCTCTCTCTGCCCCCCCGCCTCTCTCTGCCCCCCCGCCTCTCTCTGCCCCCCCGCCTCTCTCTGCCCCCCGCCTCTCTCTGCCCCCCCGCCTCTCTCTGCCCCCCCCCGCTATCTGCCCCACCCGCCTCTCTCTGCCCCACCCCGCCTCTCTCTGCCCACCCCCAGCCTCTCTCTGCCCCCCCGCCTCGCTCGCCCCCCCCCTCCTCTCTCTGCCCCCCCCCGCTCTCTCTTCCCCCCCCGCCTCTCTCTGCCCCCCCTGCCTCTCTCGGCCCCACCCCGCCTCTCTCTGGCCCCCCCCTTCCTCTCTCTGCCCCCCCCGCCTCTCTCTGCCCCCCCCTACTCTCTCTGCCCCCCTCTCTCTGCCCCCCGCCTCTCTCTGCCCCCCGCCTCTCTCTTTCCCCCCCGCCTCTCTCTGCCCCCCCCTCCTCTCTCTGCCGCCCCGCACTCCTCTCTCTGCCCGTTCCCCCCCCGCCTCTCTCTTCCCCCCCCATGCCTCTCTCTTCCCCCTCGCCTCTCTATCTGCCCCCCCCCCCCCCTCTCTCTTATCCCCGGACCCCTCCTCCTCTCTCTGCCCCCCAACGCCCCCCTCTCTCTGCCCCCCCGCCTCTCTCCGCCCCCCCCCTCTCTCCCCCCGCCTCTCTCTGCCCCCCCGCCTCTCTCTGCCCCCCGCCTCTCTCTGCCCCCCCGCCTCTCTCTGCCCCCCGCCTCTCTCTGCTCTCTCTGCCCCCCCGCCTCTCTCTGCCCCCCCCCTCTCGCCTCTCTCTGCCCCCCCCTCTCTCTCTCTCCCCCCCGCCTCTCTCTGCCCCCCCCGCCTCTCTCTGCCCCCCCCTCTCTCTGCCCCCCCCGCCTCTCTCTGCCCCCCCCGCCTCTCTCTGCCCCCCCGCCTCTCTCTGCTCTCCCCCCCCGCCTCTCTCTGCCCCCCGCCTCTCTCCCCCCCGCCTCTCTCTGCCCCCCCGCCTCTCTCTGCCCCCCGCCTCTCTCTCTCTCTGCCCCCCCCCGCCTCTCTCTGCCCCCCCGCCTCTCTCTGCCCCCCCGCCTCTCTCTGCCCCCCTCTCTCTGCCCCCCCGCCTCTCTCCCCCCCCGCCTCTCTCTGCCCCCCCGCCTCTCTCTGCCCCCCCGCCTCTCTCTGCCCCCCCGCCTCTCTCTGCCCCCCCCGCCTCTCTCTGCCCCCCCGCCTCTCTCTGCCCCCCCCGCCTCTCTCTGCCCCCCGCCTCTCTCCCCCCCCGCCTCTCTCTGCCCCCCCCCCCTCTCTGCCCCCCCGCCTCTCTCTGCCCCCCCGCCTCTCTCTTGCCCCCCCGCCCCCTCTCTCTGCCCCCCCCCGCCTCTCTCTGCCCCCCCCGCCTCTCTCTGCCCCCCCCGCCTCTCTCGGCCTCTCTCTGCCCCCCCCGCCTCTCTCTGCCCCCCCCGCCTCTCTCTGCCCCCCCCGCCTCTCTGCCCCCGCCTCTCTGCCCCCCCCCCCCGCCTCTCTCTGCCCCCCCCCGCCTCTCTCTGCCCCCCCCCGCCTCTCTCTGCCCCCCCCCGCCTCTCTCTGCACCCCCGCCTCTCTCTGCACCCCCCCCCCCGCCTCTCTCTGCACCCCCCCCCCCCCTCTCTCTGCCTCCCTCTGCCCCCTCTGCCCGACTGACTAAGCTCAGGTAGACAGTAACATGGATAAGGGAGAGCCAGTGGATGTAGTGTACCTGGACATTCAGAAAGCCTTTGATAAGGTCCCACACAGGAGATTAGTGGGCAAAATCAGAGCACATGGTATTGGGGGTAGGGTATTGACATGGATAGAGAATTGTTTAGCAGACAGGAAACAAAGAGTAGGAATTAATGGTTCCCTTTCAGAATGGCAGGTAGTGACTAGTGGGGTGCTTCAAAGCTCGGCACTGGGACCGCAGCTATTCACAATATATATTAGTGATTTAGATGAAGGAATTAAAAGTAACATTAGCAAATTTGCAGATGACAAAGCTGGATGGCTGTATGAACTGCGAAGAGGATGCTATGAGGATGCAGGGTGACTTGGATAGGTTGGGTGAGTGGGAAGATGCATAGCAGATGCAGTATAATGTGGATAAATGTGAGGTTATCCACTTTAGTGGCAAGAACTAGAGGCAGATTATCCTCTGAATGGCAGGTAGACACAAAATGCTGGAGTAACTCAGCGGGTCAGGCAGCATCTCTGCAGCAATGGAATGGGTGATGTTTCGGGTCGAGACCCTTCTTCTGTACGGTGTCAGATTAGGAAAAGGGGAAGTTTAACGAGACCTGGGTGTACTTGTACATCAGTCACTGAAAGTAAGCATGCAAGAAACAGCAGGCAGTGAAAAAAGCTAATGGCATGTTGGCCCTCATAATGATATGATTTGAGTATAGGAGCAAAGAGGTCCTTCTGCAGTTGTACAGGGCCCTGATGAGAACACACCTGGAGTATTGTGTACAGGTTTGGTCTACTAAATTGAGGAAGGACATTCTTGCTATTGAGGGAGTGCAATGTAGGTTCACGTGGTTAATTCCCGGGATGGCAGAAATGTCATATGATGAAAGAATGGAACGACTGGGCTTGTATCCACTGACAATTAGAAGGATGAGAGGACACCTTATAGAAACATAAAATTATTACGGGATTCGACACGCTAGATGCAGAAAACATGTTCCCGATGTAGGAGTAGTCCAGAACCAGGGGCCACAGTTTAAGAGTATGCGGTAGGCCATTTAGAACTGAGATGAGGAAAAACTTTTTTACCCAGAGTGTTGTGAAGTTGTGGAGTTCTCTGCCTCAGGAGGCAGTGGAGGCTGACTCACTGGATGCATTCAAAAGAGAGTTAGATAGAGCTGTTAGGGCTAGTGGAATCAAGGGATATGGGGAGAAGGCAGGAATGGGGCACTGATTGTGGATGATCAGCTATGATCACATTGAATGGCTCGAAGGGCCGAATGGCCTACTCCTGTACCTATGTTCTATGTATCTATGTAAAATGCTGGAATAACTTGATGGAACAGGCAGCATCTCTGGAGAAAAAGAATGGGTGACGTTTCGGGTTGAGACCCTTTTTCATACTGATGTCAGGGGTGAGTGGGACAGAGATAGAATGTAGTTGGAGACAGTAAGTGGTGGGAGAACTGGGAAGGGGAGGGGATGGAGAGAGAGGGAAAGCAAGGGCTATTTGAAGTTAGAGAAGTCAATGTTCATACCACTGGGGTGTCAGCTACCCAAGCGAAATATGAGGTGCTGTTCCTCCAATTTGCGCTGGGCCTCACTCTGATAATGGAGGAGGCCCAGTACAGAAAGGTCAGATTGGGAATGGGAGGGGGATGGCGTGAATTCGCAGCTTTATGCTGCACTACTTAATCCCAGGGCGAGCGAACGAGCGGACAGACGGACGAAAGCAACGATCATAGAGTGGAATAGATGACATTTCGGGTCGAGATCCTTCTTCAGACTGAGTCAGGGGAAAGAGGAACAAGAGATATAGACGGTGCTAAGGACAAATGAATGGAAGATATGCCTATATCTCCCGTTTCCCTTTCCCTTGACTGTCAGTCTGAAGAAGGGTCTCGACCCGAAATGTCATCTATTCCACTCTATGATCATTGCTTTCGTCTGTCAGAGAGAGAGAGTGCGAGATGCAAGAAAGCAGCTATGACATATAATACACAATAAACTATATTATAAATACACAATAAAGAAGTTATGCATTCTTGTGCTCTTACATGGGTATGACCGCACATAAAAAATCCCCCCCCCCCTTCCTTCCCAACCTCAGCCACACGGACCTGAGAGTACCCCTAGTTCCTAAAACCCATTTCCATCACTGATTATATTGTTTACAGAGTACTGTGAAATATGTATTCTTGCAAGTAAGAATTTCATTGCTCTGTCTGGGACATATGTCAATAAAAGTGAAGACTCTTAAATGTGGATTTGAAGCTATGATCACAGAATGGCGGAGCTGGCTTAAGAGGTTGAGTAGTTAAATCCCGCTCCAAACTTGTACATTCAGTTAGGTTGGAGTCATGACGTCACCCTTGATTCTGTACTCCTTGGCAATTCCCTTTTAAGACTGGAATGGCTGCACCCACACCCACCGAGTCCAACATTGAAGATAATAAGTGCATTCCACTCAGAGCAGGTTGTGACGTAGTGCTAAAATACTTTAAGGACAACTTCAAATCAAATTGATCGTGCTTGACATTAATCATGAAACCTAACATGTCTTCTCTCCCAAACCCTAAAATGATCTAAAGCAGCCTTACTTTAGTATGTTCCATTTTTAAATTTTTGCTTGGGAATCAAGCTTTAGTCAAAAGTAGAATTGACAAAACCAATATCTTATCCAAGAGAGATAAGTACATTCCTCTTCTGGTAGAATGTAACCAGACAGATATAAGAAGTCTAAAAATAATGTGTGTGGGGGCAGAGGAGAGAATCTGCAGATGCTGTAGTTCCGAACGAAAAATTGGAAAAAGCTGGAAAAGCTCAGCAGATTGAACAACATCTCTGGTAAGAGAAAGTTAACATTTCAAGCCAAAGGGTCTTGGTCTGAAGTTTACCAGCAGTGTAAATCAAGAGTGCTCCAATTTATCATTGTCAGAAACTTCAGTCACCTTCATAAATTATACTTAATGAACTAATGTGCTTTATAAACAAAACGATGCAGTCAATTACTTTCAGACCAGAAATTTTACAATATAGGGTTTCCCATTTAAAGACCAGTTATTTTTGTACAATTTTATACCAAGTTGCCTAGGTTACTGATGATTACAGTAGATATTAATCTTTATAGCAAGAGCAGAAAATTGCTGCAATTACACTTTTGTTCCTCTGGTTTTGGGCATTGTTTTGCTGTGTCTATTTAACCTGAGAATGTAGTCGACTAAAATGTTAAATCCCTGATGCTCCCCCTGTTCAGTTACTGCTGACAGCAGCAAGCAGTGCTAGAAATCAAGTAATTATCACATTTCAAGCAAATTGCCTGCAATGCACTGCATTCACCAAAGTTAATAGATACAAAGAGGCCTACTATATTGGTAATCAAACTTCAAAGGTATGTGGGTGTCTTGATTGATTATGCAAATCTGTGTGTTTCCTAAGAATACAATGTACTACGGATTCCATTCTTAAATTAATCGTCTTAAATTAGCTAATGTAAGTGTTGGGCAAGTCTATTTGGATTAATTTATTAGTTTAGCAGCAAATTTTATAATTGAGTGGTTTTGTATTATCTTTATGAATGGGGACAAAGGGGAAAAAAATAAATAAACTGAAATAAAACTCTTTAGTAATTTTGTAGAAGAAATAAAAGCAAGTGCTGACCATCGAGTGCGATGTGCCTGCTGCACCATTCAATAAGATCTTGGCAAATCTTTTATCATAGTGCCTATACTCTTAACACATTTCCTTAATGTCTCAAAATGTTCATCTCTACCCTGAATATACTCTGTGATGACTCTCGGTAGTCTTGTTGATTAGATAGGTGTATAGATTCACCATTCTCTCAGAAGAAGTTTCTTCTCAGCCTTGAATGGCTGACCCTAGTTCTGATTTGTGTATAAGGGCATCCAGGTCCATTTGAACTGATGAGGTTCTGGGCTGCAATTGATTCATAGCTGTTCATGGGAATATTAATTACTATTGAGCAGAAATGTTGAATGTTATTCTGGTTAGATATGATGCACCACAATGTATGGGAAATCGGATATATGGAAAATTATATTTAAAATTGACTTGGCAGCTCGAGTGGGCAATTATGTTTCAGACCTTAATTCCTTTTACTGAAGGGCCTTGGCATTTGATTAAATTGTTTCTTTTCTGCAATATGTAATTTGTTTTCTTGTTGTAAAATGGAGTAGCTAAAATGTCAGAAGAGGTGGAGGAATACTTGCCTTGGTTGTGTATTCGTTTTTCTAGATCGAAGCGCTCCTCAATATTTGGAGGTATGTCTGCTTATTTTGTAGCAGTTGTGATTGAAAGCTGTGGGCTGAAGTCAAATATTTGTTTTCATGGCTTGAAACTGTAGTCTTTTTGCAGAATCTGTATGCCCAGATGGAAACGATTACCTCTGAATGTAAGCCAGATATTTTTTTTTAAACTAACCTAAGGTGTCTTTTTCTCTGTAAATGACTTACACTTGGCATTTCGATATCCTATTTTACAATTAATTTTGTAGTTTCAAAGTAATACTTAGTTGTAAATGAATATGTAACCAATTAGTATTCACTTTTCTTATTCTCCGTTTTAATAACTTTGTTTTTGCGGACTTGAGTGTCAATACTGAGACTTTGCTGAATTGTGGATGGATTGTCCCCAAACAAAGATTGGGTGTTGAAAGTAAATGCTTCAAACTTATAAAGCTTAACTTGTGTACTAATACTGAAATATTTGTAAAGATTTGATGTGTTGCCTAGCAACATGAGGGGACTGAGTTTTCATTGAGCTCATTTCTGAGTGGTGTTGTTAGCCTAAGCCAATGCAGAAGGATACTTTGAACAGTGGACAATAAAAACAATAAGCAAACCAGCTGGATTACTTCTTTTTTGTACATATTTGCAGTGAACTGAAGAAACCCATTTTTAAGGATGAGAAATTGAATTTAACTTGTACAATGTATTGAAACAACTCATAATTTGAACATTGTTTTAAAGAGAGAAAGTTAATTTTGATGGATTAAGTTGGCAACATTTCTGCACTTTTAGAACCACAAGTGCTTCAAATATATTACTTTACTACCATCAACAAAAGATGATAAAAAATGCTTTAAGGCAGCAGTTTTAAATAATGTCCTGGATCACTTCACAACTTGCAAGGCTTCATAAAACAGCATTGGGCCTGTCCCACTTAGGCGACTGCAGGAGACTATGTGGTTGCCACATGTTCACGGGTGGTTGCCAGGTAGTTGCTTTCATGGTCGTGAGGAGTTCCCGCATTCAGGGAACTAGTCGCGGCCTCGTTATGGTCATCACAAATTTTCAACATGTGCTGACCGGTGAATTTCATTGGCTCATTGGGAAAAAAAACGTAAGCAGTAGTTTTCAGAACCAAGGATAACCGATGTTAATGTCCGACGATAAAGAATATTAATGTCTGCCGAGCTTCACTGCTGTTTATCTCTGGCTTCTTAAAAGTTGTCTCCAATCCTTCTTTCCCCCCCCCCCCACTTCCCCACCTCTTTTAAAGGACTTACGTGACCCTTCCCGTACATTGTGATTTCATCGTCTTAATTACAGCGCCTGTTCATCGCGGTGTGTGTCTGTATCACATTGACTTTGCACCATGTGAATTTCACTCAGACAGCGTTCCCCCCACTTGCCCTGTCCCCCGCCTGCATAACGAGCTGGTGACAGTCACCAGCAGTTGCTTGAAAAATCGCCTAAGTGGGACAGACCCATTAGATATCCCAGGGTAGATCTATAAATTTGAATGGTAACGAGTCAGGCTAACACGGCAGTCAGATGCGCTTTATTTATTTTTATCATTTTGTTGGGGAGCTGTATTCAGTATTTACTTTAATGTCATTTTAACTGAGTACTTACATACACAGAAGAAATGAAAAATTGTTTCTCAATCAGTTCCCGTCAGTGCAGTTAATAAAAACAGAATAAATACATATAGCTTTAAAATTAAAATTAACATATCTAAAATAGGCCTAAAAATTGAAATAAATACAGACATTCAGACCGAACAGTGGCTTTGCTTTGACAGATGCCTAGCTGTCAAAGTATGGGCGAGGTTAGATGTGTTGGTGTATGATGTATGGGGAGGGGACACAGTCTGTTAGCCAGTCTTATTGCCATATCATTGCACAGACCCTGTTGCTTTTTGGCATTAGAAAATGCTAATCCCAGGAAGGTGGGAGGGTGACGTTTGGTAATGACATGGAGGTTTGAGGCTGGTTTGACGAATAACAAGAGAACCAAAAGACCTCCTGGGCTATTTGGGGAAAATAAGACTTGCTTTTCAGTTCATTTTCAAGACAACATAGTAGACTTATAGAAATGGAACTGTTGAGTAGTATGCAACCACAACACACAACAAACAGACTTTGCTTAATCAAACAGTTTATCTCCTATTTTGTGCAAGGTATTTGGATAGATCTGATGGCTCTGACTGAAATGCGATGCAGGTGGGCAGCCAAGGTTCCCAGCAGACCTTTGGTTACTAGGTTTTTGTTTGATAAACTGATGCCTAATTATGAAAGTCTGTCCAAGTACCACGATTTGCAAATAGAAGAGCAATGGTGATAATAAGAAGTCTATTAAATGGAACGTTTTGTATGAAAGACTCTTCTATGGGCTTAATTCTCTACTAACTCTGATTTCGTAATGTCTTCTAACAAAAGTATATAATTACTGTGGACCTAATAGAATTATTCAGGAATATGGCAGGGGGCAGATAGCTGAACAAGCATTTTTTTTAAAGATTTTGGTAGGAACCTATATCAAGTATTCAATCATGATATATTAAACAATTCTTTTGGGTTAAACAGTGTGTACTGGTATGGCTTTTTTATTGTCACGTGCCCTTGAATGCAGTGAATGGCTTTGTTTGCACGCTATCCAATCAAATACTATACAGGAATATAAATAAGTCAGACACGGGTACAGCAGGTAATGCAAAGAGAAAATTACCAGCGTACAGAACACTATGGTATAGAATTACAGTTACAGTAGAAGTGCCGATAAAGGTCTGCAAGGAGGTGTTTTGGAAGATTGGGACAACACCCTATCTTAAGGGAGGGCCATTCAGTAGTTTAATTACAAGGAGAAGTTGTTCCCGAACCAGGTGCTCTTTGCTATTGTATCTTCTGCCCAGTGGGCAGAAGAGGGAATAACCAAGGTAAAAATGGTTCTTGATTATGCTGGTGGAGTTCTCTTGGCAACGTGAAATCTGGATGGAGTCAATTGTGGAAGGCTTGTTTGTATGATGGGTAATCAGAGTTGTGTATAGTATTATTCATTAGTAACAAAATCCAGCTGGCTTTAAGGGTTTTTTTCAGTTAATTCAGTTAGCCAGCTACCTAACCAAAAACTCAAATTGCATAATTGAATAAATGCACGTGCAATACTTTTACTAGGCTAGTCCTCGTGTGATTGTGTCAACACATTGGAAAAAAAACAGATCGTTATTTCAACGCAGTGTCATTTTGTTAAATTAGCACTATTTTAAAACTAATGAATGCAACATTTGACAAATTTGGCTTTTCATTTTCTTTCCATTCCATGTTTCTCCTATTCCAACGCAACCTAGCCTTTGCGAATATCTGAGTCATTTTAAACGTGCTTAACAATTGATTTAAACAAAATAATTCTAATGATCATGTGGATGGTGAGCGTAAGTGGAACTTGGTGGGTTCTCTTCCCAATAATTGGCTTCTCTATTGGCTAGTTTTGATTAGCATGTCAATAGTATTAATCAAAACGACTTTTATTTTTCCCTTCAATCTCATCTCTATGATTTCATGGTGGTGCAGGACAGCAAGTAACATGAGTGTTGTATAGCATCGTTTTAAAAATACAATTGCTCTTTTTAGCTAATTGAGCAGCCAATAAAAAGGCATGTTTTAGCGGAGGCTGTGTGAAGGGGGCGGTGCTGTGTTGAGGGTAAGTTTGAGCCTTTGGGTCAATAGGCTTTGGAAAGAATGCTGAACATAGGGGGACAGGCAGGAAAGATCCAGTCTGCTGTTTTTTTGTGTGTGATTGTTGTGCTTTTTTCCCCCTCTTGGGTTTAGTGTAGTAGTGATGGTGGATAGAATGGTGCAATGTTCCTCCTACAGGATGGTGGAAGTGAGGGCAACTGCCGGTGTCCCTGATGACTACACCTGTGGAAATTGTGTCTAGATGCAGCTCCTTACAGGCTGCATTAGGGAACTGAGGTTGCAGCTAGATGACCTTGGGATTTGGTAGAATGAGAGCTTCATAGATGGGAGTTACAGTGAGATGGTCATGCCCAAGGTACTGGAAGAGGGAAGTGGGTACCCATGAGGAAAGGGAGTAGACAGTGAGTCTACTGTGACCATTCCCCTTCAAACCAGGTATACCCTTTTGGAAACTGTTGGGGGAGATGACCTGACAAGGATGAAAAGCAGCAGCAGTCGGAAGCAGTTGGGTAATGCCAGGCAGAGCCATAGTGGTAGGGGACTTGATATTTACAGGGACATGTATGAGATTCTCTGACAGCAATCAAGACTCCAGGATGGTTTATTGCTTTCCTGATGCCAGCGTCCAGGATGTCTCTGAGCAACATGACATTTTCAAATAGGAAGGTGATCAGACATGTCATTGTGCATGTTGGCACAGGTGACATGGGTAGGAAAAGAGATGAGGTCCTGCAAAAAGATTATAGGGAGTTGGGTAAAAGATTAAAAAGCAAGATCCCCATGGTAGTGATCTCTGGATATCTCCTGGTGCCATGTGCTACGTGGTAGAGGACAGGTTGTTGCTTTATTAAGGAAAATGTCATGACAGTAGTCCGAGTGAACATTACTGATGGTTCGTCCTGTGAGGCTATATGGGTGGAACTGTGAAAAAGGTTTGTAGTGCACTATAGGCCCTCAAATTTCAATGGGAATTAGAAGATTAAATATGCCAGGAGATTGCAGGCAGCTGCAAAACTAATAAGGTTGTCATAGTTGGGGATTTTAACTTTCCCAGTATAGACTGGGACTATCATAGTGCTAAGGGCTTAGAGGGGTGCAATTTGACCAATGTGTTCAGGAAAGATGCAACTTTTGGGGTTATGGTCATGGTGCCCAAGATCCTTCTGTACATCTGTTCGGTTATGCCATGAAAACAACGGTCATGCCGTTAAAACAAAGAGATTGTATAAGTACATTAAGGGAAAGAGTATAACCAGAGAGGGAATAGGACCTCTTAGAAACCAAAATTGTTCATCTCTGTGTGGAGCTGCAGGAGATGGACATGGTTCTCAATGAGTATTTCTCTTCCATTTTAAGTATGGAGAAAGACACGAAGACTGGGGAATGTCGGGCAGTTAGTGGACATGCCTTGAGGATATTCTGTATTATGGTCAAGGAGATGCTGAATGACCTTAGGTATATGAAGGTAGATAAATCTCCCGGGCTTGATCAGATAGATTTGAGGATATTATGGGAAGCTAGAGTAGAAATTGCAGAGCCCTGACTGAGATATATGAATCATCATTAGACATAAGTGAGGTGCCAGATGACTAGAAGCTAGCTAATGTTTTGTCTCTATTTAAGAAGGGCTGCAAGGGAAAGTCTGGGAACTTAATCTGCCAAACATCTGTGGTAGGCAGGTTACCGGAGAGTATTCTGAGGGATAATATTTATATGCATTTGGATAGACTGGCTGATCAGGAATAGTCATCATGGTTTGTATGTGGGAGAACGTGTCTTGCGAGTCTTAAGTTCTTTTGAAGAAGTAACCAAAAAGGTTGATGAGTAACCAAAGCCATAGATAGGACTGCTCAAGGATAAAGGAGTAAATTTGTGCTTGGACTCAGGGCTTGTAGATGAGGTACTAAATTAGTATTTTGCATCTGCTTCCACTAAGGAGAAGGGCATGGAGGACAGTGAGATCAGTGTGGCGAATACTAATATGCAAGGGCTGTTTGAGACTAATAAGAGGGGGGGTGGGGGTTGGTATTTTTGAAGAGCGTTAAAGATGATAATTCCTCATTACCTAATGGGATCTACTCCAGGTTGTTGAGCAATGAGATTCTGGGAGCCTTGACGAAAATCTTTGTATCTTCTCTAGCTGCAGGCAAGATCCCTGAGGACTGGAGAGTAGCTAATGTTGTTCCTTTGTATAAGGGAAGTAGAGAGTATCCAGGGAATTATAGGCCGGTGAGCCTCATGTTAGTGGTATGGAAGCTATTGCCGAGAATTCTCTAGTATAGGATTCGCTCCCATTTGTGAGAGAATGGATTAATTAGGGACTGTCAACGTGGCTTTGTATGCAGCAGGTCATGTCTTAATAACTTGATCAAGTTTTTTGAGGAGGTGACCAAGATAATTGGTGAGGATGTGATTTACTCTGAGATTTAAGATATGGCTTTTGTACCACCTTATTAGGAAAGTACCTCAAATTCAGTTTCAATGCACAGGTGTACCCAATTTGGAGTCTTGTACTGATTCAAGACCCAAACATATCCATGCTCTCATGTGCAAGAGAACGGTGGCCTAATAAAGGTCATAGAGTAATTTGTTAAAAATTCTTGAACATATTGAGAAGCAAGACTTTCAGTGCCAAACTATTCCAAATTTATTTCCATTCAGCAGGCTAAGTTATTTAAGCTTCTGATAACCATAATTAGTAAATATTGTTATTAATCTAGATTAAATTATTGTCTTAACTGGACTTTAATGACTTACAAAAACAAATGCATTTACAGTTTACTTGAGTGTAAAACAAACTGCTGGAGAATCTCAGCTGGTCAGGGATAATCTATGGAGGCAGAGGGATGGTCTACATTTCAAGCTGACCCTGCATCAGGATTGAAAGTGTTAAGGGAAGATAGCCAGTATAAAAAGATGAGAGGGATGGATAAGATGGTGGAATCGGATGATGTGAGGAACAATGTTCAGGTGGGGTGAGGGATATGGGTGGTGTTTTAGGCAGGGGCTGGTGGATGGTAGGTAGAAACACAGAAGGAGAACAAAATGGGCAGATGAGCCTGATGAGAAGATGGAGGAAGTTAGAGACAGGCTGGAAGGTGATAAGTGGAACCAGTTTAGGGAGGGATAATGGACAGATGGAACCATATGTGGAAGGGGATAGGAAAGGTAGACCAAGGAGAAGAAACCTAGGTGATGGGTATTCTAGCAGGGGACAAGGTTAGAGGAGGTGGAGTTGGTGGTTTTACAGTAGATATCAGTGGATAGTTTGTCTCCTGAGATGGAAACAGATCTGGAAAAAGCGGGAGGTGTCAAAAAATGTGAATTTGAGGGCAGATTGGAAATTAGAAGCAAAGATGATAAAATACACAAGTTTCACATGAGTGTAGGAAGCAGCAATGTGGTTATTGGTGCAGTTGAGCAAGAGATGTAGAAGGGTGCCAGAGGAGGTTTGGAACAAGGATGGTTCAACATTGCCAACAAAAAGGTAGGTGTAGCTATGGCTCATAGCCACATATTTGATTTGTAGAAAGTGAAATGAATCAAAAAAGAGATTGTTCATGGTAAGAACCAATTCTGCAGGTGGATGAGGGTGTAGTTGAGGTAGCTGTACAACAGTGGGTTTATGGTAGATAGTGGTGAGCAGTTTGATTTCTGAGAAGGAGACAGATCAAAAAAAAAGGAGAAAAGATTGGGAGTTAGTAACAAAGGTTAATTAGTTCTACTTGATTAATAGTGATGGCAGGTGCTGTTGAACCATTCGTTGGACGCAAGGACAGGAAAGCTGATTGTCGGGATGGCATCAATTGTTTATCCGTCATCTGAGGAGAACGCAATACTCCTAAATCTAAAAACTTGGGATTGCTGCCAAGTCCTTATGCTATCAATACATTTGTAATTAGAATAAGCATTTAGCAACCACTCTACTAACAATTGGGTCTTAAAATCTCAAATGCTAAACGTTCAATTCAGCACAACTTTGTGGCTCATTGTATGCGTGATTTATAGTGTTCTTATTGCCATACAGTAATTCTTCCAACTTGTGGGCTTTACACATGGTTTCAATGTGAGTATTAGTGGTCGGCCCCTTCGATCAGCAGCAAGAGAAAAGTAAAGTCTTGTTACTGGCTTCTGATCAGAGCAACTCTAACTCTTGCGCTTTACATTTGATCTGTTCATGAAAGTTTGGCACAGATCCTGATGAAAAGGAAAAAAAAATGTATAGACCCATGTACCAAACTCAGCAAATGGAAAAATAGCTGTAGAAGACCAGAAAGGAAATGGAATTAAGCTGGTATTCTTGTCAATGAAAATTTAATAAATTTAATGGAGTCCAAGTATAATAATTGGCTTGAGTAGCCACCAAAGTTAATTCTGTTGATTTATTTGCATTTATTTAATAGGATGTCTGAGATGATCAAAAGCTAAATTGATTAACTTGACATTTAAGAATTTTTCAATTACCAATAGGCATGCACTTTGGAGCCACACAATTATGTTGTTACTTTTCCCTCAAACCAAGAAATCTAGAATTGCCAAACACAACAGTTCAAAGCCCTTTCGATAGACACAAAAAGTTGGAGTAACAGCATCTCTGGAGAGATGGAATGGGTGACGTTTCAGTTCGAGACCCTTCTTCAGACCCTTCCTTGTTTCTTCTTTGTATAGAGACATTACTTTCCTATGGTCTGTTCAGTGTATAAAATTACTATTTGTAATGTCATAAATGCTCGAGAGAAAATATGGTAAATGCCTTAAAAATTGGAAATTTCTTCATATCGTTTCACACATTTAAATACGAGTTTTCACTTGGAGTAGAGTGAAGGTAGAGGATAGCATAGGAAGGGAGAAGGCAATGAGATTATTTGAGGCCCAAAGTTCTGGAAATTACTGTTCTTGTCTTTGTCTCATTGATAATTTGTAATTTGTATCACAGGTTATGCTTAATGCCAGATCTTGCTAACCCTGGTACTTTTTATTAATTTGCACTAATGGAAACATACAACGAGGTGTTATTTGTATACATAAACCTGCTCCACTATTGATTAAGTTCATAGCCGCTCTGATTGTAACTTCAACTATGCATTCCTGTGTACTTAGTGAAATCTCTTACTCCCCCCCAACTTAAAAATATGAAAATACTCTACTTTGCCCATCCCTTGAAAAGGCATCCAAAGACTTATAACCCACTGAAAGAGAATCTTTTTTTCCCCCCTTGTTTATCTTAAATGGATCAATTTATTTTTGACCAATGACACTTGGGTTTAGACTCTCTCACAGGAGGAAATGTCCACTCCACATTGACCATGTCAAAACCCCTCAGGATCTTGTATTTCAATAAAATCCCCTAACATTCTTCTAAACTTCAGCAGTTACATACTTATTCTGTCTTATCTTACCCACAATACAACTGTATTTTGGGTATCAAACTAGTAAATCTTGGAAGAGCTGTCATTGCATCAATATCCTTTCTTGAATAAGGAGACCAGATGTGGTGTATCCGGTGTCCCACACAACTGAACCATAACTTCCCAGTCCGCCTTTTAACATTTTAATTCCCATTCCCATATTGACCGGAAACGTTGAAGAAGGGTCTCGACCCAAAACGTCACCCATTCCTTCTCTCCAAAGATGCTGCCTGCCCCACTGAGTTACTCCAGCATTTTGGGTCTACACCCACACTGACTTCTTTGTCTTGGGCCTCTGACTTCTTTGTCTTGGGCCTCCTCCATTGTCAGAGTGAGGCCACACACAAATTGGAGGAACAGCACCTTGAATTTGGCTTGGGCAGCTTACAACCCAGTGGTATGAACGTTGAGTTATCTCATTTCAAGTAAACCCTGCATTCCCTCTCTTTTACTCACTCATTTAAACTATTTATATCCCTTTGTAGTTCTCTGTTCTCTTCACAACTTTCCTCAGGATAATGGCACTCGTGTATCATCAACTGCGATCTTGCTGAATGGTGAAGAAGGCCACCATGAAAAAGGCCTGCATTTTCTTTTAGTTTAGTGATGCATGAAACATCTAACAAGATTATCCCATTTAGATTTAATCTCTTGCTACTTTGGATTCCAATTAGTAATGAGAAAAAACTGTAGTCGGGGAGAGGGGGGGCAAAAAGCAAAATCCTGGAGGAACCACATCTGTTGAGGGCAGTGATGGAAATGGGGGGGGGGGGGGGCGAAAACGATTTGTTAACTGCCACTGTTAGCAGTTGTTAACAGCCAGTAGTTAACAGTAGTTATACAATGTGTCGTCAATACATCGATCCACATTCCTCAATAAATGTTTTTCCATCTTGTTTAGTTAAGTTTTTGTTTTTTAGGTTTGTGTTATGTGTGGTGGGGGGGATGGGGGGTTGAAACAGGGCTTTCTGTCTCTCCCTTCGGGAGAATGCGACTTTCTTGTCGTATACCCCTTCTCTGCCTCCGTCTGCGCTGAGGCCTAATGGCGGAGCTGGCGACCTCGAGGCTCCGGAGGCAGAGCCTGTCAGGACTCGCCCTGGGCTCGCTCCCGTGAGGCCGGCCCGGCTCGGGGCTGGAACGGCGTTCCCGTGAGGGGCTGAGACGCTCCCGTGAGGGCGGCCTGGCTCGAGGGTAACGGCGCTCCCGTGAGGGCGGCCTGGCGCGGGGCTGAGACGCTCCCGTGAGGGCGGCCTGGCTCGAGGGTGGAACGGCGCTCACGTGAGGGCGACACGGCTCGGGGCTGGAACGGTGCTCCGGTGGCTGAGACGGCGTTCTGGCGGCGGCGGCCTGAGTCTGGGGTTCGGCCGCGGGCCAGTGGACGACATCGTCAACAGCTGCGTCCGCTGGACTGGAGGGCGGCAGCTTCGACCACCCCCGGGCCGCGGAGTTTGAACCGGCCCGTTCGCGGAGCTCGGTGAGCCGCGGGACTGACTTATCATCGCCCGGTGGGGTATCGCCTCAGCGCAGAGGGAGAAGAGGAGGGAAGAGACAGCAGCCCTAAGATTTTTGCCTCCATCATAGTGGACTCTTGGTGGACTCACTGTGGTGGATGTTAATTTGTGTTTACTGTCTGTTCTGTTGTTTATTATTGTATGTATGGCTGCAGGTAACGACATTTCGTTCAGACCGTAAGGTCTGAATGACAAAGGATCTAATTCTAATTCTAATTCTAAATGTAATTGTGTTTTAACACTGCGTTCCTTTGAATAAATTTCAAGGGAGAATTTCTTAAACTCACTGTCAGGGCTAACGGTAAAGTCACATTAATTTATTATTCCACTTTATTTTATTTGCCCCCCTGCCTCTCGCCGCTCTCTGCTCTCCTCCGCTCTCGAAAACGCGATGATGTATTTTGGGAGGTATTTTGGAGAAAGGAGATGCATAAAATGTGCATATTTTAAAAATCAGGGTTCAGATATACAAACCTTCAAAAACAAATGATATGCTACATTTTCAAATGGGAAATAATGCTTAAGAAGCTAATAGAAAACTTGTATAAATTATTGGTTGTGCTATAGTTAGATTATTGTGTTCAATTTTTCTGGAACGATCTGTCCTTCAGCTAACAAAAATAACGATTAATTAGTCTGAGTTAGTCAATTAGTTAATGGTGCAGTAACGCTTGGCTAGCAGTCACCGTTGAATGGTATTCGATATACTAGTTAAGAGGGAGAAGGATGAGTCAAAACAAGGCTCTAAATTTAAGTAAACTTTGGGAAAGTGAGGCAGAAGAGTAGACTATGCAGAGCATTGACAAACAATGTGAAATGTTCCAAGATCTTCTTGGTAATAGACCTGTATATTTTGAATTGAATTAAAATTATTTGTCATTCAAAAATGAATGAAAATAAATGAATGTTATCCCTGACGACTATGTTCAGGTAGACAGTAGCATGGATAAGGGAGAGCCAGTGGATGTAGTGTACCTGGACATTCAGAAAGCCTTTGATAAGGTCGCACACAGGAGATTAATGGGCAAAATCAGAGCACATGGTATTGGGGGTAGGGTATTGACATGGATAGAAAATTGGTTGGCAGACAGGAAACAAAGAGTAGGAATTAACGGTTCCCTTTCAGAATGGCAGGTAGTGACTAGTGAGGTGCCTCAAGACTCGGTGCTGGGACTGCAGCTATTCACAATAATGATTTAGATGAAGGAATTAAAAGTAACATTGGCAAATTTGCAGATGACACAAAGCTGGATGGCAGTGTGAACTGTGAAGAGGATGCTATGAGGATGCAGGGTGACTTGGATAGGTTGGGTGAGTGGGAAGATCCATGGCAGACGCAGTATAATGTGGATAAATGTGAGGTTATTCACTTTAGTGGCAAGAACAAGAGGCAGATTATCATCTGAATGGAAGGTAGACACAAAATGCTGGAGTAACTCAGCGGGTCAGGCAGCATCTCTGCAGCAATGGAATGGGTGACGTTTTGGGTCGAGACCCTTCTTCTGTATGGTGTCAGATTAGGAAAAGGGTAAGTTTAATGAGACCTGGGTGTACTTGTACATCAGTCACTGAAAGTAAGCATGCAAGAAACAGCAGGCAATGAAGAAAGCTAATGGCATGTTGGCCTTCATAATGATAGGAGTTGAGTATAGGAGCAAAGAGGTCCTTCTGCAGTTGTACAGGGCCCTGATGAGAACACACCTGTAGTATTGTATGCAGTTTTGGTCTCCTAATTTGAGGAAGGACGTTCTTGCTATTGAGGGAGTGCATCGTAGGTTCACGTGGTTAATTCCTGGGATGGCAGAAATGTCATATGATGAAAGAATGGGCTTGTATCCACTGGAATTTAGAAGGATGGGAGGATATCTTATAGAAACATGAAATTATTAAGGGATTGGATACGCTAGATGCAGGAAACATGTTCCCAATGTTGGAGGAGTCCAGAACCTTGGGCCACAGTTTAAGAATATGGGGTAGGCCATTTATAACTGAGATGAGGAAAAACCTTTTCACCTAGAGTATTGTGAATTTGTGGAATTATCTGCCTCAGAAGGCAGTGGAGGCGGACTCACTGGATGCATTCAAAAGAGAGTTAGATAGAGCTCTTAGGGCTAGTGGAATCAAGGGATATGGGGAGAAGGCAGGAATGGGGTACTGATTGTGGATGATCAGCCATGATCACATTGAATGGTTCGAAGGGCCGAATGGCCTACTCCTGTACCTATTTTCTATGTATCTATGTAAAATGCTGGAATAACTCAATGGAACAGGCAGCATCTCTAGAGAGAAGGAATGGGTGACGTTTCGGGTCGAGCCACTTTTTCATACTGATGTCGGGTGAGTGGGACAGAGATAGAATGCAGTCGGAGTCAGTAAGACTGGTGGGAGAACTGGGAAGGGGGAGGAGATGGAGAGAGAGGGAAAGCAAGGGCTATTTGAAGTTAGAGAAATCAAAGTTCATACCACTGGGGTGTAAGCTACACAAGCGAAATATGTGGTGCTATTCCTCCAATTTGCGCTGGGCCTCACTGACAATGGAGGAGGCCCAGGACAGAAAGGTCAGATTGGGAATGGGAGGGGAATGGCGTGAATTCGTAGCTTTATCCTGCGTTACTTAATCCAAGGGCGAGCAAACGAGTGGACAGACGGACGAAAGCAATGATCATAGAGTAGAATAGATGACATTTCGGGTCGAGACCCTTCTTCAGACTGAGTCAGGGGAAAGAGGAACAAGAGATATAGACGGTACTAAGGACAAATGAATGGAAGATATGTCTATATCTCCCGTTTCCCTTTCCCTTGACTGTCAGTCTGAAGAAGGGTCTCGACCCGAAATGTCATCTATTCCACTCTATGATCATTGCTTTCGTCTGTCAGAGAGAGAGAGAGAGAGAGAGAGAGAGAGAGAGATGCAAGAAAGCAGCTATGACATATAATACACAATAACCTATATTATAAATACACAATAAACAAGTTATGCATTCTGTGCTCTTACATGGGTATGACCGCACATAAAAAATCCCCTCCCCCCCCCCTCCCAACCTCAGATTCACGGACCTTGGAGTACCCCTAGTTCCTGAAACCTATTTCCATCACTGGTGGAAGGAATGGACAACAATGTTCCAGGTCGCGACTCTTCAGATGGTCTGATTATACTTGAGATACAAGGACCAGCAGATGCTGGAATCTTGAGTAAAATACAGTGCTGGAGTATAACACAAAGTATCCACCCATATCCCACAAGTGGGTCGGGTGATCAGATTAAATCACAAAATGCTGGATTATCTCTGTGGATCAGGCGGCATCTCTGAAGACAAGGATAGGCGACGTTTCTCATAGATGCTGCCTGACCTGCTTAGTTACTCCAGCACTTTGTGTTCTTCGCAAGATTCCAGCATCTACAGTTCCTTTTGCCTCCAAATGCTGGAGTAGCTGAATCTGAAGATGGATCCCGACCGGAAACGTCGCTTGCCTATTCCCTCCAGAGTTGCGGCCTGACTCGCGGAGCTACTTTGTTTTAATTTGAGTATTTTACCCAGTTGTGGGACAAGGGTGGAATCGTCGTTTGATTAGCAATGCTGTAGAGCACCGCGGAGTGGCGCTCCTGCTCCACTGGACAGGCGTGGGCGCGGAGATCCTGAAGGAGCAGCCAGTTGTGAAATTCTGCATGGACGTGATGCTCGCCCAGTGTAAATAGTAACTCCTGAAAGAGAGAATTGAGGGGGAGATCGCGGCTGATTCCGACTACCGAGCCGGATGCCTCTAGTTTTAAGCTCAAATGCAGGAAATGTTGTACAGGATTGCTTCCGTTTTAACCAACCGACCGCAAGAAAATGAATTAGTGCCACGATAACAACGTTTGAAGGCGTCCAAAGACAGGTCTATTCTGTAGTCGTCAGATTTCCTGCAAGTCAGCGATGTGCCATATGTTAATGTGGTACATAAAGCGGATTTGGTTCAAAGATCAAAAGAAACATTGCTTCTCATTTCAAAACTTTTATTAAGACCACATTTGTATCAGATTGGTGTGCCAGCAAGATTCTAATGAGCCAGCACTAGGGGGTGGGGTGGGGTTAAAGTTACATCAGATGAGAATATTGCCGGGATCCTGTGTTAATTTGTGCTTTTGATTATATTTGGTAATCAACTGGTTTATTTTCAGGTTGTGGTTAAATCAGAAGAAGTTGCAGAATGGAACATATTACGCGATGACTTCATGATGGGAGCTACCATGAAAGACTGGGATAAGGAGAGTGATGAGGAGAAATGTGCTGATGTTGCTGGCGAGGAGAGTGCTTCAGACCGATGAGCCTCTGATCATAAGCACTCCTCGGTTTAAACGTAAACTGATACCGATGTTCATTCTGTGAATGCAAGAAATTGTATCATTTGGAGTTGTTGATAAAAAATAAAGTGAACTATTTCTCTTCAATCATTTTTGTTATTGCTTTCTCAAGTCCAGACATTTAACCTTGTTTCGCTTCCTTTAGAGATGAACGTGACGCTGATCATTGTTGAGATCGTGCTAAAGATGGAGTCAATGAAGGCAGCATTGGGCCAACTTTATTATGCAGCATGATTTTTGCTTTTGATCTTCGTCAGAGTTGCGCCAAGGAGATGGGGTGTTTGGACACCTCAGGCAGTTTAGCCCATTCTGGAAGTTCATAAGGGGAAGGGAGGGGTTTTGCGTTCGGCAATAAGGCAAGTGGGCAATGAATCTTGTCGCTGGGGAAAAGCAGCCATTACACCTGCAAGAACGGGCAGCTTTTCACATCCTTGCTTTTGTGGCGCCCACCTTGGTGGCATTTAAGGGGCTTTTGGATAGGCACCTGGATATGCAAAGAATAGAGGGATATGGATTATGTACAGGCAGATAAGTCGCTTTGGACATCATGTTCGGCGCAGACATTGTGTGCCGAAGGGCCTGTTCCTGTGCTGTAATGTTTTATGTTCTGTGTAGGAAGGAACTGCAGATGCTGATTTAAACCGACGATGGACACAAAAAGCTGGAACAATTCAGCGGGACAGGCAGCATCTCTGGAGAGAAAGAATGGGTGACGTTTCGGGTCGAGACCCTTCTTCAGACCTTATCCCTGACCGCGTAGCGTCCAATGAGAGAAGTGTTAGCCTAGATACGGCACCCGTTTAACACTGACTGTTGTTGGAAGAATATGCTTTCCTATACACCTCCAGTAACAATCTCTAAAACGCCTCAATGGACGTTATGTGTTTAAAATGTGTGCACAACAGCATGACAGATAACGTACATCGTGTGAGTTATGGTGAACCGGGTGCTCGCTGAAAATTCCAGCAGGATAATGCCGATCTAAGTTGGTGGGGGAGGTGGGGAGTTGCTGGAGCAACTGACATTTACTCTGTGTGACCTGTGTCTGTATTTTACTACACTTTTGGATGGGAGAATTCCAATTGCGCTGCCGAGTCTGAATCACTCAATTTCCCCCTGCGGAGTGGAAATATTTGCCCATCTGTCTGTTGGTTTAAAAACTGTGCTCCTTGTGCAACTGTCTCCTCTGATGTTCTGAATGACGAAGGAGGGTTCAAATGATCAGAATAGCAAAGTAACCGGAGCCACAGCGGCCCTGTTACAGAATCTGGAGCCCACCTGGGCCCTAGTGCCCCTTTAAATTAGTTTAAGGGTCCGCTTATACAACACTGGACACTTCCCAGCCAAGTTCGATTGCTTTTAATTCCATTGGATTCGAAATGGATTGTTTGGTTAGAAAGAAACAAAAAACCCACTCGAACTCCACACGCTGCCCCATAAAAACATAAACTTGGAATATTTGTAGTTGGACTGTAAGCGGAATTGTAGCGTGCGCTGACTCCGGGTAGCAAGATTGCAGATGAGGAGGGGAGTTGTTTGATTTCGACGTCGCAGCCAAAGACTGAAGTTCACCTTCCTCGGGCTCTCCAGAGCACTTTCACCCGCGCCCGGAGACTTTATAAAATTGTTCAAAAGGGAACTGCAGATGCTGGAATATCGAAGGTACACAAAATTGCTGGGGAAACTCAGCGGGTGCAGCAGCATCTATGGAGCGAAGGAAATAGGCGACGTTTCGGGCCCGAAACGTCGCCTATTTCCTTCGCTCCATAGATGCTGCTGCACCCGCTGAGTTTCCCCAGCAATTTTGTGTACCGACTTTATAAAATTGTTTGTTTGAATGCAGGTGCTGAGTGGGGCAAAATGTCGTATGGGGTTCAGATCAGGTTGTGTACCCGGTGGCCTCTGTAGTTGTAGATATGCCACAAGGCTCATTGTATGAAGACGCCGTGCCCTTCTATGGACTGAAGTATTGGGGACAGAGAAGGCACATTATAGCAGCAGCATATTTATTGTTACTATCACATTGATCGAACGAGTTGCACAAATATTCGCTTTGTGAGAGGCGTGACACAGGGCAGCCTTTTGGGCAATCAACGTGTGCAGCGAAGCTCGGGATGCTTTTGTGTTTCGCGCGTCCCAATTCCCAGCCGTGGTAAATAACTATATTACTATTGTATGTTCCATACAATCTTACTACTTCTGTAAAATACATAGAACCTATAAACTCACAGAATAGTGCAATGTGGAAACAGGCCCTTCGGCCCAACTTTCCCACACCGGCCAACATGTCCCAGTTACACTAGTCCCACCTGCCCGCGTTTGACCTATATCCCTCCAAACCTGGCCTATCCATGCACCTGTCCAAATGTTTCTTAAATGCTGGGGTAGTCCCTGCCTCAACTACCTCCTCAGACAGCTTGTTCCATACACCCACCACCCTTTGTGTCAAAAGGTTACCCCTCATATTCCTATGAAATATTTTCCCCTTCACTTTAAACCTGTCCTGGACCTCGAATCCGTTTCATGAGAGATCTGTAATCTGTGAAATCCTCCCCCCCCCCCCCCCCCCCCCCCGAACTTTGCTGGCTTTACCATGCACTAAAAGTTTTCCCTTATCATGTACCTATAACGCTGTAAATGGATCGATTGTAAACACGAATACAACAACAGGCGTTTCACTGTACCTTGGTGCACGTGACAATAAACTAAACTAAGATAGACATAAGAAACTGGAGTAACTCAGCGGATCAGGTAGCATCTCTGGAGGGAAGGAATGGATGACGTTTCGGGTCGAGTCCTTTCTTCAGACTGAAATCTAAGATAGACACTAGAAGCTGGAGTAACCCAGCTAAGTAGAAGGAATGGGTGACGTTTCGGGTCGAGACCCTCTTGTCACCTATTCCCGCTCTCCAGAGATGCTGCCTGTCCCGCTGAGTTACTCAAACCATTTTGTGTCTATCAACAGTACCTTCCTTCCAACACGAAGGAGAGCTAGACGCGGGCGCTAGGACAGCGCGGAGCACCAGAGGCGCCAGTCTGTGGGCAGCCTGGTAGCGAGTGGCGAGGAATCCTCCGACCTCGCGTCACTGGATGGAGGCAACACGTGGTCGGATGGGTCATTATAAATGCCTCCGGTGTACGAGCCTGATGTTATCTGCTGGCAACGCTCCCTCTCACACACACGCACTCTCTCTCTCTCGCACACACACACAATCTCCCACTCACTCACTCTCCCATCCAGGGATCTTTTATTAGCAGGAGCAGCGGATATAACGGTTCGCTGCTTAGATTTATTTTAAGTATATAAAGTTATTTTCTAATAAGCAGGACAACTCTGCTTTACTTTTTTTTAAACGTTGCATTTATCAGATTACATTTTTTTTGGCAAGTTTCTCTTTTTTTTTAAATCTCACCGTGGACCCAAGAACTCATCCCTGGTGGAATAAAGCTGGTGTTTTATTTTGCATTTCATTGGAGAAAAAGAGAGAGAGAGAGAGAGAGAGAGAGAGTAAATTGGGCGAAGTTTAAAGACTTGGTGCGGACTGCAATGAAGTGAAGGTGTGTTTATCTTCGGCAGTAGCAGTGTTGGTGTCGGGATTGGCGCTGCGGCGAAGAGGCAGCGCTTGGCTAGTTTGGGAACTGCACCACTTTGAGAATCAAGAATAAGCAACACGAAAGATCCTCGCGCCTTTTTTTGTTGTAAATATCTAATCTGGTATTTTTTTTTCGTGTGGAGATTACGATCTACAGCTGCTTTTCTCCCCCCCCCCCTCTCCTCTCCCCCTCCTCCCTTCAACTTCCAACTGCCCAACTTTGAAAATGCACCACTCCATTTTCACTGTGTTTCTCACGCTGGATTTCGCGATGATCGCCGCTTGCTTGTCGACCTGCAACACTCTCGACCTCAACCAGTTCAAGGATAAGAGAATCAAGGCCATCCGAGGGCAAATCCTCAGCAAACTGAAACTCACAAGCCCCCCGGAACATTACCCGGAGCCAGATGAGGTCTCGACAGAGGTGATCGCGATTTACAACAGCACCAGGGATTTGCTTCAGGAGAAAGCGAACGAGAGGGCTGCCTCTTGTGAACGAGAGAGGAGCGAAGAGGAATATTACGCAAAAGAAGTTTACAAGATCGATACGGATACATATAATTCCCCTGAAAGTAAGCCTTAAAAGTAACTTAAAGAGACTGCATCCCTTTGTGTCAGCTTATGTATGTATTTTACCAATAATTAAGACAACATAAATCTGCTTACTTGAAATGCCCATTATAGTTTGGCTCCAGGGTATGATTGGCATTACTTCGTCTGGAGCGAATGTTTAGCAATTCTAATATGCAACCTGTGCCAGCAAAAAGGGATGTCATTCCTTCTTAAGAATTACTTAAACGTGTTTGCACGTATAATCAACACGACCAAAGAAATAGTTTGGTTCCTGGCCAAAATATTTTTTTGCATTGATATTGTGATATATAAAGCATGAGAGGTGTTCGCCTATTTGAACTGCAGTTTACTGACGTGACTGGGGGAGAAAAAAAACCATATTTTGGTCCTGTTTATTTTTGTAGCGGTAAGTTGAGTTTTGGGCTGTACGTACAGCCGCCCGACCACCAACTGATTTGCGATAACACTCGTGGAAATCACATCTAAAATGTTCCGCACTCAATCTAGAACCTGCAGTCTTCAGTAGAAATGCAGAAATTCCGAGACAGGTGCTTTGTAAACAAACACGACAGACAGGCACCGCGTTGAGTATTCTGATCGCTGAGTAGCATTTAACTCATAGCGCGCTGAACCATAGTTTGCAGGCGTCAAAAAAAAAATGCGCGTTTAGAAAATATGACATAACGTAGTAAAAATTTGCTCGCGGGTGCACAATTTAACGCCGAATATTGTGGAAGTAAAAATAAATACAAAATGATAAGATGGATAACGTTAAAAACAAAATTATATCACTTCATCTGGTCCAGCGCGCATATGGTTAACAATCCGGTATTCCTCTGGGATGAAAATAGCAATCAATGTTGAGAATATAAAACGGTGAATCCAGTAAGTGCTGTATCTATAAGAGCACCCCTGATATTCTTAAATGGTTATATAATTTTTCAGAGGAATAGTCAGAAGCAGGTGAATGGAAGGATGTTGCACCTTGTGGAGACTGGCCTAAGGTGTTTGTTGAAATGATTTATGATGTGTTAAACAACTGGTTACTTACCTTAAAATGTAGCGTGGCATTCTAAAGATTGTCAGTTGAAACCTAAGTTATGAATATAACCTGCAACTGCCAACGAGTGATACTGTAAGTGATTTATTTCAACAAACCAGAGCGTTTGCTGCAAAATGTTTTGGATTCAGACAACAGCTCCCAACAGCCACGTTCATGGCAAACGGGACGGGACCCGTGCTCGTTAAGTTTCTTTGTACCGGGTTAATGGGGGGGAAATGTCGGGCCCCATTGTACAGTTTCACATGCAGAACTATCCTTGGTGATTGCAAAAATACCGCCAGCCTCCAGCTTGGGAGGAATGCCAACATCATTACACAACAAATGGGTCAAAAGGGTAGTTGTGAGATATAAACTGTGCTATCATAGCGATTATGTGTGTACATTATATATGTTTTAACAGTCTAATATTGTTTCTATTGGCTGGAATCTTGTCAATATATATGCTGGATTCACTCTTTCTTCATAACGTTATTTCTACACACACACATACATGTGTGCATATGTGTGTGCATGTATTTACGTGTGTGTGAGTATGTGTATATACATATGTGTGCGTATGTGTATATACATATGTGTGAGTATGTGTACATACATAAGTGTATGTGTATGTGTATATATATATATATGTGTGAGTATGTGTATATACATGTGTGTGAGTATGTATATACAGATGTATATCTACATGTGTGTGTATATACACGTGTGTGTATGTGTATATATATATATATGTGCATGTATAGATGTGTATGTATATATGTGTATGTATATATGTGTGTGGTTATATATATGCATGTATATATATTGTGTATGTGTGTATATGTATATATATATATATATATACATATAAACATGCGCATATATGTATTGGTTATAATTATATTTTATATATAAATTTAGTATTGTATAATTGATATATGTTGTGTATTTATGTGTGTGTGTATATATATATATATATACCTACATATATATATATATAGGTGTGTGTGTGTGTGTGTATATACACACATATATAATATAATACGCAATTATATATACATTACACGATGCCAAATCTATATATATATATATAATATAATTATATCCGATATATTTGTGTGTGTATATATATGTTTGCCCGGTGCAAGTGTGATTGGAGGTTTGGTCACTGGGATGTGCGCCCAGTTACGCCCCTTGCCATAATTGGCAGTGCAAATCTTAAAACATTTACTTTGAATTTACTTAGCGTCAAATTCAAGCTCAAGATTTTAATTTATGGCCGTGAGCTCGTTTTTTTCTATTGAAAGTTTTCAATCCTGGCATTTTGGGAAGAGGAAATAAGTGGGTGAAGTTTCGGGTCGGAACCCTTCTTCAGACTGATTAGTTTGAAATAGGATTGTTGGAAATTAACGTATTGAATTGTGAAATATGTGGACACGGATTATGTTGGATAATTGAAAATGAAGTAACCCAAGAGAAACACAAAATGTTGGAGTAACTCAGCGGGACAGGCAGCATCTCTGGAGAGAAGGAATGGGTGATGTTTCGGGTTCTTGTAACCCAAGAGAGGGCGATGTACAGTGCGGCGTCTGACCATCTTAAACCACACCTCTTATTTCGTTCTGCCTAATTTGGCACCGGGACATCCTTGCTCCAAACTGCATCACCTGTGTTCCAGGTACAATACTCCTGCCTCCACATCAAGTACATCCGCTGTTGAAATGCGTGCTCTGTGCTGGACCCCCAGTTCCCCGAAAGCTCCAGTCATGCTTTGTAGATTGTGTGCTCCGGTGGTCCGAGCCCCTTGTTACAAACTCCGTGCTCTTGCCCGAGTGTGTCCGCACTCGACTCTGCTGGACTCGGGGCTCCGTCCCAATCTGCGCCTGTTCTGATGTGAGTGGTATGCATCTCTATGACCAAGTTTCAACCAATCGGTATCCTGGGGGGGGCACTGCGCTGTGCTGTTGCTGCAGATTCCTGGATACTCTGGGTTTTTGCCACAGATAAAGTGAGCCAGAACACTCCCCAGCAATTTCAAAGAAGATCTTGCATACTACTCACGAATTGGTGGTGTGGCGTCTTAAAGAACGCTAGGAGAGCGAAACCTGCAATGTACCGATCATCCACAATAGGCAGTCTTGTCATAAAACTCCGAGGAAATGCAATGACCCCCCAACACTGAGAGCAGCGAACTTTGTACTTACTTTCCCCGAATTGAAAGCGTTCGCTAGCTTGGGACCTTGGCGAATCATAGATCTTTGTTCTGTCTTAGAAGTTCCTCACCATTGGCTAGGTCCTTCGAATGAGTTTGGCACCAGACTCTACGCCCTGCCTGCCTCGCTTGTATCTCCTGTATTTTCACAGAGCGCTGAAAAGGCTCAGTCATGCTGAGAAATTTGCTTCTGAAAAATGCTTGACAGAACCAAGACGGAGAGGAGATGAGGCAGAATCACACTGAAGCCATGCCTAGTAAAAACCCAGCTTAAATATGCATTTTATTAGCAGTCATGTCAAGCCAGCGTGCGGTCGCGGTTTTAAAACGGCGAGTTTGATGCAGAAGTATCCATCTCGCCGTTTCCCGGGGAGACATATGTCATCAGCCTGAACTAATGGAACCTCCAGAAACTGGCGAATTTTGTGCGGGGCTTTCTGTGTGAACCCCGCTGAGAGGAATTGAGTTGCGGCGCATCGTAACCTGCACGAAGCAAGGGCTGTGACAGGGTCACTATTACGACCAGTGACCTGCCCTTCTACCATGACACTTCATTCTCAGGTGATTTCTGCCCTTGCTGCCCCTTGATCTATGTCATCGTGGTTCCTGCCAGAAGTCATTGGCAGCTGATTTGCCCTTCTAAATGCAAGGGATGTCACAACTGTTCTCCTACACCGAGCCTTGCTTAAGTGCATCGCAACGTGCAAGATTTATAGGGTGGTTGCACTTTAGGTCATCAGGTCCATGGGCGTGACGCATGGATTAGCTCAATCCTTCTGGAGTACAAGGCAGCTTCCGGCATACACTAGTAACACACTAGTATTGTACGTTCTTGCCTGTTAAAAACCGCCAAAATGGTCAATTTTTGCGCTGTAAAAAATTGTGGAAATAGGAGAGAAAACCACCAAAATCACTGCTGCTCACTGACTTGCGAAAGAGCAGCATGCTGGCGGTTTGAGGGCAAGTCCCAGCCCACGCCAGCCCAGGGCTGGAGGGTGACTGAGCGCTCTGAACCAAATGCTCTAGTATCTTTGCTTTGAACCCGAGCACCAAGGTGTAAACGGCCGAAGGAGCGCATCCCTCGGGACGGCCCACACTCTCCACCCGGGGTCAGCATTGTCCGGCCATGGCCGCCCTCTGCCCGTCTCCCCCTGTGTGGCCGCACTGTCATGGGCTGTGAGTTGGCAGCGCTCACACACGAGGCCGCGGCTCCGGGCAGCGCACACACACGGGGCCGGGTGGAGCGAGGCCGCGGCTCCGGGCAGCGGACACACGGGGCCGAAAACCCGGAAATGTCCCTGTCAGCTGCAGCAGAGTTGGGGACAGTCTGGTCCCTCCACCCACCCAGATTCACTGACCGGTACCCGACCCACACACGGGATGATTCTGTGATTCTGATATGTGGCCGGACAGCGCTGACCCCGGGTGGAGAGTGTGGGCCGATATGTGATTCTGTTCCATTCTTTTTTGTAGTTTTTTTGCACAATCCGCAATCATTGCCACTTTTCATTTCACTGCACATCTCGTATGTGTATGTGACGACTAAACTTGACTTGACCCTCCCTATACCTTCACATCAGGTCACATTGAGCTGTGCTGTGACTTCATCTTATTCTAACATAGTGTTCTAACTTCAGTATACACGCAAGGGTTCTTTTTTATAGAGGCAGGCAGAGCGACCTAAATGAGCGGCAGTGGAGCTGGCCACACAAGGAACTGCAGATGCCAAACACAAAGTGCAGGAATTATTCCAGGAAAGAGTAGGTGGACATGAGGAGCATTTGGCGGCACTGGACCTGTACTCGCTGGAGGTTAGAAGAAGACCTCATTGAAACATACAGAATAGCGAAAGGCTTGGGTAGAATGGATGTGGAGAGGATGTTTCCATTAGTGGGAGAGTCTAGGACTAAAGGTCATAGCCTCAGAATTAAAGGACGTTCTTTTAGGAAGGAGAGGAGGATAATTTTATTTAGTCAGAGGGTGGTGAATCTATGGAATTCTTTGCCACAGAAGGCTGTGGAGGCAAAGTCAGTGGATATATCTCTGGCAGAGATAGATAGAGTCAGAGGTTATGGGGAGAAGGCAGAAGAATGAGGTTAGGAGGGAGAGATAGATCAGCCATGATTGAATGGCGGAGTAGACTTGGTGAGCCGAATGGCTAAATTCTACTCCTATCACATTATTTAATGAACTCTGTGGGGCCAGGCAGCATCTGTGGAGGGAATGGACAGGCGACGTTTCGGGTCAGGGCCCTTCTTCAGACTGATGTATCTGAAGAGCAAAATCTTGTGTATATGTGCACTTAGCGATATGACAGGTGTTACTCCTGCGAAAACCAACTGTTTGTTTGGAGAAAAATAAATGTGCTGCAACTCCACTTTTACACCACAGTTTCAGAGGAACGTTCCAGGAAATTCCAGGCCGGCATTCCATCCTCTGAACCTTCTTCCAAACCATTTTCATTGCAGTTTTTTTTTTCATTATTCGTTGGCCCATGAGGGATTTTTTAGACATTTTTGGTCAATAGTTGGACCCGACAGCTTCCAGCTACTGGTGTATTTTACACATGATGGAGAATATTCAGTGTTCACTGCTTTCAAATCCTCCGATCGGCCGCACAACCTACTTGCCAAACAACAAATGGCAAATAATTCCAATAACTTAATGATCCTACAATGTGCTGCCTGGTTAGGAAATCATTTAGGTAATTGTAATATAAATTCTTAACATGCCACTGCATTGCGGTTTTCAGAAAAAGGATTTGTGAAATATCCTAAAATCCTGGTAACCTTCCCAGAATCTCATTTAATATAAACACAGTATGCCTCCAGCCTTTGCAAACCATACGTCCTAAATAGAGATGATTCTGGGTTGCAAAGTCAAAAATAAACTGACAAAAGATCTGATGTAAGTAAAATAGATTAGATAGATTATCCATTGTAAATAAGCTGACAAACGTTTAAAGTTAGTGAACACTAGAAATGTCATTTAACTAAGAGCTGAAACACCAGCTCAACATTGTAGATCTAAATAATCAGCATGGATTTACAAAAGGTAAATCATGTCTGATGAATCTTATAGATTCGTCAGACATCTTTCGAGGATGTAACTAGTAGCGTGGATAGGGGAGAACCAGTGGATGTGGTGTATCTGGACTTCCAGAAGGCTTTCGACAAGGTCCCACATAAGAGATTAGTATACAAACTTAAAGCACACGGCATTGGGGGTTCAGTATTGATGTGGATAGAGAACTGGCTGGCAAACAGGAAGCAAAGAGTAGGAGTAAACGGGTCCTTTTCACAATGGCAGGCAGTGACTAGTGGGGTACCGCAAGGCTCAGTGCTGGGACCCCAGCTATTTACAATATATATTAATGATCTGGATGAGGGAATTGAAGGCAATATCTCCAAGTTTGCGGATGACACTAAGCTGGGGGGCAGTATTAGCTGTGAGGAGGATGCTAGGAGACTGCAAGGTGACTTGGATAGGCTGGGTGAGTGGGCAAATGTTTGGCAGATGCAGTATAATGTGGATAAATGTGAGGTTATCCATTTTGGTGGCAAAAACAGGAAAGCAGACTATTATCTAATGGTGGCCGACTAGGTAAAAGGGGAGATGCAGCGAGACCTGGGTGTCATGGTACACCAGTCATTGAAAGTAGGCATGCAGGTGCAGCAGGCAGTGAAGAAAGCAAATGGTATGTTAGCTTTCATAGCAAAAGGATTTGAGTATAGGAGCAGGGATGTTCTACTGCAGTTGTACAGGGTCTTGGTGAGACCACACCTGGAGTATTGCGTACAGTTTTGGTCTCCAAATCTGAGGAAGGACATTATTGCCATAGAGGGAGTGCAGAGAAGGTTCACCAGACTGATTCCTGGGATGTCAGGACTGTCTTATGAAGAAAGACTGGATAGACTTGGTTTATACTCTCTAGAATTTAGGAGATTGAGAGGGGATCTTATAGAAACTTATAAAATTCTTAAGGGGTTGGACAGGCTAGATGCAGGAAGATTGCTCCCGATGTTGGGGAAGTCCAGGACAAGGGGTCACAGCTTAAGGATAAGGGGGAAATCCTTTAAAACCGAGATGAGAAGAACTTTTTTCACACAGAGAGTGGTGAATCTCTGGAACTCTCTGCCACAGAGGGTAGTCGAGGCCAGTTCATTGGCTATATTTAAGAGGGAGTTAGATGTGGCTCTTGTGGCTAAGGGGATCAGAGGGTATGGAGAGAAGGCAGGTACGGGATACTGAGTTGGATGATCAGCCATGATCATATTGAATGGCGGTGCAGGCTCGAAGGGCCGAATGGCCTACTCCTGCACCTAATTTCTATGTTTCTATGTTTCTAATACATTGGGTTCTTTACCATGGAGCATAGAACAGTATAGCACAAAAATTGGCCCTTTTGGCCGACAATGTCTGTGCTAAACATAATACCAAAATAAACAGATATCGTCTGCACATGATCCATAGAGTCATACAGCATGGAAACAGGCCCTTCAGCCCAATTTGCCCACACCGACCAACATGTCCCATCTACACTCTAGTCCCACCTACCCTTGTTTGGCCTATACCCCTCTAAACCTGTGCTATTCATGTACCTGTCCAAATGCTTTTTAAATGTTGCAATGGTGCATGCCTCAAATACCTCCTCCGGCAGCTGGTTCCATACACCCACTATCCTTTGTGTGAAAAAGTTACCCCTCAGGTTCCTATTAAATCTTCCCCCCCTCACCTTAAACCTATGTGCTCTGGTTCTCAATTCCTGGTCTCTGGGCAAAGGACTCTGTGTCTACCCGATCTATTCCTCTCATGATTTTGTACACCTCTATAAGATTACTCCTCATCCTCCTGTGCTCCAAAGAATAGTCCTGGCCTGCTCAACCTCTCCCCATAGCTATAGGGTGTTGTCAGGCCCTCGAGTCCTGGCAACATCCTCGTAAATCTTCTCTGCACCCATTCCAGCTTGACAACATCTCGACATTCCCTGCATATCCAAAACAATGTCTTAAATGCCACTATCATATCTGCCTTCACCAATATCTCTGTCATCATGTTCCAGACGCCCACCACCCTCTGTTGAAAAAAAAACTTATCTCACACATTCATTTCAATTCAATGGTAACAGGAGGTGAACAATGGGTATGAGTCCAGCTGGGGCGAAGAGAGGGGTAAAAAATGGTGGGAATCTGGGGTTGTTTTTAGGTTAGTTGCTTAAATTTGGAAAATTGAAGTATTAAGTCGTAAGCTACCCAGCGGAATATGTGGTGCTTTCCCTCCAGTTTGTGCATGGCCTCATTCTTGCAATGGAGGAGGCCCGTGATAGAAAGGTAAGTATGGGAATAGGAAGGCGAATTAAAATGGTTATCAAACAGCAGACCCAGGCGGACCAAATGCAAGTGTTCGGTAAACCTGCCGTCTAATCTACACTTGGTTTTGCCGATATAAATAAGGCTACATTTGGAACACCGAATACAGTAGATGAGGTTAGAGGAGGTGCGCGTGAATCTTTCTCTCACTGGAAGGACTGCTGGGGTCTCTGGATGGATGTGAGGGAGGAGCTGTAGGGATGAATGTTACATCTCCTGCAGTTACACCTGGAAGTACCTGGGGAGGTAGTGGTTTGAGCCGGAAGGGGTGAGTGAACCAAGGAGTTGCAGAGGGAGTGGTCTCTGCAGAAGATTGAAAGGGGTGGTAATGGGAAGATGTGACTGATGGTAGGATCACTCTGAAGGTACTCCAGCAAGTTGTGTCTTTCAATGAAAGCAATGGTTGGCTTTCTCGATACAAAGGCTTGGATTCAGTCTCTAAATGCAGTGTTGTGGAATGATTTTATTTCGAAGTCAAAGCCAAGTCTGTGAGACAAGTCCTGTCGGCCGATTTCGGTCAAGGGGATTCTGCTCCCACATCTATGTCAGATGTGATTGGCCATTTGTCTCAATTGGAACATCTGACGAATCAGATGGTGGCATGAAAAATGCTCCGTTACGGCGGCATGCACAGGCAGTTCAAGTCATACGCCTGAGGCAACTCCTGGTTCAGGGTTGCAACATTCCTCCCAATCGGATGAAAGGAGTGTTGGAGATGGTGCCAAATAATATGCTCCGTGTTACGGAGGCATGCACAGGCAGTTCGAGTCATACGCATGTGGCAACGCCTGGTTCGGGGTTGCAATATTCCTCCCACTCGGAAGAGTATCGGAGATGGCGTCACAAAATATGCTCCGTGTTACGGAGGCATGCACAGGCAGTTCGAGTCATACGCATGTGGCAACGCCTGGTTCGGGGTTGCACTATTTCTCCCACTCTAAGAGAGTGTCAGAGATCGGTATGGAGCTGACTCCGTACATGACTCTGAACATGACTCTGTGCCAGAATCCCATGCTTTAATGCATGATGAACGAGAGTCGCATAAGGAAGAGCTGCCTGCTCTTGCCTCTAAATTTGCTGTTCCCTCGGGGACGGGCAAGCCACTACAAGAGGAGTTGGCCAGCGGCATCAGCTATCTAACAGAAATGACAAGCATGACATACAGGGTCTGCAAATGGAACTTCGCTGAAGCTCGAACAAGCAAATCGACCCGGGTTCAGAGACGCTGGCAGGTAAGGTCTCTTTATTAACCTCCGTAAAACTCTGAAATGGAGCAGTCTGTCGGCCCAGGTTTGGGTTTACTGGCAGCATGGGCTGTCTAGTATTTTTTCACTGTCTCTGGGATAGATCAGGTCGATGCAGAGACATTGGCAGGGTGCCTTGCATTGTAACCTCTGTAAGTTCCAAGTAGGAACAGCTTGGTTACCCTGGTTCAGGGTAGACCAACATGGAACTGGCTGGCCATATGGGTCATATTGACCAGGGAAGCACTGCCTCATCATCTGTGATTGAGGTTATCAGGCTGCTCAGTAGAATGAAGTAGTTGAAGTCTCCCTCAACACATGTTTAAATTTCTGCTCAGTTAGTAGAGTTGCCGGTTCATTGGAAATATCATTGCCATCCTCTCTGGCATAGGTAGCTACCAGCAGGAAGCTGGTCTGGCATATAATATTTTTTATCTGACCTGCAGGTTCATGTTGTGAATCAACAACGCATTTATAATAATCCGTCGGCTCTCAATACCAGTATTCCTGATTGAGTGGCGGGTCGAAGAAATTGTGTTGTGCACTCTGGCGACTCAGACAAGTGGTTTCAGTCAGAGGACTGCAAAGCAATTCCTGATTCAGGCTTGTATTCCACTCTGAGGAAGAATGCTGAGAATTCGTGGTGACTCTTATAGTCAAGAGTTGACAGGGAACTTGTATTCCCACATCAAGGAGAGACGGCGTTTTCAGCTCTAGTCATAAGGTTCTGATTATATGTTATCAGCGAAATGTATCAATAACTAAATAATGCATCTTCCGCGGCAAGAGAAGCCAAAAAATGTTCCGTCCGTATGGTCAATAGAGGAACAGTGGTTCCGAGTGGATTCAGTGACATCTCATTGGAGGATGAGTGGTCTGGCCAAGAACAAGAGGGGTATATTTCTGATACTTCTCAAGATTACAGAAACATGGAGCATGCTGAATCAGGTTAGCATTTGGCTAATCTGATCATGTGTTTAGTTACCCAGTTTAAGATGGATGATTGGTTTTCAGCAATTTAACTGATTCAGAGAATCGATCTTGAAGATGCATATTTTGCCATATCTATGAGGCACATGAGGCACAGATTATCTGGTGTTTTGATAACAAAGCCAGTGGTGGAAGCCAATGCTGCCCTACTCAGATCAAAGGGCATTGTGTCATCGAGTTTTTAAATAATATGCATAATTTTGCAGCTGATAAAACTTGGGGGTTATCAGTAGGGGGTTATCTTGCGATATTAAGAATGAGGCAACATGAAATTTAATAGTGCCAATTTTGCCTATTCATTCAGGCCATGGTAAGGCGGCTGAAGCAACTCCTATTTACTCCGTCTTGAGTAATGGCTGGGGCAGCCTGTCTTCTCGGGCAGCTAGCTCTGCACGATTGTATGGGAATTTTGTGAACAAAATATGTGAGTTACTTTTAAATGGAAGTAGCAGAGGTTTTGTGTGGCTTTCAGTTTGAGCCTAGAGAAGCGTTTATGTGATTGGACAATTGACACTGCTTGTGCTGCTTTGTCATTTTCTATAGTGCCATAAGTGGGACAATAGATGATTGGTTATTCACCCGCTGTTCACTAACGTTATGCAGAGTGTCTTTTATATGACCACTCTAATAGCCTACACTCATTGTAGTGTGCGATGTATATCAGTAAATTATTATGCAAATATTCTTCTACTGTATTCCTAATGGGAGCAGTATTTTTAAGATGATTATGCTTTCAGCAACTGATCTCAGCACAAAGAACACAGTCTTTACTCAATCTCTGGCTTGGTCTCTGGGTCATAGTTTGAAATGGGCATGATTGCGTACATTTTAAGTTGACAGCATACCCACCAGAGCAGAGATTGGGGGTGTCATGAGATATACAAGTGCACTGAGCTTGCTAGTACCTATGAGATGAAAGATAGTTTCTTTATTGTTATTCAATAGTCTGAAGATATTGCTGATGGTTCATTAGCAGCCAATAGAATGGATAGTTCCCTTTCATCATACAGCAAAAGGCTTACATAGTGCATGTTAATAAATTATAAAATTTGGTTGAATATGTCTGGATATTTGCAGATAGAATTCTGCACTGTGTTGCATGAGTTATTGTCTAACTCAAAGTCAATTGGGACTATGGTACTGTTAAGAACAATGGCCATGTATGCAAGTTAGCATCATGGTATTAATAACTCATGTTTTTTCTACCATTAATGGTTTATCTGTTTAAGTGTTTAACTGCATGAAACCACAGAGCTTTGAAGTCTTCACGTGACTTTGAAATAAAATAGAAAGATTAAACCAGAACTTACCGTTTGAAGTTTGATCTTTATTTTATGGGAAGTTGATGTGAGGGAATACGTGCCCTCCACTCTCATCCCTACTTCTCATAAAGATCATTCGGTAGTACTAAGGTCGTTAATCTTTCTATAGAATAAGTTCAGCAACTAGTCTGTGGTTTCATACAGCTTCTCTAAAGATTGACGCACATGTGGGCTGGCGGGCTCTTCATGTATTCCCTCACTTCAACTTCTCATAAAATAAAGATCAAACTTCAAACGGTAAGTTCTCGTTTAATCTTTCTATTTCATTGTTTTGATCTTGTGGTTTCAGACAGGAAACCTAATTATTAATAATATTTTTGATGACTAGTTGCTGATCAAAATATATATAAATACTTTCTTTATACATTTTACAAATCACCTAGGAAAACAAATAATCCAAAATCTGAATGATGTCGAATACCAATGGAATACATCAAATGTAGAAAATTTCAAATAAAATAATTAGTTTATTCCCAAATTATCTTGAAAAGGTAAGTGCTATCCTTACGTTATATAATTCTCCAGAGCATTTCACCCATGGTTCTCAAATTCAACCTTTTACGTGAGTGCAATATTGAAAGTGCCCTAACAATAGACTTTTTTTCAGCAATGTAAACATATTTAGAAGATACAGTATTTTCTTTCTTTCAGGGTTTAAATTAAAGCACTTAAGTGGTCCATTAGAACAGCTGGACAAGTTGTAAATTTAGGATTGAGTATTTCTAATGCTGGAATTTCTAAATGGATTCTTAGATCCGTTCGCTCAGCACCATGAATATGCGGAAGCACATGTGCACTTATCTCCTTCCTGTTGGGCAGAGTATAGTTTCCAGCCACGTGTCATCTAGAATATAAGTGAGTACAAAACAAAGCAAGCAAACTTGGCAAGCAGAGGTTGGGGGAGTGCTCCAGGTGAAGCTGAAATGCTTGGTATCCCAGCCTCCCCTCCCCAGCGCACTTCTACCGAAGGTTCAGTCACTCGGGAGCAAGCTTGAAGTGCATAGAGCAAGGCTGCTGCTTCAAAGGGAGATCAGGGACTGCTGTGTTCTTTGTTTTGCTGAAGCAGCACCGACCGCTGACCCACCTGACTTGCCATGCAACCTGAAGGGTTCAACGTTTATCGTGCTGAATCCTCAGGCAAGGGGAAAGGTGGCAGCATCTACTTTTTGGTCAATTAACTACTGTGATGGTCTCGCATTAATTCTGCTCCCCTGACCCTGGAATATCTATTGGTAAAATGTCATCACTTTTATCTACATAGGGAATTCATGTCAACTATCTTGTCAGCAGTGTACGTATTACACCAACCCAATGCTAAGGTGGCACTGGCTGAATTATATTTGGTAGTCAACTCTCGAGAGACTAAACATTGATCTTCACTGTGTGAATTCAATCAAGCAAACATCAGAAGCGTACTCCTCGTATACCATCAGCATGGTATTTGTCCCTCTTCACATGGGCTGCTAATACTTATGGTCACTGCTTCATTACCATCAAGTATTGATCATAGATAGACATGCTCAATTCAGTAAGAGTAATTCAACAGGTCAGGCAGCATCTTTAGAGAAAATGGATAGGTGACGTTTCGGGCCTGGACCCTTCCATCCCTTGTTCTGATTTTTGTCAGTTTTATCATCTGTTGGAGCTGAAGCTGCCCGCTTGCAGACAGAGTTTGAACACAGGGCATCAACAAAGAGAGGAATGCAGCAGTAATCTGAAGAAACTTGGGTTTTACTTCAGGACAGACAAGTGAAGTGGAATATGTTCGAAATGACTTCATCCAGCCTGAAGACTCAGTAGACTTCAGTAGACCTCCGTTTGCTTGTGTAGCTTACAACGCATCAGTATGAACATTGAATTCTCCAATTTTAGGTCATGTCCTCCGTTCTGCCACCCTTTCTTTCCTGTATAGACCTTCCACCCAAATCACATAAATTTATCCTAGTATCTCACCCTGTTTCCCCCCTTATCCCCTTCCACCAATATCCATCTCTCTTGCTTTATATTTCATTCTTCTTAATTTTTGATATATTTTGTCTCTTTTTTATCTTTCGCCTTTGTCAACACCTCTGCCAATCAAGCCCCCCCCCCTCACCTTTATTTACCTATCACTTGCCAGGTATTGTCCCATCCTACCTCTTTTCCTGCTTTCTCCCACCTACTCCAATTAGTCTGAAGAAGGGTCCTGACTTGAAACGTTACCTATCCATGTCCTCCAGTGATGCTGCCTGACCTGCTGAGTTACTCCAGCATTTTGTGTTTTGCTGAAGATTCCAGCGTCTGCAGTTTGTTGTGTATATACACGTCAATGGTTATTGGTCTCATGAAGAAATCCTTTGATGACTGTGTTTTGACAAAGCCAATTAGGATCTTGTTTAATTTAGAGGAGCAGCGTGGAAAGAGGCCTCCTGGTCCACTGAATCAACGCCGACCAGCAATCACTGTACACGCATACTATTCTACACATGATTTTGACAATTTTTTTACTGAAGTCAATTAACCTATAAACCTGTAGGTCTTTGGAATGTGGACGGAAACCAGAGCATCTGGAGAAAACCCACGTGGTCATGAGGAGAATGTACAAACTCCTCCTTCAGACCCGCTGATTTACTCCAGTACTTTGTGTCTATCTCTTGCACTATGTTCAGCTCTGGATCATCTTGACAATAAGAACACCTAAGTATTGATTACAGCTTAGCCTTCAACACCATGATACCGAATAAGCTCATCCCAACATCTCTGGATCTTAAACTTGGGGCCTCCATTTGCAAATGGCTTCTGGAACTTCTGACTGACAGAAATTGGTTATAATATGTCCTCCACCCTGACCCTCAACGCTGGTGCCCCTCAGGGTTGTGTGCTCAAACCCTTGATCAACTCTCTGTGCATCCATGTGTAGGAAGGAACGCCCTCTCTCTCCATCCCTCCCCCACCCAAGTTGTACCAGGTTCCCATTCTTACCCAACAAACTGCTAACATGGCCTGTTTCCTTTATCATCGTTACTTTTTTTCACATATTTCATTCATTTGTTCTGTATCTCTCTACATCACTGTCTATATCTCTCGTTTCCCTTTTCCCTGACTTGCCTGATGGAGGGTCTCGACCTGAAACATCACCCATTCGTTCTCTCCATAGATGCTGCCTGTCCCGCTGAGTTACTCCAGCATTTTGTGTCAATCTCTGTTTCATCCATGATGTGTGGCCAAATGCAATGCCAACTCATTCTTTACATTTGCCAAATGATACCACTGTTGTCGGGTAGATCAATAACAATGATGAGGCAAGGAAGAGGATTGAGAACCTTGTGTCATGGTGCCAGGACAACAACCTAGCCCATGATGTCAGCAAGATGGAAGAGTTGGTTATTGACGTGAGGAAGTGGGTTGGGACGTGGACGGGACGGGGACGGGGGGAGGTTGGTGGGGAGTTGGGTTGTAACGCTTCACAACGCTTCAATGGAGCTGTAAAGTATACTGATGGGATGCATCTCAGCCCTTGTTATGGCAATTACTCTGCTCTCGATTGCCTGAACCTCCAGAGAGTGGTGAAATAGACTTGGCTGCATTCACAACTCTCTGCAATTTCCTGCGGTATTGGCCAGAGCAGTTACAATACCAAACTGTGATGCATCTGGATAAGATGTTTTCTATTGTGCATCTGTAGACATTAATAAGAATCTTTGGAGACGTGCTGAATTTGTGTTTATCATTACTATCTGTATGCTGTTTACTCTGTGCTTCATGTCAGCAAGAAATGTAATTGCCCGCTGGTGTAAATGACCATGATTTAATCTAATCTAATCTAAGATAAATAAATATTGGCTGCATTTCACACTTCTCAATTACAGACTCCATTCATTATACAATCTAACATGCTAATCCTCTGACATTTTCGCCACCTCCAACAGGATCCCACTACTGGCCACATCTTCCCATCTCCTCCCCTTTCTGCTTTCTGCAGAGACCGTTCCCTCCGTAACTCCCTGCTTTTCATCCCTTCCCACACCAACCACCCCCTCTCCTGGTACTTTTCTTCGCAACTGCAGCAAATGCTACACTTGTCGCTTTACCTCCCCCCTCGACTCCATCCAAGGACCCAAGCAGTCTTTCCAGGTGAGGCAGAGGTTCAACTGCACCTCCTCCAACCTCATTTATTGCATCCGCTGTTCCAGGTGTCAACTGCTCTACATCAGTGAGACCAAGCGCAGGCTTGGCGATCGCTTCGCCCAACACCTCTGCTCAGTTCGTAGTAACCAACCTGATCTCCCGGTGGCTCATCACTTCAACTCCCCCTCCCATTCTGAATCCAACCTTATGTCCTGGGCCTCCTCCATTGTCAGAGTGAGGCCCAATGCAAATTGGAGGAACAGCACCTCATATTTCGCTTGGGTAGTTTACACCCCAGCGGTATGAACAGTAACTTCTCCAATTTCAGGTAGTCCTTGCTTTCTCCCTCCTTCCCCTCCCCTTCCCAGCTCTCCCACAGCCCACTGTCTCCGTCTCTTCCTTTCTTTTTCCCGCACCCCCCCCCCCCACAACCGACATCAGTCTGAAGAATGGTCTCGACCTGAAACGGCACCTATTCCTTCGCTCCATAGATGCTGCCTCACCCGCTGAGTTTCTCCAGCATTTTTGTTTACCTACATGCGAAGAAAAGTAGCTGTAAAAAAATAGTTTATATACGTGTGTACATTTTTGTGTGAAGTTTCACAAAGGTCCTATTTAGCCAGGTTCAATAGGGACGATTGATGGATGCAGATGAATAGTACTAAATTCCTTGGTTTATCACATGTCGAAATGGATTTGTAACCCTAGTCCATGTAATGATTTGCTGGTATTTGCACGTTTTTGCAATGAAGAAATGATCTTGGATAAGGTAGCTCTCATCCTTATCTCACAAAGCTCTTCTATAATCACCTTCACAGGAAAAAGACTATCGACTGACGTCTATTACAAACCCACTGACTCCCACAACTATCACGACTACACTTCTTCCTACCCTGCTTCCTGCAAAGACTCTATCGCCTACTCCCAATTCCTGTCTACGCCGTTCTGCGCCCACGATGAGATATTCCACACCAGGACAACCGAGATGTCCACATACTTTATGGAATGGGGGTTCCCCTCTCCCATCGTAGATGAGGCCCTCATTTGTATCTCCTCGGTACCCTGCAGCTCCGCCCTTGCTCCCCCTCCCCTAGTCGCGGCAGAGAGAGTTCCCCTAGTCTTTGCCTTTCACCCGTCGCATACAACACATAATCCTCCGAAATTTCCACCACCTCCAACGGGATCCCACACTAGCCACATCGGGATCCCACCACTAACCACATCTTCCCATCTCCACCCACTTTCCACCTTCCGCAGAGACCATTCCCTCCGCAACTCCCTGATTAATTCATCCCTTCCCACCCAAGCCTCCCCCCCCTCCCCAGGTACCTTCCCCAGCAACCACAGAAGATGCAACACCTGTCCCTATACCTCCTCTCTCAACTCTGTCCAGGGACCCAGACAGTCGTTTCAGGTTAGGCAGAAGTTCACTTGCACCTCCTCCAACCTCATCTACTGTATCCGTTGTTCAAGATGTGGACCCTTATACATCGCCGAGATCAAACGTAGACTGGGCGATCGTTTCACGGAACACCTCGCTCAGCCTGTCTGAACCTACCTGAATCCCGGTTGCCGAACACTTTAATTCGCCATCCCATTCTGTCCTTAGTCTCCTCCATTGTCAGAGTGAGGCTAAACGCAAATTGGAGGAACAGCGTCTCATATTTCGCTTGAGCAGCTTACAGCCCAGTGGTATGAATATTAATTTCTCTCACTTCAGGTAGCCCCGGCATTCCCTCTCTCTCTATCCCTCCCCCACCCAAATCGCACTAGCTTCTCATTTTCACCCTCGCCTTCCATTAAGTTGACGAGTTTACTTCAGTCAACATATTTATACAAGCTAGCATTTTTAGTTATTGGGGATTTTTATGATTTTTGTTACTTATTTCAGCTATCTTCCCAGTAAAATTATTTTTCATACAAAATGGAATAAGGTTATGGACAAAACTTTAGAAATTTAGAAATTTAATATAAAGAGTAAATGTTTTTACTAGTGAGAAAGGTAGTGTATCATTTTTAGGTTGAAAATGCATAATTGCATTAACACATCAAATACAGTTCACCAATTGTAAGTATATAATCTTTTCTTTATGATCTTGATTTCATAATTTTATTAAGAAGAGGAACGATAACATGATTTGATTATTAACACCTAAAAGCAGCAATGTGATTTACCACGTGTTTAGGCATAGTCTGGAAAGATGGCTTAAATCTAAGTGAGCAAAAATAAACAATATATCTAATATTCTAATAATGCATGTTTTAATTTATTAAATGTGCAATTGATGGTCACTTCAATTGGCACATGATAATACATTTTCCCAATGAATTTTAGAATGGTTTTAGTTTCCATCAAGAAGATGCATATCAATTTTAAAGAATAGAATATTTTTCTTGTGAATCATTCTGCGCTAATACTAAGCATTGTAAAACCTGGTGCAGCATGGGGCAGACAAAGAACAAAGTTCTCCCTCCTTTGCACAAATGATGGGCAAAACATCCAACTTGAATTGAAACGTTGTGCCATCTTTTTTATTATCCGCACCAGGTACGTCGTAGCTTTGCTATCCACTATTGGCAACAGAGCATTAAAATTGGCATTGGAAGTAAGATCCTCAATTTATCCATACTTTAGAATACATCAACTGGTACTTCAGGTAATGGCACACAAGCAAGTTCAATGACCAGGTAGTTCCAGGAAGCCTGCTATGCCAATGATACATTTATGGAACTGCGTTAAGGAGATAATGAAAACAGACACAAAGTACTGCAGTAACTAAGCAGGTCATGCAGCATCTCTGAAGAACATGGATAGGCGATCTTTCAGACTGAAGAAAGATTCCGACCCAAAACGTCACCTGTCCATGTTCTCCAGAGATGTTGCCTTACCTGCTAATGTTACTTCAGTATTTTGTGTCTTTTTTTGTATATCAGCATTTGTGGTTCCTAGTTTCTCTAAGGTGATAATGAAGCTGTACGCTATGTTAAGAATCCCTCCTATTTATTGAAGATCTGCATTATGAATCAGCTTTATCGAATTATTCATAATGAATGCTTTTTATGGAAATCACATGGAGTAGATTTTCACTTTCATCAGCGAGTGGGTAAGACTCTCCCTTTTCCTTATCACCCAAAGCAAATATTTGAATGGAATGTGAAACTGATGGTCACACTGTCATTTCCTGTTCCCTATCTACTACTGTTAAGAGGGAAAACCCAGCCTCTTTAAACCTGAGCCACTTTAGGTATATTATTCCTTTAGCCAAGAATAGGCAAAAAGTTCTGAAAAAGCACGAGAAATAATTTATTCGAATGGTTCTTCAAAAGTGTTTACTCTCCAAATAATCTCAGTCCTTTCAATGGACTCTTGAAGAATATATAATGTTTGCCTGCTTTATGAAAATACTTGTTGTAAACAAAGATTGTATAGTTTCCAAAATAAGTGCCAGGCAACATAACCTTCACACCCCTCCCCATCAGTCTTGTTTATGGCATCTGAAATATTTTCCAGTCAGTCAAAATGGCAGCAGGAAACAGTTGCCTTCATTTGTCTGCCTGTAGGTATACTTTCCATTGTCCAATCTAATTGTTGGTTGAAATGGCCCAGAAACATTTGAGAAGTTCAAAAGCCTCATTTGATAATTTAAATTTACATTTTAATAGTAGCAGATTAATTTCCGAGGGTTGTGCCACAGGAGGGACTTTGGACAATGGAGGACTCTCGTGGGGGGAGGGGGAACAACGGCAGACCTGGCGCATGATACTTTATAACGTTGTCAGCTCCCTTTATGTGGAAACTATTCATTCCCTTATAAAGGACTTTACTTTTGGAGAAAGCTGACAGACCATATCTTGGGCCAAGATGCCTACTGTCAAATTCAGTCAAAGAATCTCACTGTGACTTGTGATAATAAAGTATTCAATTCAATACAATTCAACGTTGGCATTGAGAATTTTTCATTAAGTCTGTCTTGGTGTCCAACTTTCCTTCCTTCACTCATCCTGTATTCCTTATAATGCATTGCCAAGATTGGTACTTGATGTTCTGACATAATTTTGCCTTCAATATTTCTTTCATTAAGGGTAAGTTTAAAATCGTATGACTTACATTTCCATGGCATCATTTGGAACTCAGAATCTGGGTTTGGTTCTGAGAAATGTAACATGGTGCGATGTGAGGGCCCAGGGCCACGTGATGTGGTGCACTGAAGTACAGGTCCACCATCGATTTTCCAACAACTGGTGGTCTCCTTTAATCCGGACAATATTACAAGAGTGCATTTGATATCCCCCAGGAAATCACCCCGAAAATATGGCGCCTAGGCCAGGTAAGGCGCCATAAGTAATGTCCTTTACAAGGGGATGAATGCTTCAGCCTTGTTCTGATCATTTGTGAAAACATCTAGTTTTTGTGGTCAATGGAGGCAATTTATGAACGAATAAAGTTAGTATGGTTTTCATTCTTTGACCTTGTTAGTACATGTTATAGCAACAAGGCAAATGTTACTTAAATGTGACAATCAATCTCTTTCAATGTCAATTTACACTGACATGAAGTGACGAAAGTCCTCAGTAGAGGAAAGCTTTTGGAGCCATAGATCAAGATTCCACTGTCCCTTCCCAGCGGGTGATGTTTACCATGTGTCCTGGTATCAAATTACTTGCCGGTTTATCTGTTTACCGTTTACTTGCCTGTTTATCTGTTGAACGCCAGTAAGACTGCAACTTCTACGGGTACGTAATCAAATCACATTTGTAAATTCCAAACTTATTGTCATGTTAGTAGACACAAGTAGTTAGTAGTCGGTGTTGGTTTATTATTGTCATGCTATGTTAGTTTTCAATATGCTGAAGTATTGGACTCTTTGTGGAGTCCAATGGCACTTCCATGAGTTCTCCTACTAATCCATTGATTTCTATGTAGACTGTGAGGCTGCAAAGAACACAGGTGAGAGGGTAAGACTGAAGAAAATTATCTATGGTTTGTTCAGTGTATTTAATTAATTAAAATTGCTCGTGAAAGTCTTTCATTTATATCAATATAACAGTCATGTAGTACTCATGCTTCTTATCACAGCATCAATTGTAACCTATCTTCATAAGGCCTCTTGTCTTGTATCTCGCTCCCCTTCCCCTTAGCTCTGCTTTGAAAATTGGAGATCTTCCCTCAGTCCTGAGAAAGAGTCGTTGACCCAAAACATGAATTGATTTCTCTTCCCGCAGATACTGCTTGACTGGTTGAGTTTGCCTGGCATTTCTGTTTTTGTTTCAGACTCCCATGTCTGCAGTTTAAACTAAACTAAACTAGAGATACAGTGCGGAAAAGAGTCCTTCAGCTCACCAAGTCCGCGCCGACCAGCGATCCCCGTACACTAGCACTATCCTACACACACTAGGGATAATTTACAGCGTTTTACCAAAGCTAATTTACCTACGAAACTGTATGTCTTTGGAGTGTGGGAGGAAACAGGAGCACCCGGGGAAAACCCATGTGGTCACGGGGAGAACGTAGAAACTCCGTACAGACAACACCCATAGTCAGAATCAAACCTGGGTCTCTGACGCTGTAAGGCAGCAATTCTACCACCATGCCACCGTGCTGCAAGTTATATGTCTTTCATTTTTCTACATTTGTAAAATGTATAATATTATTTATTTGAGAGATCTTAACAAAATCACAAAAATATTTAAAATCTTGATTGCTTTGAGAGCTGGCTAAGGTGTGGGGAGGACTTTTCTGGATGTTGAAGTTGAAAGGGCTTCTCTGTCACATGGGGTATGGGGCTTGTTGTTGGACTGTGCTGCTATCATCAGCAATAATAGTCCTTCCTTTAGATCACACGAGAGAGGGGCAATTGCAGGCAGTGATTATAACTCACAGGTCATTACATCCCAAGTTGTAGTCAGATTAAAAAAACTTCTTATTTGACTGGAAACACAAATCTCTATTTAGTAATCCAGATGAATTGAAAGATTAACATTTCCCCAATATCTAATATAATTAGTTTAAGATGTAAACTAAAGAAACAGATCTGTCTCTGGCGCTATTACTTATGTTGTGTGTTTTGGTTGGCTACTGTATATGTGGCTCATCTAACTGGAATTAATTATTGTTTTTGTATCTTCACATTCTTGGCATGGAGAATCAAATGAAATAGTGGATGGGTTTATATCAATTATGAAAGGCCAACACATTCTTTCAAATATAGTAAATGATCATCTTTACTGCAGTCCACAATTCTATAAATTGGTAGTATATCCTTTGACTGCTATGGGTGGAGTGAATCACCCCCATCCACTGGATGAAAATATCATAACGGGATAGAAAACAGAAATTCTCTGCAACTACTTTCCAGGACCCCATGTTTAAGCCTTTGGATAAAATGGGACCATTACACCTTGTAAATAAAATATCGAAATGGTAGTTTTCAACCTAACACTTCATAGAGTCATAGAGCAGTGATAGTGTGGAAACAGGCCCTTCAGCCCAACTTGCCCACACCGGCCAACATTTCCGAGCTACACTAGTCCCACCTGCCTGCGTTTGATCTATATCCCTCCAAACTTGTCCTATCCATGTACCTGTCCAAATGTTTCTTAAACATTGCAATATTACCTGCCTCAACTACCTCCTCTGGCAGCTCGATCCATACACCCTTTGTGTGAAAAAGTTACCCCTCAGATACCAACCAAAAATTTTCCCTTCACCTGAAACCTATGTCCTCTCGTCCTCAATTCCCCCCTCTGGACAAGAGACTATCAACCCGATCTATTCCTCTCATGCTGAAAGTGAATTTGTTATGGTTAATGGTCATTCAGTGATTACTTTGCTATAGTCATTTGCTGATTACAATTAATTAATGGCAAGGATTGTCCAGTTGACACAATCTACCGGTATTCACCATGATTGTTGTGTTACTAACAGCAACATTAGGATTTCTGTGCATTTGCTGCTAAAAGCAAATATATCAATATTGCTGCCAGCCATTCAATGGTCCCACATAAGAAATTAGTATACAAACTTAAAGCACACGGTATTGGGGGTTCAGTATTGATGTGGATAGAGAACTGGCTGGCAGACAGGAAGCAAAGTGTGGGGGTAAACGGGTCCTTTTCAGAATGGCAGGCAGTGACTAGTGGGGTACCGCAAGGCTCAGTGCTGGGACCCCCAGCTATTTACAATATATATTAATGATCTGGATGAGGGAATTGAATGCAACATCTCCAAGTTTGCGGATGACACGAAGCTGGGGGGGCAGTATTAGCTGTGAGGAGGATGCTAGGAGGCTGCAAGGTGACTTGGATAGGTTGGGTGAGTGGGCAAATGCATGGCAGATGCAGTATAATGTGGATAAATGTGAGGTTATCCACTTTGATGGCAAAAACAGGAAAGTAGACTCTTATCTGAATGGTGGCCGATTAGGAAAAGGGGAGATGCAACGAGACCTGGGTGTCATGGTACACCAGTCATTGAAAGTAGGAATGCAGGTGCAGCAGGCAGTGAAGAAAGCAAATGGTATGTTAGCATTCATAGCAAAAGGATTTGAGTATAAGAGCAGGGAGGTTCTACTGCAGGGTCTTGGTGAGACCACACCTGGAGTATTGCGTACAGTTTTGGTCTCCTAATCTGAGGAAAGACATTCTTGCCATAGAGGTAGTACAGAGAAGGTTCACCAGACTGATTCCTGGGATGGCAGGACTTTCATATGAAGAAAGACTGGATAGACTCGGCTTGTACACGCTAGAATTTAGAAGATTGAGGGGGGATCTTATAGAAACTTACAAAATTCTTAAGGGGTTGGACAGGCTAGATGCAGGAAGATTATTCCCGATGTTGGGGAAGTCCAGAACTAGGGGTCACAGTTTAAGGATAAGAGGGAAGTCTTTTAGGACCAAGATGAGAAAATCATCTTTTACACAGAGAATGGTGAATCTGTGGAATTCTCTGCCACACAAGGTAGTTGAGGCCAGTTCATTGGCTATATTTAAGAGGGAGTTAGATGTGGCACTTGTGGCTAAAGGGATCAGGGGGTATGGAGAGAAGGCAGGGATGGGATACTGAGTTGGATGATCAGCCATGATCATATCGAATGGCGGTGCAGGCTCGAAGGGCTGAATGGCCTACTCCTGCACCTATTTTCTATGTTTCTATGTCTGGACAAGCTAGATGCAGGAAAAATGTTCCCAATGTTGGGCGTCCAGAACCAGCGGCCAAAGCCATTTAAGACTGAGGTGAGAAAAGACTTTTTCTCACCTCAGTTGTGAATTTGTGGAATTCCCTGCCACAGTGGGCAATGGAAGTTATATCATAATTTTAGATGTAATCTTTATTTCATGCTTGGTAAAAGGTTTAAAATACTAACCTAAGATTGTGCATTTTCTTTCCTGGTTTGTTCACACTGCAAAGTCTTCAGCGTGATTGGCTGCACATCCATTTTTGTGTCAACACAGTTGCTTAATGTCGGGGATTCCATTGAACAGCCGCCCAACAGGTTATGAAAAGAAAGCCTATTCCTTAGTGATTGGCAGAATTTTGTGCACAAACTTCTTTGAGCTTGGCGGCATATGCCATTGGTTCATTGTTGAGCACAACACCAGGCCTTTACTTCCACAACTTTTAATGTTAGATTGTAAAATGAAACTCATTTACTCGGGAAATTTAAAGTTCAGTCCTGAAACAGTTAAACGTTTGTCCCAATGAAATGGATAGAAAAATTAATTCTGTGCAAAGAAACTGAAATAAGTTTGCCAAAAGTGTTGTCATCGTGACCTCTATATTCAAAAAAATATTTCATATGGGTCAGATAAATTGTTGTGCTGGCCACTAACTGCTCTTTCTATCAACCACCTTGTTCTGAGGGCATGTGGGCTGTAGATTGTGGAAAATAAACCAGAATGTCACTGCCAAGATTTGTGTGGCAACATTTCAAAGCCCACATTGGAAGAATTGCTGTCAATGGTGGCCATTTTGACGAGTTACCAAATAGCATAGATAACAACGTCAAGAAGCTTTATTTTATCACTCCAAATGATGACTCATGACAGCCTTGGCTACAGACTAGAACTAGAACATTGGAAGAGGACCAGGACATTCGGCCCTTCAAGTTTGTTCTGATTTTCAATTAGATAATTGCTAGACTGTGTTTTAGTTTCATTACCTCTCTTGAACCCATGAACCTTAATTATCTGGCTTAATGTGTATCAATCTCAATTGGCCAGTTCCATACTACTTTTACTCTTTATGTGAGGATGTACATCTTGGCTTCACCCCTGAATGGCTTGACTAATTTGAAGGTTATGCCCCCTTGTTCTCAGCTCCCCTACCAGGAGTGCAGACTCATACATAACAGCAGTAATTCATTATTTTCTGTTGCTGGGAAATATCCCTTGGGCTTACTTGGACGGTGTGTTGTTGGACTGTGCCAAGATTTATAGGACTTTGCTCAGAGGCTCAGTAAACAGCATTACTGAGGCTTCATATTTTCCTTTAAATGTAATTAAAATATTCAAGGTTTGCAATGTACGGATCAGTTTCTTTCACATATTGGAAGGATGGATGTCGTGACGGTGGCAGCAGTAAAGTAGATCACTTTTCTGCATTTCCTGACGATATTTCACATTCTGCCAGGTCAGATACAATATTGTCCATCTCCTTTTCAAATCTTGATATAAGATGCATTAAGTCTTTAAGCCTTAGAGATACTGCATTAAAACAGGCCCTTTGGCCCACCGAGTCTGCACCGACCAGCGATCACCCCGTACACTAGAACTATCCTGCACACTAGGGACAATTTACAATTTTACCGTAGCCAATTATCCTACAAGCCTGTACGTCTTTGGAGTGTGGGAGGAAACGGGAGCACCCGGAGAAAACCCATGCAATTACAGGGGGAACGTACAAACTCTGTACAGACCTGTAGTCAGGATCAAACCCAGGTCTCTGGCGCTGTAAGGCAGCAGCTCTACCACTGCGTTACTGCTGCGCGACTGTGCTGTCCACAGTCAATCCCTCATTCCTTTAGAAAGTAGTTCATCACTGCACATGCTAGAGAAAATGCCAAAGGATTCCCAAATACAAAATGATTCAAAAATATCTGGGGTTAGCTTTGTTCTACTGAGCAGAAAGGGTGATCTCACAACATAACTGTTTATTTGTGTTGACTGCAGTAGAACTACATTTCCAAAGGGAAAACATTGCAACATTGAGTTCAGTACTCAATGTTGCTACTCTATATGAATGCTTCACGTAAATGACAGAGAACAAATAGTCAAGTCCCCGAGCTGCGGCAGGTTTGGTTTGACAACTAAGACAATCTTGACAACCCGAGAGCGTTGAAATACTTTGAATTCACACAAAATTGAAATTAAAGCTGAAATTCAGGGCAAATGATGGGCACATAAATTAAATTGCTTAAATGATAGAAATTAGTTAATTAGTGGAAAGGGTGATGTTGGAATTATTGGGGAGTATTGAATAGAATATCCTTAGACGTAGTATTTCCAATATAAATTAAGTGTCAAATGTTCACATTTTTATAAAATGCCAGATTGAGGAGGGTAATTAAATCACCAAGATAGGCCAGGAACAATAGAATTAAATGAAGAAAATACACGAATGGATGGGGTGCTGGACTTTGCGCACGACGTCACGCACAAAGTCCGGCGCCTGGGTCAAAACTCCTCAGCTGGCCCACCGGCTGGGCTTTGTGTGCAGTTCAGCACCTGGGCCGACTCATCATTCACCCAGCCACGGCCGAGTCGGTCAACGAATTACCGTTGGGAATTTGTCCCTTATTTTGACCTTTTGTCCCTTCTTTAGCAGTGAGAAAGTTGGCAATCCTACACTAGAGTGCAGTACAGATGGAAGTAGTGTTAAATTTGCAAGTGGAAGAGAATTTAAAACAGTGGAGCGACTGATATAAGAAGCATTAAATCTTTAGACTTTAGAGATACGGCCTTGAAACAGGCCCTTCGGCCTTCGGCCCTTCTTTCTTACGACATTGACCTCCATTGGATGCAGTCTAATAATTCCACATTTCAAATTGTGTCCAAATTGTTGTTATTTTTAACATTAAAAATTAATCAACCAAGGCTGTAGCTGACACACAAATACATAGGCCATTGTGTTATTGGGAATATTTGTGATCCAAAATAATTGTATTAACTCTACTAATGTCTCAGTCGACACAGATTTTGATTCCCAAAGTTTGTTATATGATTGCATTATCCAAACCACTGAGAATAAGTGATTTGTAAATCAGGTTAACAAGTATTTAACATTATTTTAATTGGTTGAGACCATCAGTACCAATACATTCTGAAACCTGTCAGGATATTTAATGCTTAAATAAATAAAGTAAAAAAGCAATCATAGTCATAGAATCAAACAGTGTGGAAACATGCCCTTCGGCCCAACTTGCTCACACCGACAACATGTCCCATCTACATTATTCCCACCTGCTTGCATTATATATAGGCCCATGATCCCTCTAAACCTGTCCTATCCATGTACCTGTCCAAATGGTACTTAAACACTGCGATAGTACCTGCCTCAACTACCTCCTTTGGCAGCTCGTCCCATATACTCACCACCATTTGTAGGAAAGAGTTACCTTCTAGGTTCCTATTAAATCTTTCTCCCCTCACCCAATCATTACAAATTGGTATATGCGTTTTGTTAATCAAGTAATGGACACCTTTGGATTACATCTAAACCATAGGGAGGTTTTCCTCATCCTGAAGTTGAAATCATTTCGATGTTTTTCACTTTTCCTCAAGGAAAGGAAATTAAATAGCAACAATTGTAAGAAAAAAGCAAATAATTAATCCTATAAAGATTAACTCTCAGGAGAAAAGAGCATGCTTATGTATAGGATGAAGCTTGGTTGAGAACAAATAATGCCATTTTTTTAACTTAAAAATCCAGGTATCATTATTAGTAGCATTGTGACAACTCACATTGTTTAGGGAATTTGGGCTGAACCTCTGAGATCAAATTACATCCTGTTAATTCATAGCAATCATATTATTTGTAATTCAATATTTTATTGAAATAGTTCACGTTAAAGCCTGATATCTTGGGGAATGTGAATACATTTGGTTCCTGTTTGTTGCGGTGAACTACTAATGTCACAGCTACATTAATTCAGATATTTTATGAATATTCCAGAGAGCTACTGTAATGTGTTATCTTCAAAATTGTAATGTCATGTGGTCATTGAGATACAGCATGGAAACAGGCCCTTTGGCGAACCAAGTCTGCCCCGACCAGCGATCACCTCGCACATTAGCACTACCCTACACGCTTGGGACAATTTACAATTTACAGAAGCCAATTAACCTACAAACCTGTATATCTTTGGAGTGTGGGAGGAAACCGGAGCATCCGGAAAAAACCCACATGGTCAAGGGGAGAAAATACACATTCCACACAGACAGCACCCGTAGTCAGGATCAAACCTAGTTCTCTGGTGCTGTAATGCCCCTGTCCCACTTAGGAAACCTGAACTGAAACCTCTGGAGACTTTGCGCCCCACTCAAGGTTTCCGTGCGGTTCCCGGAGGTTCTCGGAGGTTTTTGTCAGTCTCTCTACCTGCTTCCACTACCTGCAACCTCCGGCAACCACCTGCAACCTCCAGGAACCGCATGGACCGCTGTGCCACTGTGTCGCCATACGAAGACAAAAGTGCTGGAGCAACTCAGCGGGTCCAGCAGCATCTCTGGAGAACATTGATGGGTGATGTATCCGGTCAGAACCATTCTTCAGACCTGAGTCTGAAGAAGGAACCTCACCCAAAATGTCACCTATCAATGTTCTCCAGAGATATTGTCTGACCTGATGAGTTACTCCAGCACTTTGGGTCTTCTTTTGTAAATCAGCACTTACATTTTCTCATACACCTGAAGCCCAAATGGGTTGCTTCCATAACATTAAAACATGCTGCCATTTTCTTTCTGAAATAAATTGTTATTAAATAGACCAGTCTCTGTAATAAAACTGATTTCTGATGCAGCTTGGGAATGGGGAATATTTCCTATGCTCTGTTTATATAGGAACATCTAGGGTCACTAATTGACATTATAGATCCTAGTAATTGTGTGTACTTGCTTCAGTTGAAACTACTGTAATGTTTGTTGATCTTTATTGATGTTGCTCCGTACACTTCTACGTAGATGTCATCTCATCCCCACAATACAACCGATACTTCAGACACGTGCCTTTTGATGTCAGTTCAATGGAAAGAAATGCTTCCAACCTGGTGAAGGCAGAGTTCAGAGTATTTCGTATGCAGAATCCAAAGGCAAAAGTCGAAGAACAACGAATAGAACTTTATCAGGTAACCTCTCATTTTTTAAATATAATTTTATTTGATATGCAGTTTATTTGGTGCTACTTCTTCTTCTTGCGTATGGCTTGCACAGCCTAAAGTTGTAGGACAACTTGTTCTATTTGATCTGATTTGATTGTGTACCCCAAGTTGATTGCATTCGTCGAAACATGGCGGACCATGTGAAGGTTACAATCTCTCACCCCTTATTTGGTGTTAATGTGATGAGAATCTGGTTCAGTAATTGTGCATTGGTTTTATGAATCCATTATGTTTCTTCATCTCCAGCAGCCAAGTAAGTGTTACAAATGGGTAAACTTTCTTCTATTTATTTATTTGTCAATAGAGTGTGGGCATCGCTGGTATTCACTGCCCATCCCAGATTGTCTCTTAACTACTTGTCTTGCTCAGCTATTTCAAAGAGCTTTGAACACTCAATCGTATCGTTGCACATTTGAAATCACATATAAACCGGACAGTATAAAGAGGGCAATTTTCCTTTCCTGAAGGGCATTAGTGAATTGGGTATTAGTGAAAAATATACTTGTCATCTTCGAGGATTCTTCACTAGAGATAAACGATGTCAGCAAGTGGCAAAGTTAGTCATTTTGGTTGGTACACAAAAATGCTGGAGAAACTCAGCGGGTGCAGCAACATCTATGGAGCGAAGGAAATAGGCAACGTTTCGGGCCGAAACCCTTCTTTTTGATTTATGGGACCTTCTAATGGCATGGGAAAGTAACGATGCATGCAGAGGTTGAACGAATACATGAATCCTAAGATGGTTCAGTGACAAGTGAGTGGAATTAATGTTCATAACCTTCTTTCAACTAGTGACGTCCGTGTTGTGAAACTTAGCTTTCCTCATTGCCAGCATTGAGTGAACCTTTGGTTATTCCAGGACAAACCATTTGGCTATTAAATTCATACAGCATTTTGCTGTTTTCTACATAGAAATGTAGAGTGCTTGCATTGAATTGTAAATTGCAACAGTAGTAAATCTAAATTCAAAAATGTTTAAAGACTTACAATGGAGACTTCATGATGTTAAGAGGTTTACTGATAAAAAGTTGTATTTCTTGAGGCAAATGGTGGCTGAGCAGCCAGAGGATAATGTAGTTATAAATATTATATCTTCAGTGCACAGATACTCCCACTGCACTCTTGACATAACCATTCATTTAATGTCCCAGGAAAAATAAAATTCTTTCTGATGGAAAAGGATCTGAATTTTCTGATGCAACATTCATATAAATCCTGGAATCACATGCAATGAAATAATGTTTCTCATATTTAATCATACTAGAGCTTTGGCTGTAGCAATAATCCAGTATTCAAGATTTTCTTATGTTATTGATTATTATTTAAATCATAAGCATATGGATCTGTCATTTTTTTCTGAGCTTTTGATTTTGGGTTAGAAATGATAATGTGTTTCGAAACATGCTGAAATGAGTCTGAAGAAGGGTCTCGACCTGAATCGTCATCCATTCCTTCACTCCAGAGATGCTGCATGTCTAGCTGAGTTACTCAAGTATTTTGTGTCTATCTGAAATGATACTAATCCAAAATGGCGCCCAAACCAGGCGACTCTTTGTGTGTTGGTCACAAAAGTGGATCTGCACTCACGCATTACAATCGCTCCACTCTTTTAAATCTCTACTCAACAGCAACATTTCTTACACTGTGGATGGCTTGATTGTAATCATGTATTATCTCTCCGCTGACTAGTTTGCGTACAACAAAAGTTTTTCACTGTACCATGTGACAATACACTAAACTAAACTGTACAGGTGGTTTGTAACAGTTCCTTCCTGGAGCACATGATGAGAATTTTCTAGAGGGGTCTTGAGAAAGATTACCTTTTCAACCTGAGGGTGGTTGAAATCTGGAACACACTGCTTGAGGTGGATGTATGGACAGGTGCTCTCAGTGAAAAAGTAACAAGATGTGAACTTGAAGCATCTTGAACTTGAAGAACATGGCACACAAGGCTACGGATTGAGTGTTGGAGATGGGATCAATAAAGATATATACCTGATCGCCGGCACTAGCTTGGTGGACCTAAGGAGCTATTCTCTTGATCCTACAACTGCAAGATTGTACATGTGTACATTTTCTGATTCCAGATCTTCAGTGGGATAGTACACAGTAATTGTAATACACTGTAATTTCAAGAGGTGCACAGAAAGTGCCAACAACCCTGCAAGATTTCTTGCAAAAGAAGGACTTCTTGAAGCAATTATCTTCATGGGAACTGCTGTTTCTACTGTTGAATCTGTGGACCAACTATAGAAGTATCCATCTGATGATAATTCATCCTCTGATGATGAGATGTCCTCTGATGATAACCCATCCTCTGCTGATGATCTATCTAAAGCTCCTCTGACTGGCCACTGGAATTGTGCCATTTGATTGGAACAGTGGACATTTCATAAAATAGTGTTAGCAAAAAGGGAAAGTATTGAGAAGAAATGGACCAGAAACAAGGACAAGCACTGTGATTGGGAGGATGAGTCAGGATCTGTAACCCATGGACCAAACTGGGCCTAAGTTTTGGCATATTTAAGTCAGATAGATGGATAGACATAGGTATATATCCTGGTTAGATAACATTAAGATGTGATATTTCGTAGGACAGATAGGATGAATAAAGTTGGATTGAGACCCAGATAATTTAATGTCAGGAAGTACCTGTATGTGGGAAGCTAAAAACTACAAAGGGATATATGTCTATACACAAGTAACAGTAAAAGCATCAAAAGGTTACATCATTCAAAATACTAGAGTTTAGAATATACTAGTTTAGAAACACTAGAATACTAGAGACTTTAAGGCCTTTTGTGATTAAATGCCAAAGCATTATTTACTGCCCATTTTCAATTTAGAAAAATGTGTATGTTGTACTTGGATTGTGGAATGGACCATATTATCATGTAGCTCAGGGCTGGAATGGGTGTGAGGCTGAACTGAGATAAATTAATTAGGTGCAGTGTAGAACCACCTAAATTTCATCAATCTTCTTTACGTGAAATTAGGACAGCAGTATGATGAAGCTGAATTTTCTGAAGCCAATTTACAAGGAAATTCAGCGGCGTTGTGATGTAGTTAGGGAATCCTTTATTCACTATTGTACAAGGAGCCATTCTGTTTAAGAGGAGATGTTCAACATTGGTTCTTTATGGAATCTGGAATGTAATCTATAAATTCTTTCATCTTTTGGGCTGTGCAATTTTGACAACTTTTATCTTCTTTTCGTGTCCATCTTGTTACAAATGTTGACCTCGCTATCATCGTCAATCCTGAAAAGGACGCAAGCTTCCGGTGACAATCAATGGAAGCCATCACTTATCGCAATAGATGATGGTGGTAGCAGAATTAGCTCAGGATACTTCCAGTTTCCAGCCCCGCGACGTGGACGCTTCTGCTATAGGGCCGACAAAGTTTATTGCAAATGATTTCTTTGCAAAGAAAACTTCTTGAAAAACCATTAAAAGTTTGTTTTGATTATTTAAAATTGAAAAATTAACATCTTGGTATTTCATTGCGGGCTGTTCATCTTGTTTTGGTGAAAAGTAAATTGACTGTGGATAGGGATGACGGGATTTGTTTATTTCCTTAAGGCCACTGTATAATAGTCTGCATTAAGTCCTCTCTCTACAATGCCAGCACCAAGTACATCAGCGCCATGTTTATTTTGGAGATTGGAAAACCTCCTGATGTGCTGCTGAGAATATAATCTATTCATTGTTTGGATGCCAGATGGCACAATGCCATCAAACTCTTTATACTTCAATAAAATCAAAGATGGCACAGTGGCAGCATAATGACATGACATGGTGCACCAAAGGGGGTGGGGGTGGGGGTGGGGGGGGGGGTGGGTGGGGGGTCGGGGGGGGGGGGGAGGAGTACAGTGACATAAAATGAAAGGTAGCGACATACTACAGAACAGGGGCAGGGGTGGGCCATTAGGCTCTTTCTGGCTTCTTCTGGCATTGAATGAGATCAATGGCTGCAATTTTTCATTTAGCAAGTTTCTGAACACATCAAAAAGGAAACTTTGCACACACACATTTCACAACAGGAAAATCCACAGAGTGAATGGTTTTGCGGTCTCCCAGTTTGGACTCAAATCATTTTCAGATGGCTCAGAGCAGGTCCCCTGACCTTCTGCTCCCTCCCCAGGAGAATAGTTAAGAGATTCTTACAAACTAGCAAAACAGGCTGTTAAAAAACAATCTTTTGAGCCTTTGCTCAAGAGCTGAAATAAGAAGAGATAATGTTGGAAATATTTAACAAGACAGGTCACATCTGTAGCAAGAAGGAGAATGAATGTTTTAGGTCAGTGATGTTTTGGCATAATTCTGTGGGTTGGACAATGACCTGAAATATTCTTCGAGCACTTACCTGCCTGTCCTATTGTATTAGGAAATCTTTGTGTTTCTCTCTCCGCCCACCAACTCCTCCCCCACCCTCCCATCAACTCCCTGCAAAAAAGCAAATATTTGTAGCCGAGGAATTCTGTCATGTGGTGCATGGTTTTATAATTACGATATGATTGATGTAGAGTGTAAAATCAATTGTGAAAGGCGTTTTTGAAGTAATAATGCTCCTAGCACACAATGCAAACTTAAATCAGCAACCTGCAGGCGCATGGTGCACCTGGGAAAGGAGCACAATTGACATAAATCCACAAACAATGCTCGACCGACACATGCCTGTGAAACTGAATCAGTCTGAAGAAGGTTCTCGACCCGAAACGTCTACCATTCTTTCTATCCGGAGATGCTGCCTGTCCCGCTGAGTTACTCCACCAGCATCTGCAGTTCCTTCCTACACAAACTGAATCAATGTTGAGTTAATGCTTAGTGCAGAGGATGCTTAGGGAAGCAAGTCTTATCAGCAGATATAGACTACAGAAAGGGATCATCTGTCACTTGCAGGTAGAGTCTTCTGCTGCAGACCACACGTTGTGTGTGGAGAGAGGCTGCGCACTGTGCTTAATGTTGTGATGTATTTTGGTGCTTTTAATGGGTACTTCAAAGGAAATTACGTTGGGTTTCAACATTATGAGCAGTAAGTAAGAGGAAAGGAGCCAAAGGCAAGAGTAATTTGCCTGAGGAAGTTGAAGGAGGAAGGGTAAGAGGCTTTGATTAAAGGGTCCATCCCCTAAGAGGCTCCTGAGATATGTCATCTCAGTCATCAGTGACAAAGATCTGTCATTTTCTATGGTAGGTGTTCCCGTTAAATGCCCCTGCCAGGAGAGGGAAGGGTTACTGCTGAAAGAGCAGTGACTTGTATACATCACATCGCACAGCTCTAAAGTATTGTGTGTCATAAATGTACTCCACTCGAGGAGAGGAGAATTAGTCTTTTTTCTTGATTAAAGAGCAACAGATGTCATAGGCATGTGGATTTTTCCCAGTTACCAAGGTTTCTGAAGGTTCAGAAATCAATGAAGTGTGCCTATGCAGTGCACCGGGCTCCCTGGGTAGACTGGGACTTCCTCATGGATTGAATGTACAAGTTATGGTCAACACTGTTTATTCAATAAGCTCACGTTCATCCAGAGGCCAATCATCGTGCCCGCCTAGTTTCAGCCACTGTGCTGGCCAGCCACAGGGACGTCTCTTGTGGGACATAGGCTTTCCCCTTCATTCCTGGCCCCAAGCCACAGACCTGGGCTTGCTGGAGGATGTAATTGCAAATGCAGCTTTGCAAGTCGCAGGTCTTTCTTGTTCTCTGGGGTTTCCAGGGGCCTCTAACATGCATAATCTCATGCAGGTGTCTGTCTTTTGCATTAAAGAATCAGAGGGTCTGATCCTTTGCTTATGCTGGCACCATTCTTTTCAATGCTTCCAATGCTGGACAATGGCTTCATGAAGTGTTTATATTCAGTGCTGGCACTTCTCTTCAAGAAGTCAATTCATGAAATCAGCAATGGTACCATGACATTTCTTGCCGTCAGTGGGGAGATTGCGATTGCCACGTCCTTGTAAGTGGTGCATGTAGAGAAGATGTAAAAAACAAAGAACTGCAGAGGCTGGTTTATACCAAAGATAGACACACTGTGCTGGAGCAACTCAGCAGGTCAGGCAGCATATCTGGAGAAAAAGGATGGGTGACGTTTCAGGTGGGGAACCTTCCCCAGACTGAGGATGGGGCCTGACCCGAATATTCACCCATCCTTTTTCTCCAGAGATGTTGCCTGACCCGTTGTTTTACTCCAGCAATTTGTGTCTATCTTGTGCATGTAGAGAAGTTATGCACAACTGGTACCTGTGCAGCCCTCCTGTGCAGCATCACTTTTGAACTTGCTGTTTTGGTCAACCTGACTCGCCATGGGATCCTAATCCAGGCAGAAAATTTGGGCTTCTTCTCCAGTAACTAAATTGTCCTTATGTAATCACACGTAAGTAGTTGTGACAAGAATATAATGCCTATTTATACAGTGCAATTCATTACTAGGTTTCTACTAACATGCTTTTATGTGAGTGCAGTTGTACAAAGAGTTTGCATTCATCTGCACTTTTAACCACCGACCACCGGAGGCTGACTTGCTTCCTTATAGACCTGCAAAAATGATGGTATGTTGCTTTTGTAATTGTATCTTTCCAGGGGCTTATTATCTTTACATGATAAACGTTAAACAGAATCCTTTTTCCTTTGTTTCCTTTTCATTGAAAGGCGGTGTAGATTTGCTGCAAATAGAAACAGTGCCAAAATTGAGTTATGTCAATAATGTCCCAGGAAGGTAAACCAGAATACTCTAAAATCACTTTAAGAAAAATAATGTCCCTTTTGCTGCTTGAAAAAACATTGTGAATTGTAATTTGTGTTTGACAACAAGGGAAATGATGAGAGTTGTCTTCCAGAAGCAGCATTACGTTCCCACCTTTTACAAGGTGATCTCATAAAGTCAAGTAAATAGCGAAAGTGGCACCCAGTGGTAGTTTGGGATCTGAAATTTGATCAAGAATAAAATATTGTCATTGGAACCAAGCCGTAAATGGTAGTATAAAGAAAGAAAGGATTTTGTTTATGGTACCTTTCACATTTCTTTCAGAACATCCTAAAATGCTTTACAGCCAATGAAGTCGTTTTGCGGTTCATAAGTTCAGGAGTAATAGGAGCAGAATTAGGCCATTTGGCCCATCAAGTCTACTCTGCCATTCAATCATGGCTGATCTATCGTTCCTTCTCAACTGCATTTCCTGCCTCCTCCCCGTAAACCGCTGACACCTGACACAGGTGTGGACACGGCTGACATCATTGTGAGAATGACCAGATAACCTGTTGTATAAAAAGAAATTAAGGCATTCATAATAGTTATGGCATCAAGGATGCTCCCCTGTTTTTCTTCAAAATAGTGTCATGGGATCTGTTACGTTTTGGTGAGAGAGCAGACGAGACCCTGACAGTGTTAAATCTGAACTTGTGGTCCACCTGTATCATGAAGGCAATTTCTGAGCCAGCAGCACTCAGCTGTGGGAATATTTTGACTCATGAATCACTTAGAGTCAAAACAGAAATATAATTCAGAAAAGCGTTTGTTGGACGATTTAAATTGATGTCAGCCCAGCTTGCTACCTTTGAGAGTTATCTTGAGCTGCTAGCAATAGAATTTTATTAGCCTGGCTTCGCTGTGCATTTCTGCCTTAAGTAATAATTTCCCAAAGCTCAAGTAGTAAAGCTGATAGTCTTGCTGTGTCTTGAGATATGGAATGTCTGAAGCCAGCCCGGTATCACAGGAAACCTAGCTCTTGACTCCCAACCAAAAGGCTGAAATATTTTGAGTCCTTTTAGCTGACTGATTTCTTTGGAAGAGCATTGTTCATTCTCAGTGAGATTGCTAGATAAAAGTATCACGCAAAAGTGAGTCAATTCAGTTCACACCAGAGCCAAGTAGAAAATACTTAGACAGTTAATTTTATTGAAAGCAGTTATGAAATGCCTGCAGCCAAAATCAATCCAGTTGTTTTTTTTATCATAGAATGTTGGAAGTGGAAAGAGTGTGAATGTTGGGAGGTGGGGTGAGGGTGTGGGGACGTAGGTGATCGCGTGGTGTAGGGAAGCTATACTGACTAAGGTTGATTTATGAGATAAATGAAGATACTTTTAAAGAGAAATGTCTGGAGTATCGACATTTATGCCTTTTTGGTTTTTGCTTTTGGCTTCAGTAGGCTTGTTAAATATAAAATATAATACAACCTGCAATGTTCACAAAGTAGGGGCTGAATATATAGCCCATACTGAAATTAGATGGGAAATTAGAATTAATATTACCACAGCATTGATTTTACTTGCTCAAGCCCCTTCCTTGAATGACCTCATCTGCCACATGTAAATAGATACGGGGACAGGGCAGTGAATATTTCTGATATTCAGGATAGATGTCACCAGAACCAGCTTCGTAGAGGGTCTAAAATAATGTGAGAGGGGAGACACGGGTTACAGAGGATTTATTTCCTACAAATTGCCTCGCTGTTCAAACCCTGAATTTCATATGGGTGCATGGTCTTTTAGTTAATGTACTGGTGTTTCCTGCCTCTTTGTGTGCTGCAGCAGTGATCCTACTATTGTACCATCTAGACCTCTGGTCAATTCTTGCTCACTGGTCGGGATGACAATGAGTTCTTGAACTGAGCCCTTAATTACCCCCAATTCCCCAATGGAGTCATGGCATAGTTGGAACAGGCTTTTGGAACTGAATTAAAAATATCTATGCACAAAAAGGGTACAGATACAGATGCAGATGCAAAGAAACTCAATCTTTTATCTATGGGTCATGAGTGATAATGCATAATGTTCTAAGGAAGGTAGTGTTCATGTAAAATTAATTGTGCCATTAATTCATTTTGAATGGGACATATTTACATATGAACAGATGAAGGTCGATATTATTACACTTCCATTCAATTTATACATGTATATTCACTTCTGAGTGGCTGGCTAGTTGGGTACTGCACAGTTCAGGGTGTCCAGCACGGCTATCATAATATATATATAAATGATTTAGATTAGGAAGCTAAATGTACTAACCCACGTTTGCAGATGAAATAAAGCTGAGTAAGAACTTGAGCTGTGGGGAAGATATGGACAGTGTCCAGTTTCATTTGGGTAGATTTGAGTGAGTCAGCAAATTCATACCAGATGCAATATAACAAATATGAGATAATCCACAATGGTGGCAAAGGCAGGAAGGCAACTTGTTCTCTGACCAGCAGTAGATTAGGCAAGGGATGTATGTAGTAGTCTTGTTCATCAGTCAATTACAGCAAGGATGTGGGAGAAATAAGTGGTAAAGAAGACACTTGGCCCCCATAATGACAACAGTAGGCGCAGGAATGTCACATTGCAATCATATCTGGTCTTGCTGATATCACACTTTGTATTGCGTGGAATTTTGGTCTTATATGAGGAAGGATTTTCTTACTCTGGAAGGAATGCAGCAAGGTTCGCCACACTGATTCCTGTGACGGCAACACTGATATATCAAGGGAGGTTGCAGTGATTGGGCTTATATTCACTCAGGCTTAGAGGGACAAGAGGAGACGCTGCTGAAACATTTTAAATTCGGAGAGAACTGAAACCAAACAGACTACTTACAGGAGCAGTGTTCGTGATAGTGGGATGGTGCAGGCTAAAGGTACGAATAATACTAAAAGTATAATTTAACACATGACCAATATCAAGCTGCAACATAAAGGAGGGCAGAAACAAACTGTGTTTATTTTTTGCAACTAATACTGGCTATTGAGAAATTGCACTAAATCATACTGGACTAAGGTTACATACATATTGTGGTGATTGTTAATATAGTCCATTATTGTTAATGTTGAGGGGTAAAGCAGAAAATATGGCTGGGTTTCAGGATATCTTGCCTAGAACATCCACAGGCAGAAGAAAAAAAAGCCATGATTTACCCGTCTCTTTTTGAAAACGTTGATGTTCCCACCTGCTCCGGATGGGATATTTCAACGCAGGCCGTGGACATGTTCCTATAATAGAGAAGAGCTAAAATTAAATGTCAATGGCAAAGCTGTTGAATTGATTTCCTCTGGATTCCAAACTCAGACATGTCCCCATAGCAATTTGAATAGGGAATATTGGTCTCAAAACCCATTTATTCATTAAAGTCTTTATTTAGTTTCCTTCACTAAAATTACAACAGTTGCCCTCCAGTTAGTGAGATTGCTGGATTGTTGTTTGTTGTGAACAAATTTAAAAGAATTTGTGCGTTGTACTGTGTGTTCGGTTTGATGGCAAAGTGGTGCAGCGGTCGAGTTGCTGCCTCTAACGCCAGAGACTGGGTTCGATCATGACTACGGGTGCTAACCGTATTGAGTTTGCATGTTCACCCTGTGACTGCGTGGGTTTTCTCCTGGTGCTGCAGTTCCCTCCCACACTCCAATGATGTGCAGATTTGAAGGTTAATTGGCTTCTGTAAGATGGCCCTAGTGTGTAGGATAGAACTAGTGTACGGATTGCCACTGGTCAGCATGGACTCGGTGGGCCGAAGGGCTTTTTTTCATGATGTATCCCTAAACTAAACTAATGTAGCGGCACCATACGTGGTGAATAAAGGTGAGACGTCAGGCCGGTTCAAACAGTCGTATATTCAGGTTCGTCTCGTTAGGTTGGTGTGCTAACTATATTAACATTGTTGCTGTAGCTGAGCAAGGTTGTTCTCTCGGGCTCAGCTACCGGTTGACTGCTAAGGTCTCGAGGTGAGATAACCTTAAGTTGCAGGACACTCCCCCCTAGCCCATGACGTCACGTGCCAGCCCTCGTACCTACTGACGAGGGATCGACCATAAGTGGTCCGTGTATTAGCTGATGCCACAGGACCCCCCCCCCAGAACCGGAGGAAGGAATAGAATGGTCGAGGGTGGCTCCTGCATGTGGGTCGGGGACACCCCGGGCGTGGGTCGGGACGGAGGGGCCCACGGGCACAGTCGGCGCTCTGCGTGGGCGATCCCGAGGTACCGAGGGGTGCGAGGAGACCGATGCAGGAGCCGCCAGACAGAAGAGACACAGTCGCATCTCCTCGACCAGCTAAGGGGTCGTGTCCTGAGAAATACGGCCCCTAGCAATGGCTGGGAGACGTCGGCAACAATGAGGAAAAAATAACAAATAAAATAAACAAACTGATTGCTGAACCCGGCGTGGTGATGCAATGTAAACAAAATGAACAGAAACAACACAAACTGCAGTGAGCAATCACGTGCAAATTGTTAAGTTCAAATTGTCCAGTGTCCATGGTGCAGGAAAGGAAGCTGTGCTGGAAAACCAGAGGTTGCAGTGACCGCCTCTGACCTGAATGAGGCGCTGTTGCCGGTGGTCAGGCTGCAGGGACGGCATCCGGCTGGAACGTGGCGCTGTGGACGACGGTCAGGCTGCAGTGACGGCATCCGGCCAGAAGATGGCGGTGTGGACGGCGGTTAGGGAAGTTCGAGCTTCTCTTCCGGCCGGCCGCGGCGGTCATTTTTGTAGTCGGGCGGCCGCTTGTTTCAGGAGACCGCGGCGGCCATTTTGCCAGCCGGCTGAAGTGGCGTTCACCAGCGATTGAAGACCCCGCTGCTGGGCCAGACAGGCAGCCAGCGCCCAGGGATCTTCGGAGTCCGCGCCGGAGAGGAGAAGAAGGGCGTCTTCAGCAGTCGCCCCAGATAAGCCCGCCCTATCGGGTGGCTAGGCCCTGGGCAGCGGCCTGAGGGGCCAGGTGCGGTGCAGGGCGTGCGGCTGCGGGTTGGCACAGTGCGGTGCCAGGTCTGAAGCCATGTCCGCGGTGAGGCCCGGTGTAGGTGAGGTGAGGTGAGGCCGGATCCTGTGCAGGGCCTGGAGCCGTGTCCGCGGTGAGAGGCCAGGCCCTGGTCCGTTGTCGGGAGCGGGAGAGCGGCAGGTACGCTCTCCGCTCCAGGGGCCATCGGGCGTGCGTCGGTGATGCTGTGGGCAGGAGGCTGCTACGCTCACAGCTCCTGCAGCAGCTGGTGGGGCAGCGGCAGCTGGTGCAACCTCTCCGCTCCGGTGTTCGGCTCCGGGCAGGTCATGCGGGAGAGCTCGGCGGCCGTCACACAAGGCCTGGAGCGGTGTGGGGGTTTGAAAGCGGGGCTGCTCCGATGCCGGGAGCGGAAGAGCGATGGCGGCCACGGCATCTCAGCTCCGGTGAGCAGCAGCTGGTGGGGAAGAGGTGGCATCCCAGATGTAGCGGCATACCTTACTGCAGGGCCGGGTTGGCGGCAGCGTCGTTCTGCAGGGCTGGGCAGCCGGCTGCAGACATCAGGTCTCCCGAGGCTGCGTGCTTCAGGAGAAATCCAAATTTCAATTTGGACAGTCGGGGGTCATCAATGTAGCGGCACCATACGTGGTGAATAAAGGTGAGACGTCAGGCCGGTTCAAACAGTCGTATATTCAGGTTCGTCTCGTTAGGTTGGTGCGCTAACTATATTAACATTGTTGCTGTAGCTGAGCGAGGTTGTTCTCTCGGGCTCAGCTACCGGTTGACTGCTAAGGTCTCGAGGTGAGATAACCTTAAGTTGCAGGATACTCCCCCTAGCCCATGACGTCACGTGCCAGCCCTCGTACCTACTGACGAGGGATCGACCATAAGTGGTCCGTGTATTAGCTGACGCCACACTAAACTAATCTAGGTTCTAAGTCGCAGATTCACCGGAAATGATTCAATATCTTAAACTATGTTTGCTCAATAAATTTTCCCTCTGTTGCTAAGCTTTGATGCAAATATCCCACATTTAGCACCCTTGTTCTTCATATAAGTCATGCTCAAGTCCCAAATATACGTTACGTTTTTCTGTATGAATTTTATTTTAAAACAATCCCATTTCTTTATAGTGTTATGGGTGACCTGTGAAAAAAAGTACCAGTGGTAAACATTCAACTTTACTACAATATAAACACTATACAATGTTAATGATTGTACAGTGTTATGGTTGGACATTTGATTATTTTAAAATATTATACGTTAGAGGGTATGAAAGTCAACTTGGATGAAGGTAACAAAAGAAGCGATATAAAATAATTATAGTAAAACCCTCATTCATACCCTTGTGTGTTCAGGCTTAATCAATCCAATATGTTCCTAGCTATTCTTTCTGATTCAAATCTCCAATACCATGATCATTTAAGACTAAATGTAAGTATCCTGACTTTGATGAAGACTTATTCATCGATCCTCATCCTATTTCCAACTTATTCTCAGTCAAGCATAAATTTAATGTGAAAATGCTACAATCCCTTCATGTTCTCACATTTCCATATCTTGGAATCTTTCCCAACCAACATGTCTCTGAATTATCCAGTCTAATACTGCCATCTTGATAATACCCAAACGTAATCACACCACTATGGATGCTATACCTTCAGATGACAAGGGCCTAAACTCTGGAATTATTCTTTCTCTCATTCTATTGTGGTCCATAACTCTTAGCTCAGAACTTGCTCAAAGAATTTTCTACCTAAAAATTTAATTGTGGCTCAGCTTCATTCTTAGCTTGATAATGTTTTGTGAAGCTCATTTTGCTGATAATTGTCGTTATGTGAGGCAGCAATAGGTATCTCAGACACAGCTAATTCCTTCCATACCCATACAAGATTGCCTAATATTAATATGTCGATAACATTTCTAAAGCTCATTTCTTGTGAAGTTCTTTAGATAAAAAGCATGTTGTAATAATGCAATTCACAGAAGCATCTACCCATGATAGCAAAGCCCCAATACAGGACTTCATTAGTAGTAAGTACTGTTGTTCATTTTTCATCACATATACCTAGATACATGAAATGCTTTGTTTTGCATACAATTCAGTAAAATCATACTAAACATAAGCACAATCATACATAAGTAAAAAAGAGAAGAATCATTGTGCGGATGTCTTCTGAGGCAGCCACATTTCTGGCACCATTTTGTCGCTTTTACATATCAAGTTCTAAAAATACCCAGTCTTGTCCTGGGGGCAGCACTTGTTTGTTGATGTCGAGGTCAACCTGGCCTGGGGATTTTTCTCTATCATCATTACATTCGATCCCAGCCAGGTGCTCACCTAGCACAGGAGGAGCTGCACACCATAGTCAACAAACACCAGACTGCATACCTTGACTCATTTCCTGTCACAGCTGATGACTTCAACAAGGCCATTTAGAAGTAGTCACTTCCAAAATATATCCAGCACCACCAGAGGATCAGACCCCTCAACTACTTCCATTCCACCATCAAAGATGCCTTTCATTCCATCCACCACCCTCATTTTGGGAAATCCAACCACTTTATTTCTGGATAAAGGTAGCGATTGAAGAGCGTAGCCCCAGCTATGAGGAGGACTCCACGGAGCTTGGCAGAGGAGACAAAGAAACAACTCCAGGATTGCTTGGAGACGGTAGACTGGACAATGTTCAAGGACTGGACAATGCACCTGAACGAATACACCACAGTTGTTGCTGGCTTCATAAGGAAATAGGTGGAGAAGCGTGTTCCCATGAACACCATCCAAGCGTTCCCCACCAGAAGCCTTGGATGAACCAGGAGGTCTGCCATCTTCTGAGGAGCAGATCTCGGGCATTCACATCTGGCAACATAGATTCATACAAAAAGTCCAGGTACAACCTCGACAAGCCCATCAAAAAGGCTAAAAGGGACCTTTGCCCTAAATTGAAGGATGAGGCGGACGTTCGGCAACTGTGGCAAGGATTGCATGCCATTACTTCCTACAAAACAGCATCATGTGGCAGCTGAAGCAACAGTGAGGCATTAGTTTCGGATGAGCTCAATACGTTCTATGCATGCTTCAATACGGAGACCACTAAAGTGTCTTTTTGACCCCCCTAACCCCTAAAGGTATTGTAATCTCTGTCATCGAGGCCAACGTTAAAAAAAACTTCATGAGGCTGACTCCTCAGAAAGTGTCTGGACCTGAAGGTGTACCTGGTCATGTCCTCAAAATCTGCGCAGGCCAACAGGCAAGAGAGCCTAATCAACTAGCATTGATATTATTGACGTTACTTTTGCTGAGTCCTCCAACGTCACCATCCTCGGGGGATAGACCTTGGCTGACAATTCAACTGAATCATAAATATTTTGACGGCACAAACAGGTCAAAACCTGGATATCCCGCAGCAAATAACACTCCCTCTCACCTAAAGGTTTCCCACCTTCGGTAAAGCATTCTACAAGAATATTCCTACGTCTCCTTCATTTACGCGGATATGTGCAACTCTAACAACACTCAAGAAGCTCAATACCTTCCAGGACAAAGCAACCTCCTTGATTGAGCACAACCATCCATGGACCCATTCTTGATTGGTACCCTTTATCCCAACCCCAAACATTCATCTCAACCACAACCAGCACATCGTGCTGCCTTGTGCATCCTATACCAAGGTGTTATGATCCGAGACTACCTCCCTCTCTTACGATCTCTGCTACCAAGGATTTCAGGTGCGTGAGAACAACACAACCTGCAGATTTCCTTTCAATTGATGCACCACTCTGTCTTGGAAATGCATCTGTAGTTCTTCATTGCGTGGTATAAATTCTGAAACTTCCTCTCAACAGCAGTTCAAGATTGTGGCTCACCACTCTTTCTCAAGGGAAATTAGAGATGGACAATAAATGCTGGGTTTGCGAGCAAAACCTACCTTGTGAAAAATCAATATATATATATATTAATTTTAATATTCGTTGCTACTGTTCCAGCCACACTGGCTTGGAGATAGATATTAGAGGTATTATTACTGGCTTCTACTTGTTATTCCAAGTTTTCAATTGCTTTTAAATCTAGTGTTGAGAAGTAGACGGGAAGTTGTTTGTAGTGAATGTGGCTGTTATTGTCACTGTAAGTACACATATCTTCTTGGTTTAATTTTACTGGGTACTTCCAGTCATTTGCCAACCATTCATCAGGATTTAAAAAAAAGACTCAGACAGTCCGTTTTGGCACACTCATCCAACCCGTAGTGGAAAAGGTACATGTGTACACCACATTGGCATGACCTGATTCCAGCTCTAAAGAAACATAATGGAGGCATGTGTGCCCTGTCTCGCCGCACTGACACTTGGCTGAATAATTGCAAGACCAGACTCCTAATTCTTCAGGCTGCCAGTTGTCCCTGACTTGAAGAAGAGCCAGGCGTACTTGTCGCGCATCTATCTTCTTCACAGCCCATTTAATTGTTTGTATTCAGCATTTTCCCCTTTTTGTCAGGATCCTTTTTCATAGTCCCAGCTGTCTTCCCTCTGGAATGTACAATATTAAAACATTCTTTTCTCAAACCCCCTCAGCTGTCCTTTTGTGGAGTATCCCAGTTTCTAAAGCTGGGGTTGCCACCCATACAGTTTTAGATTAGACGGTCCTGTTTTTGAGAGAGCTGCCCGGAAAGTTTGAAGATATAAACCAGACATCAAACGTCTGATTTTGAAAATATCCTTCAAATCTTTCCGTACTTTCTGCATCTGATACTGTGCAGCCATTAATTGTTAAGTTTATTAAGGCTTTTTTCATCAGCAACACATTGAGTCTCGGCATTCAAGCCGTGATCCCACGCTCTCCTCAGTCCCATTTCCACCCCCTGTCTAGATTTGGATTTGGTAAGAGATGACCTAATCTATTTCATTTGTCTAAAAATGCACAATGAAAGTCTGCTTCTTTGGGCCATTAGTTTTTTTTATTAAGAAAGAAGCCAATATCATTCCTATATTAAACAAACAGTGTTGGAATCAGCATCTGCAGTTCTTTCCTACACAGAGTAAGTTAGCTGATCTGTGTAGGAAGGTGCTGAACTTCCTGTTATCAACCATTATTGACACTGCATATCTGGATCCGGGGCCATAGATTTCTTTACTGTTTAAGCTTGACGCTGTAATCTCATATATCATACCAGGCTCGCAGCTGTTGAGTATCATTGAGTTACAGTTCAGCAACTGCCCTGCTGAGTCTAATTGACAACCAGGAGTGCCTCATTTGTGGGGATATGGTTCAGGAAAACAGAAGTTTGGGTGCAGGGAACGCAACTTCTTTATAGTTGCAGTGACCAAGATTCACTTCTAGTCTCCAATTATGTCTGTGTGGAGTTTGTACGCTCATCCTGTGACCATGTAGGTTTCTCCTGTGACCACATGATTGTTATATTACTGTGCTTCTGATGAAGAAGAAAGTTCTAGATTGCAGTATCGTATAAACAGATTGATTAAGTAGCACTAAAATGGCAACAGAATTTAATCCAGAAAAATGTGAGATAATAATTTGGAGAAACACACCAGCCAAGGGAATACATGCTAAAAAGTAGAATATTAAGAAGGGCAGAGGAACAGGTGAATCTTGGAATGCTCATCCACCATTCTCTGAAAGTAGCTGGAAAGGATGATGGATTGGTTAAGTAGACTTACTTCCCTCAATTGGTCAAGGCATTATTACAAGTGTAGGGTGATTCTGCTGGAACTGTATGAAACAATCAATTAGGCCACAAACAGAGTTAGCATGTGAGAGCAGTAGTTAGAATGCAAAGGAGATTTTGGTGCATGTTGCCAGAGCTGGAGGGCAGTAGATATGAGGATACCTTAAATCAATTGGGGTTGTTTATTTGGGACAAGTGATTCAAAGGGGAGATTTGGGGGCATCGGGGCAGCATGGTGGCTCAGCGGTAGAGCTGCTGCCTTACAGCGTCATAGACCCGGGTTTGATCCTGACTACAGGTGCTGTCCGTGCAGAGTGTGTACGTTCTCCCTGTGATTGCATGGATTTTCTCTGTGTGCTCCGGTTTCCTCCCACACTCCAAAGACGTGCGAGTTTGTAGGTTAATTGGCTTTGGTAAAATTGTAAATTTGTAGTTGAGGCCAGTTCATTGGCTATATTTAAGAGGGAGTTAGATGTGGCCCTTGTGGCTAAAGGGATCAGGGGGTATGGAGAGAAAGCAGGTACAGGATACTGAGTTGGATGATCAGCCATGATCATATTGAATGGCGGTGCAGGCTCGAAGGGCCGAATGGCCTACTCCTGCACCTATTTTCTATGTTTCTATGTTCCGAGTGTAGGATAGTGCTAGTGGGGTGTTCTTTGGTCGGCACGGATTCGGTCGACTAAAGGGCCTGTTTCCGTGCTGTCTCTCTAAAAGTAACTTAAAAGTTGTTTGAGTATCTGCGTATGTACATATATGCTTGTGTGTGCATGTGAATGTATAGAGGATTGTGGAACCAGAAATCATCACCGGATTTAAAGAACTTGCAAAGTCCACACCTGCAGGGATGTAGACCAAAAGGTGAGGTTGGAAAAGTCTAAAATCTGTTTTTGGCTTGTATGAACTTTCTTGATTAGTACAGGTGTCAGAGGTTATGGGGAGTAGGCAGGAGAATGAAGTTAGGAGGGAGAGATAGATCAGCCATGATTGAATGGTGGAGTAAACTTGATGGGCTGAATGGCCTAATTCTACTACTATTCCTTATGACCTAATGATAGCCCAAACTGCTTCTTCCTGTGTCATGAAGTTCTATGAATTTAGCATATGTTATGTTCATAAGTTGTAGGAGCAGAATTAGGCCATGTCTACTCCACCATTCAATCATGGCTGATCTATCTTTCCCTCTCAACCCCATTCTCCTGCCTTCTCCCCATAAACCCCAACACATTTACTAATCAAGAATCAGTCAATCTCTGCCTTAAAAATATCAATTTTATACACAAGCTTTTAATTTCCCAACCTAAGATTTTTCAGGTTTCTGCTAGGGATCTCAGCTCCCTGCCCAGTGATACAGGTATATCATCTGTAGAGATAACTTGCCACACATAGACAGATGAACTAACAAATGGAGATATGGTTTGCTTTGCTCGAACTGAGACAAACAAGAAAAATAAATGTTTTGAAAGGTCAGAACCAAATTTCAAACAAAAATCCAGGTTTGCTGTGGATGACTGTGGGTCAAGAGTGACACAATTATAAAAGGAATTCTTGGCTGGTAGAGCCACTGCCTCACAGTGCCAGAGACACAGGTTCGATCCTGACCTCGGGTGGTATCTGTGTGGAGTTTGCATGTTCTCCCTGTGACTGCGTGGGTTTCCTCTGAGTGGTCCGGTTTCCTCCCACATCCCATAGATGTGCGGGTTTGTTGGTTAATTGGCCCTAATACGTATGGTACGTGGGATAACATAGATCTTGTGTGAATGAATGATCAATAGTTGGCATGGATTCTGTGGGCTGAAGGGCCTGTTTCCATGTATCTCTAAACTAAACTAATCACCAACTAAGAGCTCACTGAATCCATCATTTTGATTCTGTACCAGCAGGTACTATCACAATGTTTAAAAACATTTGCACAGGTACATGGATTAGATAGATTTAGACTTTAGAGGGATATGGGTCAAAAGCAGGCAGGTGGGACTAGTGTAGATGGGGCATCTTGGTAGGCGAGGACAAGCTGGGTCGAGTGCCCAGTTTCCACGTTGTCTGACCCTGTGACTCTATGACTTATAAGGCCCCTCATTTGAGAAAATCTGGCCGTTATTATTTTGTCTAAAAATACTTTAAAAAAGGTTTTTTGAATCAATTTTCCAATACTTTACAGTGTGGTGCAGAGCTATATAGATGAGGAAGGATTGCCCTGACTTCAACTGTAGTCTGTATTGTGTGTCTGAGCAAATGTTTGGGTGTGTCTTTGGAACTTGGCTTAGTGTCTTAGACACTAAGATTGGCTACGTTGTTTAAATGCATGAGGAAATGGATAGCTGGAATCCAATGTGTGATACCTTCAGGAAAAGAGGGAGTTGTTTGGGAAAAAAACTGGAGAGCTTCTTGAAAACAACTCAGCATGAAACCTATTAAAAATAATTTGTGCTTTTGTACAGTAGGTCTAAGATGCAGATTTTCCCTTGCAAGTGCCAGGGTAGAGCTTCTGCTTCAGTTGCAATCAGACCTCTGCACATTTTAAATTTAGATCACCAATTTGTGGCAAATGTGATATTTGATATATGGTGTGATGCTATTTCTATTTAAGAAGCAAAGTACAATATATTGAGAGAATTTACTATTTATGTGGTCCATTCTGTATCATCATATACATTCATCTACTATTTCAATGAAAGTAATAATTACAACATGTAATTCTTTAACATGATGTTGCAACCGCTTTTGTTGTTGTATAACCCTAATTCCTTGATTCAGAAATCATACTTAATTTTAATTCACTAGGCCAATCAGAAAGCATAACATTAATGAGTGATAATCAGACCCAATGAAATTGTTCATTAGATACGAACTTGTATTTTTCTGAAACACACACACACACACACACACACACACACACACACACACACACACACACACACACACACACACACACACACACACACACACACACACACACACACACACACACACACACACACACACACTTCCCATGTATCCACTAGATACAGTAAGGGAACTGCAACACTATGAGCCAAAACTATTCAACAGCTGCTAGTTTCTTTGCCTGGTAGTTTTATATATTCAAGTCCTAATCCTGTGCATGATTAACTGATAGCTGAATGTAATTCCAAACGCTGAGAGTCAAAATATGAACAACAGTCTCACCAGATTCACGAAATGTTCTCACTTAATAAGGACGGAATGATTTGAAATTCTTCCTGAGTAAGTGTGTCATGAAGAGTCAAGGTTAAACATTTTTGATGACTTACATATTTCCAATGCAAAGACACTTTTATTAGAATAGATTAGATTGGAAGGTCAGGCAGAAGAATTTCTGAACCGTATACTCTCCTCATGCATTTCAATCCATGCTCGCATTAGATGAAGGCTTTTCCTGTCGGAAAAACAGGTTCATTTTTGATGTGAGTTTCAGTGCAACAGTTTCTGGTTTGTTTTTTGAACTGCGTTCTTGTGAGTCCATGTCTTTATGCCTTGTAAGAATGAAATACCAGGAACACCATTCATATCGGGGAGGGGGAAAAAACTGGCTCAGCTCTACACTCAGAAAGCAAACTTTTCGTATTCACAGGCGGCCACAAGTATTCATACGTGGCTATGGTGTTTATGCGAATTTTCCAAAAAGTTTTAACCATTGTAGAACTAAATTACGTAACTTTCAATAATAATATGTTGATGCATCAGGACAGGGGAGAGTACAAAACTTTAATATCCAATTCTTAATATTGCAGAATTGGAAAACTATTTGAAGTGTGGAAAAATTCTTAGCTCACTACATTGATCAAACAAATGGAAGCATTCCTTCATTTTGGCATGAGGAATATTCAGATCTCAGAACGCATTGGGTGTTCTACAAGTAAGAATGTTGCAGAGATAAGCCTGAATAAATGTACTTATTGTTACCGGAATGACTGAGAATGAACTTCGATATGCAGTTCCCAGTGTGCGGTTTAGTGAAGGAAAAATAGCCAACTACAATAAAAGGGAGAACACAGGGAGAACAAACTGTCAAAGCACTAAGCCCTTGACCTGTACCATCCCTATTTGACAAGGCAAATAATGAACCCACTCCCCCCTCCCCTCCATGCTAGCCCATAGACCTGACCTTCAGAAACAACAGGAATTTATTTTTGTTCTGGATATAATATATCAGGAAATCTATGTATATCTTAGGACCCAGCAATGGAAACATTATTTACCCCAAATAGATAAATATTTTTAGGACAGCGGGTCAAACATTATAGCCACGTGTGAATATCTTTGTGTGCCAAAGCTTGGAATAATAATTTGTTCCATATATTGCTTTCATGAGGTGAAACAAAATTGTTTTTTTTCTTAAATGGCAAAGTTAGTGAAAATAATTACTCAAATATTTCACAAAGAGAGACATAGACTGAAAGGATTTAGTGGAGATGGCCAAAGATAATGCAATGTTGATGAACTGGATAGTGAGGAGGAATCCCTGAAATTTTTAACAATTTTGTTCATCCATGTTTTTTGTCCAACCAATCTTAATTCAGTCTAGTTTTAGTTTTATCTCACAAAAAAAATGGCACAAATCGCTGCCTGATCAACTGATTCATTCCTCCAGCACTTTGAGCCATTTCTTTTTGTAAACCAGCATCTGCAGTTCCTTGTGTCTAGTCCTTTTGGTGAAAGTATTCCTACAGTGTTGTTGGTGAGCTGTTCTATGGTCCGACCGTTTGTCTTGAAAATCACATGAAAATCTGCAAACGTTGGATGCTAAACCATTCAAGGCTGGTCAATTCCCATTTATCTATGGGGACATTGATTTTTGAAATTATTATATTACACATATCTCATAACACAATGCAAGCATAACACTTTCTAATTGCTCAGTAGTTCAGTTCACTGCTTTCAATGACACTGAATCAAACTGACCTAGTTATTCATGAGTTAAGATCTTCTGATATGTTGTGTTAGGAGATATTAACCAAATACAGGCAGATAGGCCACCTTCAGGCAGCTTTGGTCAAGAAAGGGAAAAATGCTTTTCATTATTTTTCAGGGATCCCTGCTGGGAGAATATGTATGAGAACAAAACTGAGCTCAGATGTGAGATGGTCAAAAATTGAATAGTCGGCCACATCATCAATAAATTGCCCAAACATGGGGTGGCACGGTGGCGCAGCATTAGAGCCTTACTGCACCAAAGACCCTGGTTTGATCCTAACTACGGGTGCTGTCTGTATGGAGTTTGTACGTTCTCCTCGTGATTTGCGTGGGTTTTCTCCGAGATCTTCAGTTTCCTCCCACATTCCAAAGACGCACAGATTTGTAGGATAATTGGCTTGGTGTAAATGTAAAATTGTCCCTAGCGTGTGTAGGGTTGTGTTAATTTGCGGGGATGGCTAGTCGGTACAGACCTGGTGGGCCGAAGGGCCTGTTTCCGTGCTGTATCTCTAAACTAAACTAAACTAAATTAAACTAAATGAAGAATGTGTGTTAAAACTAGATAATCCATCCTAAGAGACAATAGGAGAAAACCAGAAGAACAACCTTTATCTGCTGGTTGTATTGAAGATAACCAACATTACGTTCAAGGCAACTGGTAACTCCAAATTCAGAGCTCTTTTGCAATGTTTACAGGCAGTTTATGATGTAAAGACAGTTCAGTTCAGTTCAAATATATTTGTCACATGCACAGACTAAGGTACAGTGAAATGAATTGGCCATGCAGCGAAGCAATTGAAAAAAGAATACACAAAACATAATAGAATTTAACGTAAACATCCACCAGAGCATTCTTCACTGTGGTGGAAGGCAACAAAGTTCAGTCAGTCCTCCTCCTTTGTTCATCTGACGGGGCCATGAACCCTGCGTAGTCGCCGCTACGGACGACCGGATGTACAGGCCCTCTCGTCGGGATGATCGAAACTCCGACGTCGGGACGGCCGAACACACTCTGCGGCTTGGGGTGCCCGAATGGGCCACTTTCTTACCGGAGACCGCGGCTTCATGATGTTATAATAGACACCTACCGTTATAAAAGACACCTACAAATTCCTGGATTGTATGTTTTATTATTTTGGTTGTAAATCCTGGGAAACAAAATTCCACAAAGGGTGAGCTGCATGGGGGAAAACACAAAATAAGTCGAGGGGATAAGTATCATAAAGGTTATCCACTTTGGTGGCAAAAACAGGAAAGTAGACTATTATCTGAATGGTGGCCGATTAGGAAAAGGGGAGATGCAACGAGACCTGGGTGTCATGGTACACCAGTCATTGAAAGTAGGCATGCAGGTGCAGCAGGCAGTGAAGAAAGCGAATGGCATGTTAGCATTCATAGCAAAAGGATTTGCGTATAAGAGCAGGGAGGTTCTACTGCAGTTGTACAGGGTCTTGGTGAGACCACACCTGGAGTATTGCGTACAGTTTTGGTCTCCTAATCTGAGGAAAGACATTCTTGCCGTACAGAGAAGGTTCACCAGACTGATTCCTGGGATGGCAGGACTTTCATATGAAGAAAGACTGGATAGACTCGGCTTGTACACGCTAGAATTTAGAAGATTGAGGGGGGATCTTATAGAAACTTACTAAATTCTTAAGGGGTTGGACAGGCTGGATGCAGGAAGATTATTCCCGATGTTGGGGAAGTCCAGAACAAGGGGTCACAGTTTAAGGATAAGAGGGAAGTCTTTTAGGACCAAGATGAGAAGATAATTTTTTACACAGAGAGTGGTGAATATGTGGAATTCTCTGCCACAGAAGGTAGTTGAGGCCAGTTCATTGGCTGGATTTAAGAGGGAGTTAGATGTGGCCCTTGTGGCTAAAGGGACCAGGGGGTATGGAGAGAAGGCAGGTATGGGATATTGATTTGGATGATCAGCCATGATCATATTAAATGGCGGTGCAGGCTCGAAGGGCCGAATGGCCTACTCCTGCACCTATTTTCTATGTTTCTATGTTTGGTTCAAAAAGCATGTGGATGAACGATGGATGAAGAATTGAGTTATGGAAGGCACTTGACTATCAGGTACCTTAGAAACACAAAAGTTAGGCAGGGAGAAAGTACGATGAGTTGATTTCAGCTCCACATGGCACAGAAAATGGAAAGTGTGTAGGATGCTGAATCTACAGCTTAGGAAGAACAGGAGTGCCTAATAATTCACCCGTACGTGTCTATTATATTATAACAAATGATGTACTCCAGCACAGATAGTGTTCTGTTTAGATTATGTGTGTGGTCTTGGGCTCTGCGTGTATGGCTGCAGGATGACTTTGAACCATTCTCGTAAGCATTGAGAGAGTGGCTCCACCTTTCTGTGCCCCCTCCCCCCTGTCCTCTCTCAAAAGCCAGTCAGCATCACAGCTAAAATCGTTCCATACTCAAAATTCCACCACTGCAAGTTAACCTAAATGAATAGTTTTTTTATTCTGAGGAAAGTTCATGCAGAAACATTTGAAAAGTGCACGTTCATCCAAGCCAATTGTTAACAGTTTTGGACTTGGTCTGATATTTCTCTTCTTACCGCAAGAGACACATAGCCTTGCCAGGACAATGTTGGTTTAACTACAAGAGGAGTCACTCTTTAGCGATGGTCTGGAGCATTGATGAACTGGGCAATTTTGTAATAAAAAAGGACACAAAGTGCTAGACTAACTCAGCGGGTCAGGTAAAATCTCTGGAGTCTATGGATCAGTGACATTTTGGGTCTGGACCCTTCTTCAGGCAATTTTGCAAGCTGGTGGAGGAAGATGGTAGTTTAAGCATCTTATAATTAGATCAGCTTTCCACTGTAGCCTCTGAGATATGAAATAGAGTGAAGAGAAAGGTACCAGAGTACAGAATATGGTTCTCAGCATTCCACTGCAAGGAGGTTGGGTAGAGATTCGGGACCATACCATAGCTCATGGAAGGACCACTCAGAAGTCTGATTATAGAGGGGAAGAAGCAGTTCCTGAGCCTGGAGGTATATGCTTTCAAGCTACTTATCTTCTGCCTGATGGGGTTCAAGAGAAGATGGAAAAACACAATCAAGCCTTCGATTTTGTTGGCTGCTTTCCCAAGACGGCGTGAAGTGTAGATGGAGTCATAGTTGGGTAGTCTGGTCTGTGTGATGGACTGGGCTACATCCACAATTCTCTGCAATTTCCTGCTCAACATGTGTGTTATTGATTTTGGTGATTGCAAAGAATCATTGAGATTGAAATACATTCACGATGCAGAAGGAGGCCATTTTGCCTGTTGTTTCTAAGCAGGTTAAGAGAGAGCTTCCCAGAATTATTCTCTCACTTTCCACCATCGGTTCTCAGGTCTCACTGGTCACACCATTTCAGATATACATCCAAATACTTTTGATCCTCCTTATCTTCCAATTATTGAGCTGGCCTTTTTTTTTGGAGAAGTTCATGAGAATTTATTGACTTTAATGGAAAGCACGGCAAAAGCAGTGTGTTAATACCAGCCATCAAGCCTTTCTAATATTGTAATAGCACTTTCCTGTTCTCATATTCTATCATTGCCAAAAGTAATAGTTATAGAAGCCAATAATAACATTTTTGCAGTTAGTAAATGTAAAAACATGTGACCTTTCAATGCAAAAATGAATACTAAAGGGGCAAGTATTAAACACAGTGGTAATGAATTAAGATAATAATTTGTAGTGTCTTCCATCTTCTCTAAATACCTGAATTTCTATCTTGCACTGTGGTTTAATGCAGTATTTTTCTCTTGTATTTGTTTAAAGCCAGATTTAAAAATTACTTATTTTATCCCCTTATCACTCATGAATGAAATCCACTACATCTTCCATCATCTGAGCATATCCACATGTTTTAAACATTGTTTTCTTAAATCATTTTGCATTCTCTTTGCTCCCAGTTTCAGTCTTCCATCATTCCTTCCTGCAAACTGAGGCAGTGCTCCACCTGATCGCAATGTGAAAGATAAAGGTTAGGGTAGCACAGTGGTGCAGCAGTGGAGCTGCTGCCTTACAGCAACAGAGACCCTGGTTCGATCCAGACCACGAGTGCTGTCTGTACAGAGTTTGCATGTTCTCCCTGTGACCGCGTGGGTTTCCTCTGGGTACTCCAGTTTCCTCCCACACTCCAACGATGTGCAGGTTTGTTGGTTAATTCGCTTCTGTAAATTGTCCCTAGTGTGTTAGGATAGAACTAGTGTATGGGTGATCATTGGTCGGCATGGACTCAGTGGCCTGTTTCCATGCTGTATCTCTAAAATAAAAACTAAAGTGGGTGTGTGTAAAACTAAGAAGCTTGTCCAGTGGTTATTCTCCCCGCATGATGTAAACATTCACATGTGGTGTATCCTCAAGTTTGGATGATGATCCAAATTGTGTTTCAATTTTCCCATTTGGAGCGAGTGAGGGCAGTCACATTGGTCTGGACTAATCCACAATGTCATCTGTGAGGCAAAGTCTCTGGGCAAATGTCAGAAGCCTAAGGAATATTATTTCATCCTCATTGCATTTTCTATACTTGAGTCAAGCTTATATCATTTGATTATTATCTTTAGTTTAGTTTAGAGATCCAAAAAAAATGAAACTAAACACAAGAATCAAATGATATAAGCTTGACACAAGTATAGAATAAAAGCAATGGGGATGAAATAATATTCCTTAGGTTTCTAGAGCATAATGGGCCTGTCCCACTTAGGCGAGTTTTTAGGCGACTGCCGGCGACTGTCAAGTTGCCGGTAGTCGCCTGAAAAACCAGCAACTGGACCGGCGACTGTCAGAGTGGAACACACACACAAACACATCGTTTCCTTCACCAGCCCGTTATGCAGGCGGGGGACAGGGCAAGCGGGGGGAGGGCTATCTGAGTGAAATTCACACGGTGCAAAGCCAATCATGGCAGCTTCATTCTAGTCGCCGCTAATTTTTCAACTATAATGAGGCCGCGACCAGTTTCCAGAATGCGGGAACTTCTCACGACCATGAAGGCAACTCGCCGGCACCCACCCACGAACATGTGGCGACCATGTGGCTAATAAGTCACCTAAGTGGGACAGGCCCATAAGGAATATTATTTCATCCTCATCACTTTTTTTCTATACTTGAGTCAAGGTTATATCTTTTGAATCTTTTCATTCGTTTAGTTTTTTTTTAGTCTTTATTCTGAGGGGCAAATAGTTTCTCTAATTTCTTGCTCTCAAATTGCCATTCGAGGCTTTCACATAACGGGCCGGATCGTACTGGATCTAGCTCAGTATTGGCCACCTTCGATATCCACACATATAAAACTGATCTGGATATTGAGGATCAAGCTCTTCCATCACACTTGTAAGTCCTCCCACAAAACACTGTAGGCTAGCCAAGCAGCAACTGATCTCCGGGGGGAGGGGGGGCAGATTTTACGCTATCCCACCCGAAAACCCTAATTGGCTTTTGACAGCTTGCAACTGTTAAAGGTCTTTGAATTTTTGATAATCAGAGATAATTAAAAATAGGTTCAAAGAGGCAACAAGTTAAAAAAAAAAATCAATGCACCTTAAATAAGGAGAGGAATAGATCAGGTAGATGCCATAGTAGGGGAATCGAGGACCAGAGGACATAGGTTTAAGGCGATGAGGGAAAGATTTCACAGGAACCTGAGGGGCAACTTTTTTGCACAATGGATGAATACAACAAGTTGCCGGAGGAGGTAGTTGACGCAGGTACTATTGCAATGTTTAAGAAGCATTTAGACAGGTACATTGCTAGGACAGGTTTAGAGGGTTATGGGCCAAATGCAGGCAGGTGGGACTCGTGTAGATGGGGCATTGTGGTCGGTGTGGGCAAGTTGGGCCAAGGGGTCTGTTGCCAAGCTGTCTAATTCTATGAATCTTAAAGTCCTAGAAATTAATTAAAAACACTAAGCTAAGTATACATTTTTGAGTCGTCCTTAAATACAGGAGAGGTGCCGGAAGACTGGAGGGTGGAAAATGTTGTACCTCTTTTCAAGAAGGGCTGCAGGGAAAATGTTGGGAACTGTAGGCCGGTGAGCTTAACATCTGTAGTTGGTAAGTTACTGGGGAGTATTATGAGGGACAGGATATACAGGCATTTGGATGGGCAAAGGCTTATTAGGGACAGTCTGCATGGTTTTGTACGTGGGAGGTCATGTCTCACAAATCTGATTGATTCTTTTGAAGACATGACCAAAAAGGTTGATGAAAGCTGAACTGTAGATGTTGTGTACATGGACTTCAGTAAGGCGTTCGACAAGGTTCCGCATGGTTGGCTGCTCTGGAAGGCTAGATCGCATGGGATCCAAGGAGAGATAGCTGAATGGATAGCAAATGGAAGGAAGCAGAGGGTAATGGTGGAAGGTTGCTTTTCGGACTGGGTGTCTGTGACTAGTGGTGTGCCTCAGGGTTCGGTGCTGGGCCCGTTACTGTTTGTCATCTACATTAATGATTTGGATGAGAACATACAGGGCAAGATTAGCAAGTCTGCTGATGATACAAAAGTTAGTGGTTTTGCAGATGGTGAAGATGATTGTGAACGATTGTAGCAGGATCTGGATCGATTGGCCAGGTGGGCGAAGGAATGGTTAATGGAATTTAATACAGAGAAGTGTGAGGTGTTTCATTTTGGGACTTCGAACAAGGACAGAAACTACACAGTAAATGGTAGGCCTCTGGGTCGTGTTGTAGAGCAGAGGGATCTAGGAGTGCATGGTTCCTTGAAAGTCGAGTTGCAGGCAGATAAGGTGGTCAAATAGGCTTTTGGCACTTTGGCCTTCATCAGTCAGAGTATTGAGTATAGAAGTTGGGAGGTCATGTTGCAGTTATATAAGACTGGTGAGTGCATTTAGAATATTGTGTTCAGTTCTGGGCACGTTATAGGATATTGTCAAGCTTGAAAGGGTTCAGAAAAGATTTATGAGGATGTTGCCAGGACTAGAGTGTATGAGCTATAGCGAGAGTTTGTGTAGGCTGGGTCTCTATTCCAGAGCGCAGGAGGATAAGGGGTGATCTTATAGAGGTGTATAAGATCATGAGAGGAATAGATCAGGTAGATGCACAGAGTCTTTTGCCCAGAGTAGGGAATCGAGGACCAGAGGACATAGGTTCAAGGTGAAGGGGAAATGATTTAATAGGAATCTGAGGGGTAACTTTTTCACACAAAGGGTGGTGGGTGTATAGAAACATAGAAAATAGGCCATTCGGCCCTTTGAGCCTGCACCGCCATTCAATATGATCATGGCTGATCATCCAACTCGGTATCCTGTAACTGCCTTCTCTCCATACCCCCTGACCCCTTTAGCCACAAGGGCCACATCTAACTCCCTCTTAAATATAGCCAATGAACTGGCCTCAACTACCTAATGTGGCAAAGAATTCCAGAGATTCACCACTCTCTGTGTGAAAAATGTTTTTCTCATCTCGGTCATAAAAGATTTTCCCCTTATCCTTAAACTGACCTCTTGTTCTGGACTTCCCCAACAACGGGAACAATCTTCCTGCATCTAGCCTGTCCAACCCCTTAAGAATTTTGTAAGTTTCTATAAGATCCCCCCTCAATCTTCTAAATTCTAGCGTGTACAAGCCGAGTCTATCCAGCCTTTCTTCATATGAAAGTCCTGCCATCCCAGGAATCAGTCTGGTGAACCTTCTCTGTACTCCCTCTATGGCAAGAATGTATTTCCTCAGATTAGGAGACCAAAACTGTACGCAATACTCCAGGTGTGGTCTCACCAAGACCCTGTACAACTGCAGTAGAACCTCCCTGCTCCTATACTCAAATCCTTTTGCTATGAATGCTAACATACCATTCACTTTCTTCACTGCCTGCTGCAACTGCATGCCTACCTTCAATGACTGGTGTACCATGACACCCAGGTCTCGTTGCATCACGTTGTATGGAACAAGCTGCCAGAAGAGGTAGTTGAGGCTGGGACTATCCCATTGTTTAAGAAACAGTTACACGGGTACATAGATAGGACAGGTTTGGAGGAATATGGACCAAGCGCAGGCAAGTGGGACTAGTGTAGCTGGGACAATATGGGCGAGTTGGGCCGAAGAGCCTGTTTTCACACTGTATCACTCTATGACTATGAAATTTAAAAAAAAAAAAAAATTTTCATTCAGGTATAGCAGTGCCAGAAAAAATGAGATGAATCTCTTTCCATACTCCAGCCATGACTGGAGTGAAGCTGAGGTAAAGTAAGTCAGTGTCCCGCTGCGAGTCTCAGTGGTGAGATCCACGGTGGAGCGAGAGGTCAGTTATGCAGGCAGCTGACATATATTTCAATGTACAGGGGTAACAAGCTGCTCTGTGAAGTGAAGATAACCTAAGGTTTTCAATGGAACAACAGACCAGAGATGACCAGGATATGGGCCAAAGCCAAACTTGCAATCCAAACACCTGTGCCTCTGAGATAAGCCAATGGTTGTTTTTTCAAGTGCCTTCCCAAAGTATTGATGCCAGTCCATTGTTCCCTTGTCCCCTGGAGGCAGAATATATTCTAGATCAGAGAACAATTTCAGCAATGGGAAATATTTATGGGAAAAATAGACTGGAGAGCTCCAGCCTATCACAGTGCCAGCACCGTTATCTTATTCCTTCCTACACATTTTGCAAAGTTGGAAGATATTTATTTCTTCTATTTGTTTTCTTCTCTTCTTCGGCTTCCTGAGCAAAGCTATTTTAGAAATGGAGGGGAACATTTGCAAAAAACTATTTAACCATGTGCATGTGTGTGGACTTGCCCATTTTGCTTAACTGGAACAGACTGTGGGAGAGGAAATGGAAAAATAGAAAAATGACTGAAAGAAAAGCTGGAACCAGAAAAGAATTCTGCACTTCCCTTAAAATTGTTGCTTTAGTCAACAGCTGCATGTACAAATTCTATTTGCCATTCTTGAATAAGAAAATGAACCATGGTTCTTGGACTGCTGCTGTTACAGACACTGTCTGCCTACCAGATGTTTTTTAATTTCCAAAAAGAAATGCAGAATGAGTTGTTAGTTGGATATTTTATTATTAGACATGTACATTAAGTGCACTTCAAGATGTTTCTTCATATTGTCATGTGAAGAAAGAGAGAGAACAGAGAAAAAGCGTGTGTGTGGGAGAAAGTGAAAAATACAGAGACAGAGAGAGACACACGCACACGCACACACACACACACCGCACGCACGCACGCGCACACGCACACACACACACCGCACGCACGCGCACACACACGCACACACACACACACCGCACGCACACACACACACACACACACCGCACGCACGCACGCACACACACGCACACACACACACACACACCGCACGCACACACACAAGCACGCACACACGCGTGCACACACACACACCGCACGCACGCACACACACACACACCGCACGCACGCACGCGCACACACACACACACACACACACACACACAAGAAAAAGAGTAAGATTGGAAGTTTTTCTTTCTGGTCAACTGAAGATAGCTCAGGGTGGCAAAACATAAAGAAGGGGAATAAGCGGGGCAGGCGTTGGGAGGTACTGGTAAGATAAATCTTGCTACACCAGCACTTCCAGTGTTTACCGATATATAGCAAATGCCATGCTTGCTGAAATAGAAACCAGGCTTACATTGAAGTCAAATTTTACTTTGATTGAGAGATTTTGTGCACGGAATTAACTCTTTCATTGGTGACTTTTTTTTCATACATTCACTTAACGGGTCCTGAATAGTTATTCCATGTTAAAGTAAAGATTTACACAAACTGCTGAAGATTTATAAGGCACTAGTCAGACTACATTTGGAGTATTGTGAGCAGTTTTGGGACTCATATCTAAGGAAGGATGTGCTGACATTGGAGAGGGTCCAGAGGAGGTTTACGAGAATTACCCCAGGAATGATTGAGTTAACATATGATGAGCGTTTGATGGGTCTGGGCGTGTACTCGCTGGAGTTTAGAAGGATAAGATGCCAGAGCCTCAGAATAAAAAGATGCACCTTTACAAAGGAGGAGGAATTTCTTTAATCAGAGAATGGTAAATCTGTGGAATTCATTGCTACAGAGGCTGTGGAGGCCGTCAATGGATATTTTTAAGGCGGAGATTGACAGATTCTTGACTAGTATGGGTGTCAGGGGTTATGGGGAGAAGGCAGGAGAATAGGGTTGAGAGGGAAAGGTAGATCAGCTATGATTGAATGTTTAAGAAGAAACTGCAGATACTGGAAAATCGAAGGTAGACAAAAGTGCAGGAGAAACTCAGCGGGTGCAGCAGCATCTAAGGAGCGAAGTAAAATAGGCAACGTTTCGGGCCGAAACCCTTTGGTTTCGGCCCGAAACGTTGCCTATTTTACTTCGCTCCTTAGATGCTGCTGCACCCGCTGAGTTTCTCCAGCACTTTTGTCTACCAGCTATGATTGAATGGTGGAGTAAACTTGATGGGCCGATTGGCCTAATTCTTCTCCTACAACTTATGAACTCTATGAAATCAAAGTGGCCCCAGTTTTTTTTCTGAGGAACTTTAACCTAAATTGCTAGCTCTGTTCCTTTTTCCACAGATACTGCTTGACGTGCTGGCTGCGTCCAACACCTTTTAGTTTTATTCACATCTTCAGAATCCGCCATCATTTTGATTTTTCATTCCTGGTACCAATGGTTAAAAAAATGTGCCCATGCCATTGATGGCTCACTGAAAACAGTGTAATGTTACCAGTCTTTCGTTTGGTCTTGTAATAGGAAGAAATTCCAAAGAATTTAGGGTTCTTTCAATTGTCAGGAAGTTCATGATTGCATTCAGAGATTTATTTCTAAGTCAATTATTCAGGAGGACCAATTCCAAAATTACCTTGATGGTGCCCATGTTATACTGGGGTGCAGCCTAGGGTACTCAGTTGTAACCAAATAAGTGCTTTAAGCTATTATACATTGAACATAGTGGTAAGTGGTTAAAACAGCAGGCTCAACATACTGCCAGAGCAAACTTCCCATGACTTACCTTTACCAAATCAATTCATGTTGCTTTTTTTCCTGACCAAAATGGTGAGATTCTGCATAGATGATGCAAAGCCTAAACATGGGCAGCCCAGAGCAGGTCCTGCCCCCAAAATAGCAGAATAAAACAATAGCAGCTGGTTAAGCTACTCCCCCAGGGACATTCAGAAACATTTAAAAACAAATTAAAGCATAATTTAATTTTTAAAAAATATATATATATTTCTTTTTTTTTTTTTTTTTTGAAACATTTAAAAACAAATTAAAGCATAATTTAATTAAAAATATTTAAAAAGCTAATATTCAAATTTGAATAAATAAGTGTTTGAAACTTTTTGACCAATTAAAAATGAGTACTTTAAAGCACTAATTTTTTTCAATAAAATGTAAATGGAATTATACATTCCTAGATGTCTTGAAGCGCCCCCTCTCCATTGAAATGAATGGCTTCTGTTCTAATCCGTTCTAATCTGGCACGGTTTCTGTGGGCCGATATCCTCGTGAAGAAAACCTAATAAGTTTAGGAATCCCAAACTTACTGGGATGTAAAGAATTGCTGTTATTTCAGCCTATTATGCTTTTTTTACAGTGCACATCAGTGGGACTCTGGGTGACTTTATGTGACTTGCCAAGTGCAGGAGTCCATGATTATACTCATGAGGCACTAGTTTAATAACATTAGTTTCGTTTAGATATACAGCGTGGAAACAGGCCCTTCGGTCCACTGAGTCCGCGACGACCCGTACACTAGTTTTATCCTACACCCGAGGGACAATTTATAGAGGGTAATTAACCTACAAACCTGCACATCTTTGGAATGCGGGAGGAAATTGGTGCACCAGGAGAAACCCCACGCGGTCATAGGAAGAATGTACACACTCCGTGCAGACAGCACCTATAGTCAGGATTGAACCTGGGGCTCTGTAAAGCAGTAATTCTACCACTGCGCCACTGTGTCGCCCATTAATAACCATAGAAGTCAACTCTTGGGCCCAACATCCATATCAGCCTTCAAATGTTGATGAAGCAAATGACATAGAAATATAGAGATGGACAGCGCAGAAACAGGTCCTTTGGCCCACCATGTCCATGTCAACCTTTGTACTTATCTGTGTGTGACATTTTCCTGTGTTTGATCTGTAGCTTGGCAATTGAAGCGCTTGCTCAGATGCTTCTTAGATGTTGCAAAAGTCCTTGCCTCTGCCAAATCCTCAGGCAGTGCATTCCAAACTCCAACCACATTCTATATGAAAAAATCCCCCTCAGATCCACTCCAAACCTCTTATCTCTCATCTAACACCTACAGCCTCTTGTTTTAGAAACCACCCGCCAAGGGAAATAGAATTTTAGTATCCTAGTTATCCTCCTCAATATTTTATATGCACATATCACATCACCCCTCTGCTGTTGGACAGAAGATACAAACCCTTAAAAGCACATTCCACTAGATTCAAGAACAGCTTCTTCTCCTCTGTTATCAGTCTCTCCGATGGAACTCTCTAATGGACCTCTCATGTGCTAAGGATGTATTCCTGATCTTCCAACCTACCTTGTTCTTGCCCTTGCACTTTTTTTAATCTGCACTTTCTCTGTATCTGTAACACTACATTCTGCACTCTGTTTCCTTTTTCTTTAAGCACTACCTATTGTACTCATGTCTGGTGTGATTACCTTAATGCCTGTTATGGGTTTGCCTGGATAGCATGCAAAACAACTTTTTTTATTGAAGATAAACACAAATTGCTGGAGTAATTCAGCAGGTCAGGCGGCATCTCCAGGGAAAAGGAATTTGGGTCGAGTATGTTTTTTAGGCTGAGTCAGGGGAGGGAAATTAGAGGTATGAAAAAGTTCAGAACAAATCAAAGCTGGCATCAATTACCAAAGAAAGGTGGAGCCCACAGTGGTTCATTGTTGCCTGTGGAAGAGGTTATAACAAAGGGATATATGGATACAAACAATGAAACTAGCAGTATGACTAGGGTTGGGGAAGGGGGAGAGGGGAGAGAGGGAATGCAAGGGTTACTTGAAATTAGAGAAATCAATATTCATACCACTGAGTTGTAAGCTACCCAAGTGAAATATAAGGTGCTGTTCCTCCAATTTCCGTGTGGTCTTACTCTGACAGTGCAGCAGGCTCAGGATATAAGGGTCAGTATGGGAATGGGAAGGGGAATTAAAATGTTTGGCAACTGGGAGATCGCGCAGGCCAAGGCGGATTGAGCACAGGTGTTCAGCGAAACGATCGCCCCGTCTGCACTTGGTCTCACTGATATATAGGAGTCCACACTGAAAAGAATGGATACAACAGATGGGGTTGGAGGAGGTGCAAGTGAAGCTCTGCCTCACCTGAAAGGACTGTCGGGGTCCCTAAATGGAGTCGAGGGAGGAGGTGCAGGGACAGGTGTTGCATCTCTTGCGTTTGCAGAAGATGCAACACCCGTCCCTCTACGCCCTCCCTCGACTCCATTCAGGGTGCCCCACAGTACTTCACTGCCGTCTGTTCCTTTCTCCGATCACGGTGTTTGATATTCAAAGGAAAGACAAGACACATCATTTTTGTTGATGGAAAGTGATCAGATTAAATTCACCAACATTGCATTCTTATTCTCAGATTCTAAAGAATAAGGAGGTGTCATCTCCGAGTCATCGATACATTGACAGTAAAGTGGTACGAACGAGAACTGAAGGAGAATGGCTATCCTTTGATGTTACAGAGACTGTCCATGAATGGTTACGCTATCGAGGTAAAACTTTCTGATTTTTATCTGTACTTAAGTGTTGAGTGTCTAAAATGACACATTTTGGAATATTTTGGTTTTGTAAAATGTGTGTGGTTATATACATTAAATAGTTCTATTGTTTTGTCTTTTTTAGAGAGAAACCTTGGATTTAAAATAAGTCTACATTGCCCATGTTGCACATTTGTGCCTTCAATTAATTTTATTATACCAAATAAGAGTGAAGAACTGGAAGCCCGATTTGCAGGTAAATAATATAAAGGAAATTCTTAAAACGTTTCTCCCTATTAAGGCCTCTGCCATCTATTTTTGTTTAAGAAGGAACTGCAGATCGAAGGTACACAAAAGGTCTGAAGAAGGGTTTCGGCCCGAAACGTTACCTATTTCCTTAGCTCCATAGATGCTGCTGCACCCGCTGAGTTTCTCCAGCATTTTTGTGTACCTGCCATCTATTTATGCTCTGGATAGCTTTGTTTTTGAATTCAACCTCTTTGCATAAGTCAAGTGTTTAATGGTCCACCATCTTTTGCCTCAGTTTTTTTAAGTAATTTATTTTGCCATTGTACAATCAAAGTCAGTTAAAATTACAACATCAAATTTAATTTTGAATTGACACATGTGGAAAAATGTCAATGATCTGTACTGGGAGACACTGGCATAATAGATCGGTCAATAGTGCTTGGATTGAAACTGGAAGACAAATATGTGTGTGTTTTTTTTTCACTTTGAATCTAACTCACTATGAAGGATCAAGGGTAGTAACAGAAGATCCAGATCATGAAAACTATCTTTTGGGTACCACGTAAATGAAATGAGCTGCCTCCATGCTGTGAGATGTTCATAAACCTTGTCCTTTATAGGCATTCATTAAAATACTTTGAATTTCTTATAGCAAAAGCAACATGAATGAATAATGGCTTGAAAATATTCCTTATCACATACTGATCAGGCAGATTAAGTCCACAGTCGGAACTCTGTTGATACCAAAATAATCTTGACATTTACATACATTTTAAAAACAGATCAGTCGAGCAGCTTAGAATTTTTCTAAAGTTCTGCAAATATTGTTTTGTAACTGTTTTAGCTTGAGGACATCCATTCTCCAATGTCAGCAGCTACAACTAAGAATTGGATAATTACTCTAAAAATGTTTTTGATTTTGTGACAATGAGATCAAAGCTTTCTGGCAATGGGAATATTTTTTCTGATTGGTTAATTTATTGCTATTCTGACAAAGTTTGTTTCTTTGATAAATTGTAATTGTTCAACTCTTCGTGGCATAAATATTTCAATATTGCCAAACTAATGCATCAACTATGCCACTTAACAGTAATGAGAAAGTAGGTAACAAAAGTGGCAAGTTGCCAAAGCAATATATGTACAAGTGCTTTGATATTCTTATATTTAAGAGGATCAAATGCCATAATTTAATACACTAAAAAAATACTTGTTTGATGCCCCAAACTACGGCTAAAACAATGCTTAGAAGTTAATGTTTGTTCTTTCTTAAATCTCCATTTTATTGACCAAACCTCTCACTATCATTACAAAGACCACCATTGGAATTCAAGACTTTGAACAGCTGCAACTGCATTCAGTACACCACCTCAGCGAAGTACATTACAGTTGTTGGAAAAATGGATCTTGCTACTGGAAACAGTAAGCATTCCAGAGATTCCTGAAGTTAACAGACCTTGGTTAGGTCATATTGATGGCATTTCACAGTAATGTTACATTGAATCTAAGTTCTAACAATTAAGCACAGTATTTTAGCTACCACTTTGGTACCTAATTCCAGTGAAAAATCCAAGCACTCTGTCCTGTGGTATTTCGGTGCCATTCATTAGTTTGATTAATTTGTGAAGTGAGATCTAAGGCAGGGAGAATATTGAGGCAGCCTCAAAGGAGAGCTGCAAAATCTAATGATGAATTAGCTGGTTTCCCAGTGTTTTGGATATTGTTATGGCACTCCCTTTGAGAGTTATGAGTATTGTTTTGTATTACCTCATCAATGCTGCATTTTACCTATTTAAGGCCTTCCTAAATTTGGGGGAATGGGTTTTGTTAAAAGAGGCACTCAGGAACAATGGGGGCTTGCTTTCTTGACTGACCTGTGTCCAAGAGCGTGGTATTTTGTGTCATGGCTGGTGTAAGTGCATTCCTTCAACAACAAGGCGGCACAGTGGTGCAGCGGTAGAGTTGCGGCTCACAGCGCCAAAGACCCAGGTTCATTCCTGACTACAGGTGCTGCCTGTACAGAGTTCAAACGTTCTCCTCGTGACCGTGTGGGTTTTCCCCGGGTGCTCCAGTTTCCTCTCACACTCCAAAGACGTATAGGTTTGTTGGTTAATTGGCTTCAGTAAAGATTGTAAATTGTCCCTAATGTGTACCATAGTGCTAGTGTATGGGGTTCGCTGATTTGTGCGGACTTGATGGGCCGAAGGGCCTGTTTCTGCGCTGTATCTCTAAACTACACTAAACTAAACTGTACATACCGAATATTAATAAATGCTATGCACAAAATTGCCCGCTGTTGGCTTTGGGGATTTTTGTTCGTAAATAGCTGCTAAAAGGACTTAGTTTTCTAGACCTGAAAATTAAATTGGTGCTATGATGAAAGGTAGGCACCCTATCTGTTATCCATCTCTTTACTTGTTATATGGTACCTCAGAATCACTAATTTGAGAGGTTCAGGTTCATTGTCAAGGGGTGCTGATGCAAATTATTTGGAAGCAACCAAAGATTACACAGGAGCTCGAGCTAACTTTCCAACTCATTGTTATGTCCGTGTTGAGGCTGAGAATCAAGTGTTAAATAACAGCAGAATAAATATAAGCAAAAGACCATATAGCCCCTTGAATAGATTCCCCATTTCAATATGATCATGAATTGATCCTATGCACCGTCAGAATAACATAAGAAATGTATCTTTTGGATCGTGATGTTTATTATTTGGTTACAATCCAAAACAAAGTAATTAATTACAGTATTCTGTGTGTGGAAAATCTACAGTTCCCAAACGAGGATGTATCTGGTCATTGTAGAAGTGGTCTGAGGTAAACGCTGATCTTAAAAGGATATTTCAAAACACTGAAACTAGAAGCACAGGGTGGTATGAAACATACAGATCAATACGCTGGTTGAATTAATCCCTGGGTTGCTAACATCGGTCTCTGTAAGTTTAGTTCAGAAATACAGCATGGAATCAGGCCCTTTGGCCCACCGAGTCCACGCCGACCATCGATCACCCATACACTGGTTCCATGTTATCCCCATCATACACACTAGCACCAATTTACAGAAGCCACTAAACCTGCACGTCTTTGGAATGTGGGAAGGAACTGGAGCACCTGGAGAAAACCCACGCGGTCACACGGGGAACGTAAAAACTCTGCACAGACAGCACCCGTAGTCAGGATCAAACCCAGGTCTCTGGCGCTGTGAAGTAGCAGCTCTGTCGCTGTGCCACCCTCTAGTCTAGCTCAGAAGAAAGGGTGGGTTGATGGGGAACGTCTTCTATAACACAAAGCCATCTCTTTCGGAGATGTGACAGCCAGTATTGTTTATTTTATGATTCATAAAAGCTTTTGCACAGATTAAAGTACACCTTGCCTCCCTATTGATCTGACCAGGCAGGCTTGAGATCTCACATTCCCTTTTTTGGTGCTCCTCTTATTTACAACAGGGCACTTATCTTAATTGCTGTGTTTTTAAAGTAGGCACGTACAGCCATGGAATCCTCTTGACTTGACAAGACAATACTATCAGGCTGCACTATATATGCACAGATACAGGACTAGTCGAGCATTTACAGTATCTCTAGAGCCTTTCATCTCTCTCCATCTTCTAAACTGAAGCTAATCAGAACATACTCAATGTCAAAGGCAAACTCAATATCTGTACAAAAGATAGACACAAAAAACTGGAGTAACTCACGGGACAGGCAGCATCTTCTCTGGAGAGAAGGACTGGGAGACGTTTTGGGTCGAGACCTTTCTTTGTGTCTATCTTCAGTTTAAACCAGCCTCTGCAGTTCCTTCCTACTCAATATCTGTACAGTACAGGTAATAAAATACTGATGTCTGTAACACCTGATTCAAGGCACAGGTGAAATATTTTCAAGTATATGGATATTTGGAAGGAATTTTCTGACAACAAAAAAAATATATATGCTGAAGTTAACAAATTGTATCGCGACCTAACTCGAGCTGTTGTCTTAAAGGAATTTCCGACAACTATCCACGAGATTTTTCCGGCGTTGACAAGGGGAAGCTTAAAAGTAAACACTATAATGGGAAAGCAGCACATCTCCTGCTCATGCTGTTACCGGCCTACAGACTTGAGTCTCAGCACTCCAGCCGGAGGAAGAAGCGTGCGCTGGATGCCGCGTTTTGCTTTAGGTAATGTGGACGTGCAATGCTGCGATCTGAGTCGGTGTTTGAGAACGGTTTTATTGTCACGTGTACCGAGGTACAGTGAAAAGCTTCTGTTGCGTGCTAACCCATCAGCGTCAATACAATACACGATTACAATCCAGCCATCCACAGTGTACAGATACATGACAATGGGAATAACGTGAATAATGTTTAGTGCAAGATAAAGTCCGAGGGTCTCCAATGAGGTAGATAGCATCTCAGGACTGCCTGATGACAGCTGGGAAGAAACTGTCGCTGAATCTGGAGGTGTGCGTTTTCACACTTCTGTACCTTTTGCCTGATGGGCGAGGGGAGAAGAGGGAGTGGCCGGGGTGCATGTATCATGTTTATTTGCAAGCACAAATATGTTTTGTGGTTGGAACCATTATATATGTAAAACACTGAGACAACATTGTCCTTTCAGTCAACTTGGTTGCTAAAATGTTTAAGCCTGAATCCTACCATCTTTCCAAAGATGTGTGTGTGTATTTGGATTTGTGAATACGATCCAAAGATGGGGGAATTTAAAGTTATCCACTGCAACAAAGTACGAACTCTGTTCTCTAGACACTGATCTCATGCCCCTACCATTCACACCTCCCCGCCTCCACAACTCACCTGCTTCCACCTCAGCCACTGATCCAAGCCCACAAGTCTGAAGAAGGGTCTTGACCCAACCCGCAACATCACTCATTCCTTCTCTCCAGAGATGCTGCCTGGCCCGCTGAGTTACTCCAGCTTTTTGTGTCCATCTTCGGTTTAAACCCAGCATCTGCAGTTCTTCCCTTCACACCTTTCCCCTTTCCCTTCTCTGGTGTTCTGCTTGATCTCAAACCCACATTCTATTTCACACAACTAAGGGAGAAGTGGGTGCACATCCAAGTCAGGCACAAAGAGAAAATGGAGGGGGGGGGGGTGTTGCTTGCAGGTTAGTTACCTGAAATTGAAGAATTCAATGTTCATACCATTGCATTGCAAGCTACCAACGTGGAATATGAAGTACCGTTCCTCCAGTTTGCATGTGGCCTCACGATGAAAGTAGAGGAGGCCCAGGACAGAAAGATTGTTATGGGAATGGGAAGTGGGGTTAAAATGGCTAGCAAACAGGAGATTCAGCAGGCCTAGGCAGACAGAGAGCAAGTGTTCGGTGAAATGTAGCACAAATATTATTTGAGATCGCAGAAAGCTGGGGAAAGAGGATGTGAGTGCCCTCTTACATGAACCACAGAGATTAGGATGCAGATAAAGCTGCGCAGCGGTAATTGCTGCTTTACAGCGCTAGAGACCTCGGGTTTAGCTCTGATCTTGGGTGCTGTCTGTACGGAGTTTGTACGTTCTCCCTGTGACTGTGGGTTTTCTCCGGGTGCACTGGTTTCCTCCCACACAGATGTGCAGGTTTGTAGGTTAGTTGGCTTCGGTAAAATTGTACATTCATTCAGAGTTTGTGGAAGCTGTGAACAGCTTATAGTTGATCACCTTGCAGCAAAGCATTTCACATTCCCATAACCCACTCCCATCTTTTCTAATGTTTTTACTCCTGGTGTGTTTATCCCTGATCATAGCTTCTAATCTCCAATTAAAAATAATATTCCTTGTATCTGAAACTTTATTATCTTGATACTTTTATCACTGTGCCCGCTTCAATCGAATCTGTCTGCAATCTTCTCCATTCCAGAGCATTCACACTAGCCAGATTTGTTGCTGACCTTTCTGCAGTTTATGCTGCTTATTCAAAGCCTCAAATCTGGTGAAAACTCCACTGTTATCATGGCCTCGATGTTAATCCTCCCGTAATGAACAGGTGGCCAGAGGATTTAAGGCTTGAAAAAGGAGGATTGTGTTGGTTTCTGTTTTTAAGGTGGCAGATTTTGAGCTGTGTGAACATACTGTTTGAACAAGGTTGCCCCACTTCACCTCCTCCCATTGGGTTTTCAGTCAATCAATTCGGACAGCATGTGCTGAGTATGGTGGTGATAACCAGTTTCTATTATTAGTAACATTGTGACCCAAGACTAGAGAGGATTTGTCATGCTACCCCAGAACTTTTACCCCAACCCTTAAGTAAAGTGTTTTTAATAAAGACCACAAGTCTGCACAGACTGTTGTAAACCATGTTTTTGGTGCTGTTTAGATTCCCTTCAATATATGTTCGAAATTGCATCAGCCCATTTTTCATATAACATATTTCTACACTCTCACTTCTACATCTACAAGGGGTTGTTGACCAGGAGTGAGGTGGGGGGCGCATGGAGTGGGGATTGGTGATCGAGGGGTATAGTTGATGGTTAGTGCTGGCTTTGGGGGTCAAGGAATGGGTTAATTGTTGGTGGGGTGGTGGTTAGTAACGAAAGTGCTGGGAGTTGGTGTCCGGGGTAGGATAATGGATGGGGTCAGCCATCGGGGTAGAGTCAGTGGTCTAAGATGCGACTGGCAGTCAGGCAGAGGAGTGACCCTCACACCGAGTCCACACTTACTAATGTTCACCGGTACACCAGTTCTAGGTTATAAGGTCATAAGATCATAGGTGATAGGAGAATTAGGCCATCGGCCCATCAAGTCTACTCCGCCATTCAATCATGGCTGATCTATATCTCCCTCCTAACCCATTCTCCTGCCTTCTCTCCATAACCCCTGACACCTGGACTCATCAAGAATTTATCTATCTCTGCCTTAAATATATCCATTGAGATATCCAATTATCCATGGATGTGGAGGCTGTCAGCTTCGATTCAGTATCAGACTGGATATGAGGTCAGGTAAAGTTTACAAGCATGGGGAGTTGACGTTCTGCAACCGGCATACTGTGGGGTCGTGAAGGAGTGCCAGGAGAGTGAATTACTGCAAGGAGGTTTGCTTGTGTCAGGCTCCTGGTGCCTGCATGGTACCTCCTCGGGGAGGTTCCCTTTACGTGGCTTTGAAGCTTGTTCGCAGGTGCTGTGAATGCGTGTTTCTGCACTCATGACCTGCAATTAGATTGGGCGTACATCAGTTCATGAAGGTTCAGCAAAAATCACATACACATGTATATTCCTGATTTTTAAATACGCTTTATTTTTCAGACCAATTGTATTGTGCAGCACAAGAAAGCACGATGTTATGTGATGCAATTTCCAGGCGGTTATATCAACAGTTTAGTCTGTGTATGATCCTTCTACGGGTGTACTAACAGACACAAAGTGTTAAATTTTATACTAGATTTGGCAAACATAAGAACTACTGATTGAATGTTGGGAAATCATCTTACTGAATGTGGTAGCTGTTTCAAGGACAGGAGCCAAGTTGCACCCAGCAATGTCACAATAAAGTAATCAAAATGGGTCCTAACTATCACACCTTGTACCAGAATGGTACCATCTCCTTTCATTTGTACTCTATTTCTCTATTAATATGAAACAAATTTGTTTACCCCTTTTTAACTGTAGGCGACCACTAGGTTGATAGTTTTATAACAATTCCCGCTGCTGATGACATTAGAATCTATGAAGAAATAGGCCAAAAAATATTTATTATAAAAAAAAATTGTGATGTACAGTCTAATTATCTGGGAACACCTTTCCGAAGTGGCTTAACATGGAATGCAGTGTTATCAGTGCCCAGCAGACTGAGATGGGCACAGGTTCTTGATCACACCCACATCTCAAGTAAATAATATATCCTGTTTTAACCTTCCTCTTACATGCCAGATATTCTAGGATTTGCTAGGAAAATAAAATAGAAATTGCAACAAGTAAAGGAGCAGAAATTCACATATTTCGGGCATTAAAATTAGGATTTTTGTTCATTGAACAGAAATTTACAGGACAATTGCTGTTTACGCCCACTGTACATTGACTTCCGAAGAGACCTAGGGTGGAAGTGGATTCATGAACCTAAGGGCTACGATGCCAACTTCTGTGCAGGGGCCTGTCCTTACTTGTGGAGCTCAGATACTCAACACAGTCAGGTAAGTACTATCTGTGGCTGCACGATCATATTAACACCATTATGTTGAACAGTTTGAATGTTCTGATTTTTTTAACTATACTTTTAACTGCACGTGCCATTTATCTTGCTCTATTTATTGTGCTGGGAAACAGCAACATGGTGTTGCTTCTTACGGGAAAGAGGAATGGTTGGACAATTGCCCCAATGCAAGTATGCAGAGACATAGAACTATACAGCATGGAAACAGGCCCTACAAATCAACTTGTCTATGCCAACCAAATTGCTTAACCCAGCTAGTCACACTTACCTGCACTTGAGCCATATTCCTCCAAAGATAAGACACAAAAAGCTGAAGTTAATCAGCGGGACAGGCAGCATCTCTGGAGTGAGGGAATGGATGACGTTTCGGGTCAAGACTCTTCATCAGAAGGGTCTTCTTCGACCCAAAACGTCACCCATTCCTTCTCTCCAGAGATGCTGACTGCCCCGCTAAGTTACTCCAGCATTTTGTGTCTATGGTTTAAACCAGCATCTGCAGTTCCTTCCTGCACCTTATTCATCCAACCTTTCCTGTCCATGCATCTGATTTTGAATCTGAGTATAGGAGCAAAGTCCTTCTGCATTTGTACAAGGCCCTGATGAGACCACTCTGGAGTATTGTGTGCAGTTTTGGTCTCCTACTTTGAGGAAGTACATTCTTGCTATTGAGGGAGTGCAACATAGGTTAATTCCCGGGATGGCAGAATTGTAATATGATGAAAGAATGGAACGACTGGGCTTGTATCCACTGGAATTTAGAAGAATGAGGGGATTTTATCGAAACATAAAATTATTAAGGGATTGGACAAGCTAGATGCAGGAAACATGTTCCCGATGTTGGAGGAGTCCTGAACCAAGGGCCACAGTTTAAGAATATGGGGTAGGCCATTTAGAACTGAGATGAGGAAAAAACTTTTCACCCAGAGTGTTGTGAATTTGTGGAATTATCTGCCTCAGAAGGCAGTGGAGGCCGACTCACTGGATGCATTCAAACGAGAGTTAGATAGAGCTCTTAGGGCTAGTGGAATCAAGGGATATGGGGAGAAGGCAGGAATGGGGTACTGATTGTGGATGATCAGCCATGATCACATTGAATGGCTCGAAGGGCTGAATGGCCTACTCCTGTACCTATTTTCTATGTATTTATGTAAAATGCTGGAATAACTCAATGGAACAGGCAGCATCTCTGGAGAGAAGGAATGGGTGACGTTTCAGGTCAAGACCCATTTTCATACTGATGTCAGGGATGAGTGGGACAGAGATAGAATGCAGTCGGAGTCAGTAAGACTGGTGGGAGAACTGGGAAGGGCAGGGGATGGAGAGAGAGGGAAAGCAAGGGCTATTTGAAGTTAGAGAAGTCAATGTTCATACCGCTGGGGTGTAAGCTACCCAAGCGAAATATGAGGTGCTGTTCCTCCAATTTGCGCGGGGCCTCACTGACAATGGAGGAGGCCCAGGACAGAAAGGTCAGATTGGGAATGGGAGGGGGATGGCGTGAATTCGCAGCTTTATCCTGCGTTACTTAATCCAAGGGCGAGCGAACGTGCGGACAGACGGACGAAAGCAACGATCATAGAGTGGAATAGATGACATTTCGGGTCGAGATCCTTCTTCAGACTGAGTCAGGGGAAAGAGGAACAAGAGATATAGACGGTGCTAAGGACAAATGAATGGAAGATATGCCTATATCTCCCGTTTCCCTTTCCCTTGACTGTCAGTCTGAAGAAGGGTCGACCCGAAATGGCATCTATTCCACTCTATGATCATTGCTTTCGTCTGTCAGAGAGAGAGAGAGAGAGAGAGATGCAAGAAAGCAGCAATGACATATAATACACAATAACCTATATTATGAATACACAATAAACAAGTTATGCATTCTTGTGCTCTTACATGGGGATGACCGCACATAAAAAATCCCCCCCCCCTTCCTTCCCAACCTCAGCCTCACGGACCTGAGAGTACTCCTAGTTCCTAAAACCCATTTGCATTACTGGTTCCCGTCTAATACCATCTAACTTGGTCTTGCCCCAATTTAGGACTTCAACGTTTGGATCAATCGTATCCTTTTCTACTTCTATTATAAAACTAACAGAATTATGGCCACTGGTCCCAAAGTGCTCCCCCATTAACACTTCAGTCACCTCCCCTCCCAAGAGGAGATCAAGATTTGTCCCTGCTCTAGTTGGGTCATCCAGATATCAATAAAGCATTTTTTTTCCTGAACGCAACTTAACAAATGTTACCCCATCCAAGCTCAGAGAACTGTGACAGTTCCAGTTAATATTAGGAAAGTTAAAATGCCACACTATTATAACCATATTATTCTTGCAGCTATCTGTGAAATTCCTACGTATTTGCTCCCTGAACTTTCAATTACCACTGAGAGCCTATTGTACAATCCCATCAAAGTGAGCAACCCATTCTTATTTCTCAATTCCACCCATTTAGCCTCACTAGACAATCCCCTGGGAATATCTTCTCTATGTGCCGCTGTGTTGTTCTGCTTCAACAAAGAAAAAACAAATCCCCTTCTTCCCTTGCCTCCACTTCCAGTCCTCCTGTAGCATTTATATCCCAGCACATTGAACTGACTATCCCTCCTTCAGCTACAATTTAGTAATAGCTAAAATATCCCAGTTCCATGTTGCTATCGATGCACTGAGTTCACCTGCCTTACCTGCCAGGCCTATTGTAGTAAAATCAGATTAAACCATCAGACTTCCTTTGTTCCCTGCCATGCTTCTCTTATCTTGTCAACTTAAATTGCTCTCTTTAAGTTCCGTCTTTGCCCTAGCCTTCACATCTGTCTCACCACTGCTTTATGTCCCAGCCTCCTGCCAAACTAGTATAAACCCTCGCGAGTAGTAGAAGCAAATCTCCCTGCCACAATATTGGTCCCCCTCCAGTCCAGGTGCAACCTATCCCTCTTGTACAGGTCACCTCTGTAGTGCAGTCTAAACTAGGGGGCATAGGTTTAAGGTGCAAAGGGACATCTTTTTCACACAGTGAGGGGTTGTGAGGGAAAGAGCTGGCAGAAAAAGTGGGGGTGGCTGATAAAATTACACCATTTAAAAGATACTTGGACACCTACATGGGAGGATTTGGAGGGATATAGGTCAGGTAAGTTGGACTAGTTCAGTTGGACAACTTGGTGGGCATGGATGAGTTGGTCTGAAGGGCCTGTTTACGTGCTGTATGGCTTTGTGAGCACATTGAAGTGCTGAATAATAGAGCATTTGAGTGCAGTCAGCACATTATACAAAGCTTGTTTAATGAAATTTGAGTTGTAAAAAAAACGTAACAGGAGATGTATCAGGGCCTTTCTTAATCCCTAGGAGACAGTCAAAATATTTACAGATGCCAAAGGTGGCAAACTGTTATAATGGCAACACTTCACACATTGCAATGGAATTATATTAAGTACTTTCACTGCCATCTGGACCCACTAATTGGGTTGATTGCTCTTTAAAAATCAAATCACTTTTTCACTGTAAAAATGTTTCTGTGATGTTGCTTTGTGAAATAGAAAAGCACAAAACAATACACTTTTGCCTATTGAAATGAGCAATGCTCATGCAACAGCACCTTTCTCCCAGTATGGTGGTGTTTGTTTAAGACATTTCTCAAGTGACCATTTACTCTTTCAGTCCTATATACTGTAAACTTCCTACCAGAATGACCACAGGCCATATGACTTTTTTTCTGAAAGATTACTTGGCAGACTAAATGATGTTTTCTTTATTTCAGATACTTGGCCTGTACAACAATATCAACCCCGAAGGCTCCCCTTCCCCTTGCTGCGTTTCTCAAGACCTGGAGCCCCTCACCATCCTCTACTACATTGGCAAAAATCCCAAAATTGAACACCTCTCGAATATGATTGTTAAGTCTTGCAAATGCAGCTAAGAACGATTACATCCCTTGAAAATCCCAGGCTCATCAGTGTTAAACAAAAGAACAATACACGGTACTAGTTTGAACTATTTGGAAACTTTTTTTTCGTTTAACTACCAACAGAAACAAATGGAATAAAAAATGTACATTGAAGGCTTTATTTCTATCCTTCATCTACTATTTTAGTGTGATAGATGAGACACAGAACCTTTAATTTTTAAAAAATAAAACACTGGAAGAATTGTAAGTGTTAATATGTGAAATAAAATGAGTCCCACTTAGTGGAAATGTTGTACAGGTCCCGTGCCTTACTTGATCTCTTGTGTATTGTTATGCAGTTGGCATCCTATATACCCCTTTCTTTGGGCACGTATAATCAAATGTATTGCTGGTAAGTTCATTAAGGGGATGTGTTATTGGGTCAATGTGGCTGGAAAGGATAAGAAAATTTGAAATCAATGTAAATGGTCAAATATCATATTGGCTTGGAATGCTGGCAGTAAGCGTTTGGGCCTAAACATGAGAATTGATAGGAGAAAGTAGGAAGGCCAGGTGGAACACTTAAAATCAAAATCTTGAGATTCTTATCGGAGAAATGTCTTCACGGTGAAGAATTTCTGGCTAGAAAAAGATTTGAATAATTTGGTGAGAAGGCTAACAGTTGGGGTTAATTTTTCAAAACAGAAGTTCAGACAATGCTTTTTCTCTCTCTTTCTCAGTAGTTTCAACCACATATTAACCTCAAAAATGTAGTGGTACAGAGTCTTACTCAATAAGTGCTGTTGGGGTATTAAGCTGCAGCAATCAGATGTGGTTGATGGAGAATGCTCCAAATTTCCCAACTATTAAAGTCAATGGCTAGTAGATCCAGGTGGCAGATATTTTTCTCATTAAATAATTGTACATCTATTTTTATATACTACTTTGCCAATATGATTCCAAAGTTCGCCAGTTCTGGCGAATCTGACCTTGTGTTTACAAATCTTCGTGCAAAATTGTGATGCCCCTTTTGCAGTGCAGGTCAGAAGTGCAGAGGTCAGCATTCACAGTTTGTGAGACTTGTAATATTGTGGGCCTCTATTTTTAATATCTGAAATACTGGCTAAGTATTAACTCAGGTTCAGTGATCTTTTTGCCATCTCTTCAATAATCTGGGCTCCTGTTGAGCAAGACCACACAACAGGAGCAGATTCCTCCAAATCCAGGGCAAATGTATTTGCAAAAACAAATGCAGAGCACAGATATATCTGTTTTCATTGAGTTTTCAGTTTCTTGGGTTCTGTATTTAAACTTCATCATTAAAAGCAGTTCATGAAATGCACTTGCTCCCGCATACCGAAATGAAGGTGTGCAAAATAACACTCGTTTTCTCCTTTCTCCAAATTGTTCATCGACCTATATACAAAATTTCAACTCTGATTCTTCGTTAATTTCTGTTTTCAAATCTATCAGTGTGATGCTTTATTGTTGCCAGTTTAATTATGAGTGAACAATTAGCAAACACAAAACTGAAATGTGTACAGTATTGTTAAAAAATAAAGAAAATAGAACAACAATATGAAAGTGATGCTTCTGTTTACACCGAGGTTAAAACGTTTTATCTATAAGGGCAGCCGAGCAGGCTTCTCTGAGCAGGCACCCATTCTGTTTCAGGCTGGAAACAGGTCAATAGTAATGATACCAGGATTGTGCCTTTTTAATCATGTTACACTAGGGATGCTGTAAGATGCTGCAACATGGAATAAGAGCATGTGAATGAATCTGTGTCTGCAGTTCTTCAAGTGGTATTCATTTTAAGCGGAGACCAACTATTTTTTCCACAGAACTAAAATTATTAGGGTTCATTAATCCATTAAAACCCCATGTCTTATCATCATTAATATAGTTCCTTCATGTGCTTTATGAACACTGGGATGCATCCATTTTCCCCAAGAGCTTCATTACTTTCTTTTGTTGTACGACCTCAGAAGTTTAAGTAATAGTGCTGGATTCTTTTGTAGTGCTCTGCTGGTAGAAGAAGCATGTGTGGTCGGAGCTGTAGCTGAAAGTTGGAGAAGCACAGATCTCTCCTCCCCATCCCATAGGAATATTACTTCCTGAGCAGGAGATCCATGTTTTAATCCTGCTCCACAAAGTCCACAGGATTTCTGAATTTGTTGCCTTTGTGTCTGTGGCCACCTGATATTGTCTCCTCAGCAGGATGCTACTTAAATCTTAGTCAAGAAACAGCATTATAACCAGCAACATGATTATGAGATGACTAACTTGAAATAAAGGCTCTGAATGGCTGGTGCAGACAAAGTCATGGGTTCAGTAGTCATTGTTTTAGGAAAAAAGGCAAGGAAATTGATCAAATTTTCAAGACAAATCAATGCAGGCAAGATTGACTTCCTTCTGCATAGTATGATAGCTGTCCAGAGAGCTATCTACTCTCTGCACAGCTCCAGTAATAGTCCTGGTGGGTGACTCCAGTATGGTGCAGGAACAGCAGGAAAACAGCCTGTATATCTATAATCATAGCATCTCACAGCTGAGGAGGGCAGGAATATCCAAGTGCTCGAGTTTATTTAGTTGGAGAATTATAAAAAGTCAATGTAATCAAACTGTAAGCTCTTTTTTACTTCCAATGTATTTTAATTGTGAAAAACTATTTTAAATATTAATTTCAAAAGTATTCTGTTATTATACTCTGGGAATATCCCACTGTTGTGACTATTTCCATTCATATCTTAAGTGCAAAGTAAATATAAGGTCACTCGAAAAATATGCAAGAAACTCTGTGCTGAAATTTCACAAGTTAACTCATGGAAATAACAGTGACCTTTGACAACTTCCTTAAGATATACAGTGGAAAATATGCTGATGTAGTTGTACAAATAAAATAAATATCCAGATTCCCTTCATTACTTCTTATGACTCACTGATGTGGATAGGGCATTCATTTAAAAATCCCTGTGCCTGCAGTGCTCATCATACCAGATGATAAAACCATGTTAACTATTTTATAACACTGCCTATTCGTTTTAGATCTTTTCCCCTATGATTTACATTGTTCATTGAGATATAAAGAGTAAATCATTTTAAAGGGTCCGTGCCTTCAAACAAAAAGTAGCTGGCAAAATGTCTTTCATTTGGCAAGTGTGAAGACTCATACATCATCTTCATTATTGTAATATTGCCTGCAATGATACATTTTGGCTGGATTTACATGTATGAGGTAATTGCATCATGTGTTTCAGACAAATGACAAAAAAATGTTTGCCAAATACGTTTTTCATGAAGACAGTGGGCTGAACTTAGTTCTCATTTAACACTTTTTAAAGATCAGTTAAAATTCACAAACCATGCATTGTGGATAAATACGTGGAAACCGCTTCTGACATTGAAGATGCCAGTTGCAAGCACTTTTGTCAGGGATAACCTATCTTTAACTCTCTGAGTGTCATTCATTGTGGATGGTGTGAGGGTCTCTATATATGAATGGCATAATTTTTCTTTTAATTCTTATTGAAAGAGATAGGATGCCAGAATGTCAAACTATGCGTGACTGCGCTGGACGCAGGCAAATGTTAAATGCTTTTTTTAAATAGAATCTAAGACCTATCTGTATTTTGCTCAGTAAATGCTTCTGCTGATTTTTTTCTTTGCCCCATTAGGATGAAGTTTATTTTCCTCAGGATTGCACTGATACTATTAAGCTTTCTCTTGTAATGCTGAAGTCCTTGAATCTATTGTTTTTTTTTAAAACTGTACACTTATTCTTGGTCCTTAGTAAATGTTGGACATTTTATGATCTTATCACTTGGGTGGGAGGGTGGCTGATTTTTCCTTACTTTATCTTAAAAACGTACATTTTGGTCAAACATACATATTTGTTGGCTAATTACTATGTATTTTAACACATGGTATATCTGTGAAGCCTGCAAATCTTGTGGTGCTCTAGTGGTTAAATAAATTATTTCGGTTTCACATTTTTTGGCGTTCCTTGACTTATTGTAGAAAGTATTTCACAGATAATATAGCAGCCTAGGATATAAAACGTTCTTACTCAGTTTACGAGGGAGATCATAATTCAGGGGACCTGTTAGCTGAAAACTGGGCTAGAATACACATTAAATTCCATTTTACCACTGCTCTCAAAGACTGTTATGGTTGGAAAAGGCAAAATTAATACATAGAGTATATTTTAGTTAAACATTTTGAAGCTGAACATAATTTATCATTGAAGAATGATCCCTTGATTTGCATTAAATGGATGTAATGGCTAATTACCAATGACAACAGACCCTTCAAAGAAATAATGGGAAGATCCTCATACAGTATATTTTTGCTGTATTTATGAGCAGTCCCCAGAATAGCTCAGCAAGAGCAGTTAATGTATTTTTATTAAAATAAGGCAAATATAAAAACATTTGTGACTTTTTCAATTGTTGGTGCTTGACAGGCTAATTATATTGGTTAAAGCAATGACTGGTCTGAAAAATGGATCAAATGTTTCGCTTTGGTATAATTGACAGACGGGTATGTAGCAGGTGGGACCCACCATGATAATAATGCCAAGATAAGAAAGACATGGAAGTGACAGATGTGCGAATGTTAGTGGTGATCAATTTAATAATACGATCTCCATCGCACACCATTAAAATCAACAGTGCTTTCTACTTCAATTTTTTAACATGCTACAAATGAATGTGTCTTCTGTGCTGATACCGTAAGTGATATGCTTGAGACAAATGTCCCTGTGAAGGAAGTCAGAGATTTGGCCTGATTATGTACTTATGCCAATTTGGAAATATATGGAAGTGATAACTTCATTTTATTAGAATGGCAATTTTCATTTTATTAAAATGACAATTGTTTCAAAACATGTCAAACTTTTAAATGGATGGTGGGACTCAGGGCACATAAAATGTTTGCATCAGCAGAGTAAAATATATTGGCTAGGCAAGAGTGAAATTAAAGGTCAAATTAATGTGGATAAATAAATAAATATGTATGAGAAAGGAAAGGTTAAAGATGCTGATCCTCTGTTTTTGAGCAGGGAATCATGATTGATTCGAGTGTAGCTGTCTGACATGAAAGTAAATAACCACAAGTCTCTGTGGCAAATGTAACATGACGGCCATCTGCTCTATGTCCACACTTGCCTGGATGCTGGGGTGACATGGGCTTCATTATTGGAAAGAATATGGAATATGCTGAACACTGTAGAATTGGTGGCAAGCAACTGACTCTTACTCTTACTGGAATGTCATTGATGGATCAACTATGGAAACGCAGATGGAATGAAAATAGTGCAAGAGTGAGGCGTTGTATTTTGGTAAGTTAAACCAGGGCTGGACCTACACAGTCAATAGTAGAGACCTGGACAGTGATGCAGAACAGATGGACCTAGTGGTACAGGGACATATTTAACTGATAGTGATGACACAGGCGGATAGTGTGGTGAAAAGCACTTGACACAGTTGTCCTCATCGGTCAGGTCATTGAGTACAGGAATTAGGATGTCATGTTACAACTGTGAAAGTCGTTGGTGAGTATGCAGTGATATTTGCTCTACAAAGTTGCCCTTCAACATCATGTTGGTGTGAATATTTATCTCCGACCACAGCTACGTTAAGGCTTCTTGAAACTTTCCTAGTAAAATTCTGCTTTGATGATGGGTGCTGTAACTGTCACTTCTCCTTTGACAATCAGTTCTTGTGCCCATGTTTATTTGAGAATATGATGAGAACTAGAGTTGAGTATTTTAGTGGAACTGAAATGTGCATTGATGAATACCACTTGATAGCAAAATTGATGATTCTATTTGAGGCTTGAAAAAAATAAAGGTGCCCCATTTCTCCCACACACTTGCAGACAGAAACAATGTGCACAACCTCATTGCACTAATTGATTATTTTTATGTTTCGAGTTGGGAAGGGATAATTGGATAATTGACAGGAATCGATCAGTCGGTTTAGGCTCTGATCTTACTCTCTGCAGCGTCATCCTAAAACAAAACATGAACATAGGAAACAGAAGCAGAAGGCTATATATTTCTCTATATATCTCCTAAATGGTCAACTCCTTATCCCAATCATATGCATGAGGGATGGCTTCTCAGTCAAACGTAAATCCCTTGAGTGTCCTGAGGGGTCTTCACCGCTGTTATGACGACTGTGCTCTGATGTTGGACTCCTTGTGTAGCCCTGCATCATAGCACCGATTCCCTGTAGTTACACTGGCAATATCTGCCCAGTTAACCATTGCCAGGTGTAAACTGTACTTCAATGGAAAGACAATAGATAATAGGTGCAGGAGTAGGCCATTCGACCCTTTGAGCCAGCACCGCAGGAGTATGACAACTCCAAGAGAGGTAGGTGATTTACAATAATTTTAATTAATTAGTTAACACTTTTTAATAGTTAATCTAAATGAAATTAATTATTTAGTTGGTTTGACTTTGTTTTAATTCATATGTATATATATATATATATTTTTTTTTTTTGCCATTGTATATTTTTTGTCATCATTGTTTCAGTTTTATATGTCTGGAGTGGACCATGTAGACCTTGTATGTTGATTGCCTTTCCAGCAATACAGACTCCACTGAGTATAGATCAATTCTACTAAAATCTCTCCACAGAGGACAACAAAGGAGTTGGAGGAATTGAGTGAAATCCAGGTTAGCCGGGAAGTGGTGTTGGGTAAATTGAATGGATTAAAGACCGATAAATCCCCAGGGCCAGATAGGCTGCATCCCAGAGTACTTAAGGAAGTAGCTCCAGAAATAGTGGATGCATTAGTAATAATCTTTCAAAACTCTTTAGATTCTGTAGTTCCTGAGGATTGGCGGGTAGCAAACGTAACCCCACTTTTTAAGAAGGGAGGGAGAGAGAAAACGGGGAATTACAGACCAGTTAGTCTAACATCGGTAGTGGGGAAACTGCTAGTCAGTTATTAAAGATGGGATAGCAGCACATTTGGAAAGTGGTGAAATCATTGGACAAAGTCAGCATGGATTTACAAAAGGTAAATCATGTCTGACGAATCTTATAGAATTCTTCGAGGATGTAACTAGTAGCGTGGATAGGGGAGAACCAGTGGATGTGGTGTATCTGGACTTCCAGAAGGCTTTCGACAAGGTCCCACATAAGAGATTAGTATACAAACTTAAAGCACACGGCATTGGGGGTTCAGTATTGATGTGGATAGGGAACTGGCTGGCAAACAGGAAGCAAAGAGTAGGAGTAAACTGGTCCTTTTCACAATGGCAGGCAGTGACTAGTGGGGTACCGCAAGGCTCAGTGCTGGGACCCCAGCTATTTACAATATAAATGATCTGGATGAGGGAATTGAAGGCAATATCTCCAAGTTTGCGGATGACACTAAGCTGGGGGCCAGTGTTAGATGTGAGGAGGATGCTAGGAGACTGCAAGGTGACTTGGATAGGCTGGGTGAGTGGGCAAATGTTTGGCTGATGCAGTATAATGTGGATAAATGTGAGGTTATCCATTTTGGTGGCAAAAACAGGAAAGCAGACTATTATCTAAATGGTGGCCGACTAGGAAAAGGGGAGATGCAGCGAGACCTGGGTGTCATGGTACACCAGTCATTGAAAGTAGGCATGCAGGTGCAGCAGGCAGTGAAGAAAGCGAATGGTATGTTAGCTTTCATAGCAAAAGAAATTGAGTATAGGAGCAGGGAGGTTCTACTGCAGTTGTACAGGGTCTTGGTGAGACCACACCTGGAGTATTGCGTACAGTTTTGGTCTCCAAATCTGAGGAAGGACATTATTGCCATGGAGGGAGTGCAGAGAAGGTTCACCAGACTGATTCCTGGGATGTCAAGACTGTCTTATGAAGAAAGACTGGATAGACTTGGTTTATACTCTCTAGAATTTAGGAGATTGAGAGGGGATCTTATAGAAACTTACAAAATTCTTAAGGGGTTGGACAGGCTAGATGCAGGAAGATTGCTCCCGATGTTGGGGAAGTCCAGGACAAGGGGTCACAGCTTAAGGATAAGGGGGAAATCCTTTAAAACCGAGATGAGAAGAACATTTTTCACACAGAGAGTGGTGAAACTCTGGAACTCTCTGCCACAGAGGGTAGTCGAGGCCAGTTCATTGGCTATATTTAAGAGGGAGTTAGATGTGGCCCTTGTGGCTAAGGGGATCAGAGGGTATGGAGAGAAGGCAGGTACGGGATACTGAGTTGGATGATCAGCCATGATCATATTGAATGGCGGTGCAGGCTCGAAGGGCCGAATGGCCTACTCCTGCACCTAATTTCTATGTCTATGTTTCTAACCCCATTATTCCAGGACACAATTTAGCTGCACTGGCCCCAAGTGAGGTACAGACACCTGGGAATTATTGCATATGATTCCCTCACTGATGTATCACCAAATCATAGCAGCACCTTTCCGAATCAAAAATCCTGGGTGGACAGGTCAGTGTGTGTTGCCTTGAATGCTCGCACCGCTGCATACAACTCTGGCCTGGCATCCGGAAACATGGACGTCTACAAGGTACAGAAGTTCCTTTTGGCCTTTTTGATGGCCTTACCAAGGTCGTATCTGGACTTCTTGTAGACCAATGTATCATCAGACATGAATGCCCGGTGTCTGGTCTTCAGAAGAGTGCGGATCTCAAAGTTCATCCAAGGTTTCTGATTGGGAAACACTCGGAAGGTTTTTGTCGGGATGCAGTCCTCCACACATTTCTTAATGAAGACTGTAACGACTGTGGCGTATTCGTTCAAGTCCGTTGCCGAGCCCTTGAACATTGCCCAGTCTACAGACTCCAAACAGTCCTGGAGTTGTTCCTCTGGTGGTAAATGCCTCGGGGTGGTAAATGGTGGTAAATGCCTCGGGGTAAGACGTCTGGTGTTTGTTGACCACGGCGTGCAGCTCCTCCAGTGCCAGACGGACGTCTGCCTGGTGTGGGATGTAGACCGCGGTCAGGATGATGGAGGTGAATTCCCTCGGAAGGTAGAAGGGACGGCACTTCACCACCAGATGTTCGAGGTGTGGAGAGCAGGAGTTGGACAGGACTGCCACATCTGAGCACCACGCAGAATTGACCATGAGGCAGACGCCCCGCCCCCTCCTCTCCCTTTCCCAGATGCCAGTGTACGGTCCATACGGTGGATGGAGTACCCATCAGGCTGGACCGCTGAGTCTGAGGAGCTGGGGGTGAGCCATGTCTCTGTGAAACAGAATACAGAGCATTCCCTCAGCTCCCTTTGATAAAGCAGCCTTGCCCTGAAGTCCAGGCAACTCTTCCATTGTGAGCAGTCCCACTTCTTCCTCCATAACCCCTTCAGTCCATCATGTCCTGATTTTTAGCTGGTCCTAGGTTGGTGACAGTGTATTCAACTTTCAGGCCCCATGTGCTTGCATCCCTTTTAATATCCCTACTAGACTTTAACCGAAGAAGGAACCTATTGAAGAAGAGAAACCAATTGAAATTATTCTCCAGCAAATGTGCCCTTAACTCTGGGTTATCACAAGGACATGCTGCTTGGCTGCTGCAAATTACCTTTGATGCTGGTGGGTGGTGGGAGAATCAGGGGATGTTTAGTTTAGTTTAGTTTATTGTAACGTACACTGAGGTACAGTGAAAAGCTGTTTTGTTGCGTGATATCCAGTTAGCGGAAAGACAATACATGATTACAATCCAACCATCTATGGTGTAAGAACACAGGATAAAGGGAATAACGTGTAGTGCAAGATAAAGTCCAGTGAAGTCCCATGAAAGATAGTCCGAGAGTCTCCAATGAGGTAGATGGTAGCTCTCTAGTTGTTGATCGGATGGTTCAGTTGCCTGATAACAGCTGGGAAGAAACTGCCTCACAATCTGGATGGTGAGGGGCATATGATAGGGAATAAGTTCCAGGCAAATAAGTGGGAGAATGGGCCATTATGGATTTCAACCCTCCTGAGATGATCTGCTGATGGCTGTTTTGGTCTGGCCTTGTCTCACCTCCAGTCTTCCCCCCGCCCCTGAAGAATGCTTCCGACCCAAAGTGTCACCTGCACCTTTTCTCCAGAGATTCTGTCTGACCCGTTGAATTACTGCAGCATTGTGTGTCTATCTTCGAAAGAATGGGCTTGATGAGACTGTTCTATGAGCTACATGGACTCAATGGCATGAATGGTATTCCTCAATGTTGGCAAGAAATATAACCAGCATAATTATGAGGAACTGTCATGGACTAGAAATTGAAATTAAATCTCTTTTCCACCATAACGCAGAGAACCAAGACGTCATGTCAGAAAATAGTAGTTTGCAATATTTTGTATCATAAAAATACAATTTAGCAAAGGGAAAAAAACTGAAGGAGCAGAGCATACAAACACAAACAGGATGTAGTTGGAATGAGATTTTCTGTGTTCTTTCCTAAGCCCCCCAGTGTGACTGTCATGAGGATTTACAACTGAAACCGTGGTTCCAGCAAGTCTGGATTTTGTTCCATCCCAGCAGCCTTTCAAAGTGGTAAAACATGAGAACTGTCACCAGAGGAAAAACCCATTCAACAACTTGATGAACTCAGACCACTCCCCAATCAAAATATTTCCATTGTGCTCATAGCCGAACAATTACTACAGCAAAGAAATCATTTAAAATCTGTCTCCAGCGAGTGTGCCCTTAACTCATGGTCATCGCAAACACCTGGTGGTGGGTTGGTTAATTGCAAGGTACTCCTGGTGTAGGTGTGTGGTCGGAAAAACTGTGGGGAGTTAACAGCATGAGGAAGAGAATATGAAAACAAGTTGGAGATTGAGATTTGTAGGGAGGAACTGCAGATGCTGGTTTAAATCGAAAATAGACACAAAGTTGGAGGCAGCATCTCTGGAGAGAAGGAATGGGTGACGTTTCAGGTCGAGACCCTTCTTCAGACCAGTACAGGAAAAGGGAAACGAGAGATATAGATGATGATGTAGAGAGATAAAGAACTATGAATGAAAGATATGCCAAAAAAGTTACGATGATAAAGGAAACAGGCCATTGTTAGCTGTTTGTTGGGAGATAACGAGAAGCTGGTGCGACTTGGGTGGGGGAGGGATAGAGAGGGAGGAATAGAGAGAGAGGGATGGAGAGAGAGAGAGAATAAGATTGATGGGTTCACAGAGAGAGGTACAAGAGACTGCAGTTGCTGGAATCTGGAGCAACCAACAATCTGCAAGAGAAAGTCAGCAAGTCGAGCAATATGTGTGGGTTTATTCATTTCAGGTCAAAACCATGCATCGGGACCGATAGAATCATGGACCTAACAAATCTAATAAAGATAATCACAGAGGAAACTGCATAAATAAAGTTGTCACTGATTATACCTTTTGTGTTCTAATATAGGACATTTTCAGAGACTTTGACAACTTGCAGGAAGCATCCTCCTCTATGTAATCCCAGGAGCTGGTTACAGAATGCTCAAAAACATCCAGTGTTAAAGAAGGAAATAATATTTAGAGTTAAATGGCAGATGATGAGGAAACGAGATACAGGATAGGTCACCCGTACATATGGGGATGATCTTCTTTGAGTGATCGCTGGAATGTATTGCATTCAGAACCAGAGTTAAAGAGAGGTACTAGTGGGTATAAGCGATATTTGTGGTTCAAGATAGAAGCTTTGTAGGTTCATATGAGTGTGGACGTCATGTCAGAAAATAGTAGTTTGCAATATTTTGTATCATAAAAATACATTGGTAAATTCTTGTCATATGTTATAATTCTAGTTCTTACATTTATAATGTTTTATTCATAGTGTTTATTCAGTCTTAATATACATTTAAGAGTTCTGCTCTTGTGCTGGCCTGTGAGCCTCAGCTAGTCCAAATTAGAAGATGTAAGATGACTTCTGTGGTCACTGATAACAGCATTGCCATGCATGCTGTTCAGTCTGCGATTCCCAATGGATGTATTTCTTGCCCAATAATGACATTTTACTTTGGGAATTTTATCCAAACCTCTCCTGCACGGACATAAGTATGATGTATGTTTGGTTTTCATTATTATTTCAGTCACTGGAATAAAGGGAATCAAGCAGCATTTCAAGTCCTAATGCAGTTATTGAAAAATGGCAGACTTATGATTCCATGTAACCACTGTGTTGGCGAAGATTGCTACTGAATTACACGCAAGATCAACTCGCAGCGACACAAAGCAAACTATGAGTTGTACAATCATCTGTGAGCCAGAGAAAAAACATAATATACATAAGCATTACCACATGTGTGCAGGAAATATATTCCAGCCTGTATCATCTACTTGATTTAACTGTCCATTTCCTAGTGTTTTTAAATCTGGGCCTTCATTGTTTTCACCTCTGAAGAAGCCTGGAGCAGCCACACGTCAGCAGGTCACAAGTTGTCCCTTGGCCAGATGCTGGCCATTGCAATTGTAGAGTGGTGTCGACAAGGAAGGGTTTGCTCCTCACACCAATCCCAATAATTATTCAGTACACTATAAAACCACATAATCACATATGTGCACATAGGTACAGCATGTCTATTGAATATGCACCTCCAAGAAGAGTCATATTCAAACTCCTGAGGATGTCCATGAAATAGTTCTTTAAAAAAAAGAACTGTAGTTGAATTGACATACATGCAGGTTTGTTGGAATGATGTTGCAAAGTTCCTTACCCATAAAGACAGCATAACTGATAGTAACTGATGCATCGTAACGAACAGTAAAACCGGTTTCAGATTGATGACATTTCGTCCGAGCTGAAGTAAATTGTTCATCAGATTTGCTATCGTTGTAGCCTTGCATGGTAACCTGTCCTACTGCACACTTCTACATATTCCATTGCCATTCTTCCCAAAAATAATATAGTCCTGACTCTTCTCATCTAACTCATCCAAACACATCACCTTGAATTCAATGTACCAACTAGTACTCTCTGGAATTAAGTTATGTAGAGGCTGTTCAACTGGTGGAAGGGTGAAGGCTTGGAGAAACTGTTTCGAGAATCAGTCTGAAGAAGGGTCCCGATCCAAAACGTCATCTGTACATTCCCTCCACAGATGCTGCCTGACTTGCTGAGATCCTCCAGACCTTTGTTTTTTGCCCAAAATTCCAGCCTCTATTGTGTCTTGTGTGTCTCTCTCTCAAACGATGGCTCTGGCTTCAAATAGGATGAGTTATTTGCAGGCTGTCAATAACTCCAAAAGCATGGCAGTGGTTCCCATTTCCCTCACACCCCTTCAAGACTGAAAATTTATTCGTCTTTTGTTTCAAAATAATCTATTTTGTCCCCAAGAAATAAAGATTTAACCTCTGTCAGACTCTTGCAACAAGGATTGTTTGAGTTGAAAATAATAAGACCAAATATATCCAGGAAATCAACTTCTGTAGCTAGGCTTTGGTTATTCTCTGGTTAGAATTTGAAACCCTTAGCATAGCACTAAAACTAAAATTGTTACCCTGCTATTTGAAAAGGTTAACATGGATAGAATGGATTGAGTGGTGGTTTGGTCCAATGCCTTTTTTTTTACACACTTATGGGCCTGTCCCACTTAGGCGACTCTTTAGGCAACTGCCAGGGACTAGTTGTAATGGAATTAACCTACTACACCTGGCGACAACCTACGACAGCACCATCGACATTTTACGACAACACCTACATCAACCTATGAGAACCTACGACAGCAAAAATTGTCGCCATGTTGAATGTTGAAAATGTTGCTGCAGTTGCCTGTAGTCGCCCAAAAAATCACCTAAGTGGGACAGGCCCATGAAGAATCCAAGATTAGAAACTTCGCACTTTTGGCTGTTAGATCTCAACTGAAATAAGCTGAGCTCAGTATTTAGTGGATGTAGAGCATTAACACAGAATGTTTCCTTATCTGCATAAATCGGCAGGCTTATTAAAAAAAATGTTGAAATGTGTCCGGTGGGGGAAATGGAATAATTCACACTGGATGATTCTCTGATGATGGAGCTAAGGCACATTCCTGGACTGAACAGATTATATATTTGACCTTGGAACATTTGATGCTGACACTGGAATACTTCCCGACACTGGCATTCTTCAATATGATGACTGAAAATTTTGAACTAAATGGACTGGATTTTCATCGCATAGATGGAATAGCACAGCTGAACAAAGAATCTATTCATAATTTGTCAAGCAATGAAGTAGACGCACCCTGACGCGAACAAAATCTGCTAATGAGATTGATGTCTGCCAAAGTCCAGCACAATAGCACAATACAAACAGGAATTTGATTGAATCTGTGTTTAAGGTCTGTCGGTAAATGCTGCTCACCACCAAGCAAAAATGAACAGAACATGTAAACCAAAACATAAAGCGCTGGAGTTACTCAGCAGGTGAGACCGCATCTGCAGAGGAAATTGATAGACAACATTACGGTTGGGACGAAATGTGTAGGAAGGAACTGCAGATGCTGGTTTACACCGAAGATAGACACAAAGAGCTGGAGTAACTCAACGGGAGAAGGAATGGGACGAAGCGTGCTGATCCAAGACATCACTTATTCATTCTCTCCACAGATGTTGCTTGACCTGCTGAGTTGCTCCAGCACTTTGTGTTTTACTCAAGATTACATAATCTACAGATCCTTGTGAATATCTAGGCCTCTTATTTGCTTACACATCATCACTGATCCAGTGTGCATTGTCCACACAGTTAGAGACCTAGTCATGAATCCTAAACTGTGGGCTTTGGGCATTTAAGTGGCGAAGCACCTTCTTCCCATCTCTACATTTCTGTTATGGGCTACCACCTTTTCACGGTGGAGCATTAATGTGATATGATGGTTTAAAGAAGATATTATTTTTCTGCTTGCTGGAGTACTATCATTTATAGAAGACATACAGTGCTGGAGCCCCAGCATATCCAATCTTTCTCCATAACTAAACGCCACCAATCCATCTCCTTTGTAATGTCTCCAGCATAATCACATCTTTCCTTGATGGTTGAGACCAAAACTACACACGAAAATCCGAGTGCAGCCTAACCGGTGTTTTGCAAAGTTGCAACGTAACATCTCGGCTCGTATATTCTGTGTCTCCACCTCTGAAGGCAAGCATGCCACATGCCTTCTTTACCACCCTATCCACCTGCATTGCCATTTTCAGGGAACAAGGGACTTATACTCCTAGTTCTCTCTGAATGAATGAATGAATGAATGAATGAATGAATGAATGAATGAATGAATGAATGAATGAATGAATGAATGAATACTTTAATGTCACTTGTGACAAGTCACAGTGAAATTCTTTGCTTGCATTTCCAAGGTATGCAAATAATCACCAAGTAAAGGGCGCTTACAAAGTTATAACGTATCTGCGCCAGGACACCTTTTGTTCTTCCCCTCTCGCCGCCCCCCCCCCTCTCTTCATAGCCCGCCCACGTCGGATCCTCTATTGTTCTTCCCTCTCCCTCACGGCAGTCCATGTTCAACCACACTCCTTAGCGACCAACATGTCTCGTGTCCTACCCCTGTCTGACTTCCCAAAATACATCACCTAGTGCTTTTCAGAATTACAATCCATGTACCAAGTGATATTTATCCTACAGTAACCTCAGACAACCTTGTTTATTACTTAAAACAACACCAACTTTCATGTCATCAGCAAACTTACTTACCACACCATCTACATTTTCATAATAGTTGTTAATATAAATCACAAACAACAGACTTCCCAGAATCTGATCCTGTGGCACACTGCTCTTCACAGTTAGAAAAAATATCCTTTCACCACATCCCTCTGGCTCGTAACACCAAGCCAATTTTGGATTGAATTAGCTGGTTTGCCTTGAAACCCATGTGCATTAAACTAACATGTGGAACCATGTAGGCTGGTCCAGAAGGTTAAGGTACATGGGACAATGTAACCTCACTATTTCTCTCTATGAACTAAAACAAATATGGCAATGCTTGTCTACTCTTTGAACTCACTTTAACTCACTTTGAACTCATTCGATGATGAATGCAGGGTGATAATATCATGACTTTATGTTTATTTTGTGTTTTATTTTTCTATTTGAAAGCTCGAAGCTTTGGGCATCTTTTCCAGAGGGAAATCTTTAAGAACAAAAATGGACAATATTAATAATTAATAATAATTAATGACACAAAAATCATTATCACTAATGTAGCTAAACAAAAAAAAGGCAGCCTTGTTAGAATGATCCTCAATTTTATAACGTTGTCAATAGAGTTATGTACACATTAGAAATTTAAAACATTGCAGTTTAGGATCAATTTAGCATTTATGTAAAAGTATGTTGTTCCATTGACAAGAAGCTTAATCCATTCTTTCTCAACCATCTGGAATTTGGATAACCCAAATACCAAGTTTTAAAAAACAATTTTGATCGGACTCAAAGATTCAGCAAGGAGAGGCTTTCTGGGCTGCCAGGGATATGTACATCTTGGATGGATTGCCCCCTAAGTACCAGTGAAATTCACAGCTCAACTCCTTTGTCGACTGTACAGGAACAACTACGGACATGGGATCGATTAGCTGTCATATTTCATTATGTCATTTAAACCCCTTGACTCTGTTACAGATTTGTAACACTTTCTGCGCTGTTTAGTATGCTTACAGTAGTAGATGTAAAAGTGAACTGATTGTAACTTCTATGGAGTAACTTTAAGGGACCAGTCGAGTGAAAAATGAGATTTCACTGCAATACTTTTATGAATAGTGGAAGAATCCAGTTTTCACAAACATTGCACAACTTTGTTTGCAGCGTTGTTGTCTGTGCAAATTAGGATTTGGGGAGATTCGCCTTTGCCACGGTCAGTCTATCCTGGATATTCTCTTTCAACCAAACTTGTAAAGAGGCAGACACCGTCAGAGTCAGTATATGGTGAGCCTGACTGTGCCCATGCCAGGATTCATGGTGCATGCACTCTGTAAGACCAAAGGACAGCTGGAAATGTGAACAAAGCCAACACCGAGAGCATCAGGTTAAAGGGCCTATCCCACTGACGCGACTTTACAGCGAGTGCCTTCGACCTTCAAGCTCGAGGGCACTTGCCTGGAAAACCTCGAGCTGGATCGTCAGCGATGAAACCGCGAGATGGATCGACCGACCACGCACACACACACACAAACACATTGCAAAGGCGGGGGCCAGGTAAAGCGGGGGAGCACTGTCAGAAATTCACACCCGCGATGACGAGGAAGGTAAAATACGGCTGCATAGTGTATGGTAAGTCCTTTAGAGGGTGCAGAGGGGGTGGGGGGGTAGAGAAGAGGAGAGAGGGGGAGAGAAGGGAAGAGAAGGGGAGAGAGGGGGGGGGGGGGAGAAGGGGGGGAGAAGGAGTGGAGACACTTTTAAGAAGCCAGATAACATTTAATAAAGTTAAGCGGGCACTTAACTCACTGGTCGGTTTTCCTTGGTCCTGAAAACTCCAATGAGTCAATTAAAATGCCCAGTCAGCGAAGGAGATTGTCTACGGCTGCCCTCGACTGCCTGTAACTAAGTAGCGACCCCACTCCACTGCACTACGAGTTCAAAAGAACCATGCCGACCAATTTTTACTCGCATGAAGGAGAGTTCCAGTGACCCTATATGACCTCCTAGGACCACGTGTCGACCATGCTGCGAGTTTGAGTCAAGGGCAAACTCTTCTAAACTCACAGATTAGGTCGCCGCAGTGGGGCAGCCCCTTTATGCTGTGTGCATGGCTCCTCATACTCTGCCTGAACCTCAAGCCAACTGAATGATGCAGATTTAGTGAGAGTCATGGGACCATCAGGTACCGTATAGAGTACACTGGTGCACTACTGAGCAGAAGGTTCAATGCCAAATTTAAGCAGCACAGCGGTAGAGTTGCTTCCTCACAGTGCCAGAGACCCAGGATTAATCCTGACTTTGGGTTCTGTCCATGGGGTGTTTATATGTTCACTCTATGATTGCATGGGTTTCTTCTGGGTGCTCCAGTTTCCTCCCTCATCTCAAGGGAGTGGATGAGACAGTGGGATAGCACAGAACTAACGTGCATGGGTGATTGATGGTCGGCGTGGACTTGGTGGGCCAAAGGACCTGTGTCTATGCTGTATCTTTAAACTAAACATAACTAATGCCTTGTATAGAAAGGAACTGCAGATTTTGGTTTCTGAAGAAGGGTCCCGATCCGAAACGTTACCCATCCATTTTCTCCAAAGATAATGTCTGACCCGCTGAGTTACTCCAGCACTTTGTGTAACCATTCTCACTTTGTCTCTGTCCATTAGCCTGACCTGCTAGGCATCTCTTACTGCTCCACATATCTCAGCTATTGCACTCCAGTTTAGTATTCTCCCCCTCTAGCTACCTTTATTTTATTGCTTTTATGTTTCTTTTGACTTCATCTACACCTTATCCCCCACGGCACCCTAACCTCATCCTATCAGCGGTATTCCCTTTGCCCTCTCCATGCTTCCCACACCCTCCCTGCAACTTAACGCCCAACTTGTTATCTTGTTTAGTAAGCTCAGTCATGACAAAAGGGTCTTTTACCTGAATCGTTAACCCTGTTTCACTTGTCACTGATGGTGCCTGACCTGCTGATGATTTTCAACAATGTCTGTTTCTATTTCAGTATCCACAGAATATAAATGTTCACTCTAGCCAACAATCTTGAAAGGGCTGCAGCTCCAGAGATGGACAATGACCTTCTCTTGTGCTTTGATCAAAAAGTGATGATGCATTAACTAGATGCAACTTCTCACCAGCTCCCTCCATGTTTAACTCTTATTTAATTGTTTAATCTAAATGTGGGATGATCCAGAACGCATTTGCCATTCACTCCTGATCTTCTCAATTAGCCTCACCAACTGCAATGAGAATCAGCTTAGTATTTAATGAAAGTAAATTTTAATACTCCTGAAACATTTTTTTTGGGTCCGAAGCTAAAATCCCACGAGCAATTGAGGATTTACTGGACTGACGTCCAGCTGTTTATTTTCCCTAAGGTAGGAGACTCTTTATTTGATTTCATTTTCAGAAGGGTATCTGGCCCAGTGCTCCATCGTGGACTGTGTGTGAGTCAAAATCACAAACATGAAACTCCTGGTTCCCACCAACAATCAATAAACAGAGTAGACCACCCAGCAGCAAATAACTTCACTGGGGATCCAGATTTGAAAGTAAAGTCATTAGCCCATTAATTGGCTCAAAGGACAAAAATAATCTAAAATATTCCTCTCTTCCTCTGCGTAAATATCGTTCATGTTACTTATATTATACGTGTGTAGAAAACAATAAGTGTAGAACAGCATCCCTCACTTAGTTTGAAGTTCCCATGCAGTGGGGTGATGTTTAGCAACTATGTTACCCATTGACAGGGGCTGCTTTCCCATGTTGGAAATTAGTACAAAGTGTGATGGCAGTGTTGAAGGATGGGCTTGCATTCACATTGAGAGGAGTTCAGCCTGCAGTGTTTAAATGCCATATTAGGCTGCTTTTCTATAGTTAAACGGATTTTGTTTAGTATTGCAAGAGGCACATGTTCTCAGACATTCAGTCTCCACCCGATGTCCAAATATTTCAACTTCCTGATTTCCTAGGGAGATCATACTTGGTTTTGAAGTGGCAACTTTACATCCATAGCCAAAATATTTTTTTAACTAAACATATATCTAAGATAGTAATTTCAAAAATCCTCAATATTTTTCCCAAGCTTGTATTTCCCTTTGGTAAGTTTCAATCATTCTATAATGTGCAATTAAGTTACAGGTGTTTATCCAGAAAATGCAATGATATGATGACCAGTGACAATCCCCCTTCTCCCAGAAGTATAGATATAACACAGAGAGAGCAGACCAGTGGATGGAACGGTGGCGCAGCGGTGGAGTTGCTGCCCTACAGCGCTTGAAGCACCAGAGACCTGGGTTCGATCCTGACTACGGGTGCTGTCTGTACAGAGTTTGTACATTCCTACATCCCCATGACTGCGTTTTCTCGGTTTTCTCCCACACTCCAAAGACCTATAGGTTTGTAGATTAATTAGCTTGGTATAAGTGTAAATTGTCCCTAGCGTGTGTAGGATAGTGTTAATGTGCGGGAATCATTGGTTGATGCGGACACGGTGCGCCAAAGGGCCTGTTTCACTAAACTAAACTAAACTAAACTAAACTAAACTAAACCAGGATTAGAGGAAGCAAAAATTATAAAAGAATGTCTATGGCAGTTATATCTGTATGTCTGAATCAATACGTTTACTGCACAACTTGGAATTAAGTTATACTATGATCACAGGATATCTATCTCTATACTTATAAAACTCTGATCTTGAAAGTGTATATATTTGTGTGTGTGATGATCGTGTGTGTTTCACATCTCCTTGAAAACACAACGCGCTAACGGTGAAATTTTTACATATTCCGATAGAGAATTACACCATGAAGTCAAAAATCACATTATCTGAAAATGTCATGCATTATTTCTCGAGTTATTTATGAAAATGTTTACAAATGTGCAGAAACCTGGAAAAATAACTGCTTTTTCCCTGTGCTTACATCTGTGACATCACAATGGGATTGTAGCCCTGCTTGCAACATTGTTGCTATCCAAGTACAGAGTTCTGCTCGCTCGGAAGTGCAAATGCATTTTTTTTTTAAGTTTAAAAATGAGGGAGTGTGCATAAGGCAAAATGAGCAGCCCCTGCGCAGTTGTCGGCTATGGGTGAGTGGTGGAATATTGCGTTGGGGAATGGGTTGCATTGGGGACCAGGCCTCCCGTGTGACAGGGACCCAACAGGTCCCACTTGGTCTAGTATACTTATAAAACTCTGATCTTGGATGTGTATGTATTTGTGTGTGAGTGTGATGTTCGTGTGCGTTTCATATCTCCTTGAAAACACGACGCGCTAACGGTGAAATTTTTACATATTCCGATAGAGATTTACGCCATAGTCAAAAATCGCCTTATCTGAAAATTTCATGCATTATTTCTCGAGTTATTTATGAAAATGTTCACCAATGTGCAGAAACCTGGACAAAATAACTGCTTTTGCCCTGTGCTTACAGCTGTCACAATGGGATTGTAGCCCTGCTTGCAACATTGTTGCTATCCAAGTATACTGAGTTCTGCTCGCCCTAGCAAGTGCAAATGCATTTATTTTTAAAGTCACAGTACACTGAGTTCTAAGAGCAGATGCATTTTTTTAAAAGTCACAGTACACTGAGTTCTGCTAGGTAGCAAGTGCAAATGCATTTTTTTTTAAAGTTTAAAAATGAGGGAGGGTGCATAAGGCGAAATGAGCAGCCCCTGCGCAGTTGTCGGATATGGGTGAGTGGTGGAATATTGCATTGGGGAACATGTTGCGTAGGGGGACCAGGCCTCCCGTGGGGGCTATGGGTGAGTGGTGGAATATTGTATTGGGGAACGGGTTGCATTGGGGGACCAGGCCTCCCATGTGACAGGGACCCAACGGGTCCCACTTAGTCTAGTAAACCTGCTTCATATTCCTAAATTATCTCCCTTTTACCCAATTATCTTAACGTTCAAAAATCTATTGAACACTGAATTGAATGAATTTAATGACTGCATGTCCAAAGTCTCCAAGAATCTTAGGAATCTTTGGTGTCCAAATGATTCACCAGCCTACAAGTGCAGATATTTCTCTTCACAGTTCCCCCCCATTTCTGGTTCCTGTTTGCAGTTTCATCAGCCAAGACAAACATCATCATTGTAGCATAAGGCATTTTGTAAATCTTAATGAGATTAGCTTTCCTGCACAAGAAGACTAGAGAATACTCGTAAAGTACTATGTCTGTCACTATTTTCTGTGTGCTTAAGCAAAGCAAGAATTACATTGTCCTATACAGGGCCGGTGCTAGGAATTGCGGGGCCCAATTAGAAAACTGATGGCGGGGCCCCTACTCTAGAAAAGTAAAAATTTATGTATGTTTATATTTCGTGTAGTTTCGGGAATTTTAAGGCAAGCTGGTTGGTGATTGGATGCAACCCCCTTAGAGACAGCGTTTGATTGGCCGCCAAATAAATTTGTCAAATCTGTAACAAAAATCGCTGGTCGGTGCGAACTCAGTGGACTATCTGGTTGTATCTCCAAACTAATCTGGTTGTATCTCCAAACTAATCTGGTTGTATCTCCAAACTAATCTGGTTGTATCAACCAGACTATCTGGTGGTATCTCCAAACTAAACAGTATAACATGCAGGTACATTCATTTAAAATTAAATTCAGTGCTTATTTCACATGATTTCTCACTGTGTAAAGCTCAATATCTGACCAATTTCTGTTTAACACGTTTGGTCTGCCGTGAGCACTTTTCGTTGCATCTCGTTGCATCTCCCCTTTTCCTAATCGGCCACAATTCAGATAATAGTCTACTTTCCTGTTTTTGCCACCAAAGTGGATAACCTCACATTTATCCACATTATACTGCATCTCCCATGCATTTGCCCACTCACCCAGCCTATCCAAGTCACCTTGCAGCCTCCTAGTTTAGAGGGGTTTAAACGGTTTAGAGATGTTTAGAGGGCTTCAGATGGGTTCAGGTGTGTTTACAATTGTTTAGAGGGGAATAGAGGGAAATAGGGGGGCTAGAGGAGTTTTAGACGTGTTCAGAGGGGTTTAGAGACATTATAAGCCCCCCGTGAGAAATTGTATTTCTCTGAAATTGAAGATAGACATAAAGCTGGAGTAACTCTGCAGGACAGGCAGCGCAGCGACTTTAGAGGGAAGACCCTTCTTCAGACTAAACTGAACTCTCGTCGGTGAGATTAGTTGTGATTGTCTGAAGAAAGGTCTCGACCAGAAACGCAACCCTCTCCCCAGAGCCCTTGCGCGTCCCGTTGAGCCACCTTCAACTTCAGAGCCAAACAAAAAACACAGAGTGCTGGAGGAACTCAGCGGGCCAGGCGACTGCCTCACCCGCTGGGTTTCTCCAGCATTTTTGTCTACCGCAAAATGTCAATGATTCCGAGAATGCCAAGGCGACAGTGTGAGAGAGCTAGAGAGAGACGAGATGGGGAGCGGGAGAGGGAGAGAGGGAGGGAGAGAGCAAAACACAAAGAGACACAACGTGGGTCGGTAGGTGAATGACTAACCTGCACACCAGGAAGAAGCCCCTTCTCGCGCTCCGGGGCCCTCACTCATGATGGTGAGTTTAAAGAAATTCTCAACGTGTCATCGATCTACATGTAATTGTGTTTTAAACAAGTATTAATGACGCCGCGTGAATTTTATTCAAAGGAACACGACGTTATTAATACTTGTTCAAAACACAATAACATTTACTGAGGAAGGCGGATGGATGCATTGATGACATGATTGTATAACAACGAGTTAAGTACTTGCTGATAAGAAGTGCTAACAGTACTAGTTAACACATTGTTTGTGTCTGATGGCCGTGCAGCGGTTGTTATACACAAAGATCCTATAGTGGAGCTCTGCTAGAAGATCTTTGGTTATACATGTTCGTTTAAAAAAAAAATCCGGATGGCGAATTAAAAAAAACTTTAGTTAACAAAGAGAATTCGTATTTCCATACGAAGTACGGAACATTAGTGCGGGGCCCCCCTAGGCGCGGGGCCCAATTGGGAGCAATCGGTCAAATCGGCTTAAAACCGGCCCTGGTCCTATACATTCTCGGTTTCCTCCCACTTGAACTTGAACTTGAACTAAAGCAAACCATTCACCCTAGGAACCATTTGAGTGAATCTTCCATGCGCTACCTCTATGTCAAGCACACCTTTTTCAGGTAAGTAGACGAGTACTCCAGATGTAGTCAAGAGTCAAGAGTGTTTTATTGTCATATATCTTTAAACGGAACAATGAAATTCATACTCGAAGCAGCACAACAGACACAGTACTCTGTAAAACACATAATAAACAACAACAAAAATGTTCATTATATATATAAATAAAACAAATAGACAAATAAATAGACAGAGTATAGAAAGAATGTCCCCCAGTCCATATAGTTCAGAGCCTATTTGGAGGTTGTATGTCCATAGGCTTTGACTTTCGAGATATAGTGCAGAAACAAGCCCTTCACCCCACCGAGTCTGCGCCGAATAGCGACCACCCAGTACACTAGCACTATTCTACACACTAGGGCCAATTTTACAATTTTACCAAAGCCAATTAACCTATAAGCCTGTACGTCCTTGGAATGTGGAAGGAAACCAGAGCACCTGGAGAAAAGGTCACAGGCACAGCGTACGAACGCCACACGGACAGCAACCATAGTCAGGATTGAAATGTATGTTCACCCTATGAACGTGTGGGTTTTCTTCAAGTGCTTCGATTTCCTCCCACACTCCAAGAACAACAAATGTTTAACATTACAGCACCTGATAACCTAAAGAAATCAATGATAGAGGTAATATAGTTTAGTTTAGTTTAGTTTAGTTTAGTTTAGTTTAGTTTAGAGATACAGTGCGGAAACAGGCTCTTCAGCCCAACAAGTCCGCGCCGACCGGCGATCCCCACACAGCAACGCTATCCTACATACGTTACGGACATTTTACACATACACCAAGTCAATTAACCTACATACCTGTTCGTCTTTGGAATGTGGGAGGAAACCGAGAAATCCCACGTAGTCACGGGCAGAATGTACAAACTCCGTACAGACAGCACCTGTAGTCGGGATTGAACCTGGGTCTCCGGCGCTGCAATGCTGTAAAGGGGCTGTCCCACTTGGGCGGCCTAATCCGCGAGTTAAGAAGAGTGTCTTCGACCTTCAAGCTCGAGGGCACTCGCCTGGAAAGCCTCGAGCTGGATCGACCGCCTGCATTGAAACCGCAAGCTGGATCGACCGCACGCGCGCGCGTGCGCACACACACACACACACACACACACACACACACACACACACACACACACACACACACACACACACACACACACACACACACACACACACACACACACACACACACACACACACACACACACACACATCGCGAAGGCAGGGGCCAGGGAAAACGGGGGAGCGCTGTCTGAAATTCACACCCGCGATGAAGAGGCAGGTAAAACGGCTGCACGGTAACGGTAAGTCCTTTAGAGAGCGCGGGGGGGGGGGAGAAGGGGAGAGAAGGGGAGAGAAGGGGAGAGAAGGGGGAAGGGGAGAGAGAAGGGGGGGAGAAGGAGTGGAGACACTTTTAAGAAGTATAATAAAGTTTAGCGGGCATTTTACCTACCGGTATGTTTTCCTTGGTCCTGAAAATGCCAATGAGCCAATCAAAATGCCCGGTCAGCGAAGGAGATTGCCTACGGCTGCCCTCGGCTGCCTGTAACTACATATCGATCCCACTCCTCTGCACTACGAGTCACAAAGAGCCATGCCAACCAAATATTAATTGCGGAACATTTTTCAACATGCTGAAACATTTTCCACGACCGAGCTGACGCCACGAGTATTCGGGAACTTCCTTCGAGCATGAAGGAGAGTTCCTGCTACCTCATAGGACCTCCTAGGACCTCATGTCGACCATGCTGCGAGTTTGAAGGTTGAAGACATTCTTCTAAACACGCAGGTTAGGTCGCCCAAGTGGGACAGCCCCTTTAGTCAGCAACTCTACCGCTGCGCCACTTTGCTGCCCAGAAAAAAGCCACAGATGATCTTTTACACAAGAGGTGCTGGAGTAACTCAGCAGGTCAAGCAGGCATATAATATAATACAGAACTCTTGAAAAGGAGAGCAATTACTAAAAAAGTTATAACGCCTCAGAAATTGTGACCATGTCTGCTATTCCTAAATTTGTAAATCATAAATTTGCTCTCATTTTTAATGCACAGTTTTAATGGAATTAATTGAGGAACAGTGGAAACTGCATTGTAGTTTTGGTATTAAGCTAACATAAATCAATTACATAGAACAGTACAGCACAGTAACAGGCCCGCCAGCTTTCAATGTCCATGCCTAACGATGCCCAAAATAAACTAATCTCATGACCAAATAGAAAATAGGTGCAGGAGTAGGCCATTCGGCCCTTCGAGCCTGCAATGATCCATACCCTTTCATTCCCTGCATATTCATGTGCCTATCTAAAAACCTCTTAAATATCACTATCAGGATTAAATACCACTTAAATGCCTCCATCACTGTCTCTAACAGAGCCACCCAGGCACCCGTCACCCTCTGCTTAATAAAAACTTGCCCAGTACATTTTCTTTAACCTTTGCACCTTAAAGCTATGCCATCTAGTCTTCGACATTTCCATCCTGAGTAAAAGGTTTTGGCTGTCTACCCTTTCACGTAGATTTATTTGGTAAGGATAAAAGACAGGGCGGCATGGTGGCACAGTGGTAGAGTTGCTGCCTTCCAGTGCCAGGGACCAGGGTTTGATCCTGACTATGGGTGCTGTCTGTATGGAGTTTGTACGTTCTCCCCGTGACCTGCGTGGGTTTTCTCCAAGATCTTCAGTTTTCTCCCACACTCCAAAGACGTACAGGTTTGTAAGCTAATTGGCTTGGTATATATATATATAATTGGCTCCAGTGTGTAGGATTGTGCTAGTCTACGGGGTGATCGATGGTCGGCACATACTCGGTTTGCTAAAGGGCCTGTTTCCACGCTGGTTTCCTGGTGTCCAGGCAGAAATGTCTGAGAGTGGGCTCAACTGGGGAGATCTCAAAAGAACTGCCAACAACCGAGTGAGGTGGAGGACATTTGTCAATGGCCTATGCTCCCTAGAGGAGCAAAGGGGTTAAGAAGAAGAAGAAGAGCGCGTAGAATAGTGTTAGTGTGCGGGGATCGCTGGTCGGTGCAGACTCGGTGGGCCGAAGGGCCTGTTTTCGCATTGAATCTCTAAACTAAACGAAACATGGTTCAACCCTACACCAAAACTTCCTGGGAGGCTTTGGGTTAAAACACGGGTAAACAATCAGTTAGTGTGAGGGAGAGGAGGGGCTCCATGAGCCATTGAGCCTGTGCAGAAGTGAAACAGGCGTTCACTGTTGTGTAATATTTAATGGTTTTTCACTGTAGGTGTTAATGAATTTCTGTTGAGCTGAATCAAGTTTGTTCCTGCCTGCCACCTAGGCTGTGGTCCATTAAGAATATAAGTAGAGACAGACCAGTCGTTCACAACTGCCTGCTCAACCATTTAATAAGACCCTTAACATCACCACAACTTTCCTGGCCTAACCCCGTCTTACCTGGTCGTAATGTGAAGTGCCAAATGAGTTGACGGACCTCACCTGGGATGAATCTATGTAAGGGTTGAGGAGAGGGAAGGCTTCAGACAAAGTCCAACTGAAACCTCAACACTGAAGCACCCAGATCATCCAGAGGCTGAGGGTTAATCTTATCAAGGCTTTACCTTTGATAGTGTGGCAGTGGTGCAGTTGGTAGAGCTGTGGCCTCACAGCCCCAGAGACGTTGGTTCGATTCTGTCCACTTGCGCTGTCTGTGTGGATTTTGTACGTCCTCCCTACTATGACTGGTGAGTTTCCTCCGGATGCTCTGGTTTCCTCCCACATCTCAAAGACGTATGGGTTTGTAGGTTAATTGACCTCTGTAAATGGACCCCAGTGTGTAGGGAATGGATGTGAGTGGGATAACATAGAACTAGTGTGAACTGGGGATCGATGGTCAGCATCAACTCAGTGGCCGAAGGGCCTATTTCCACACTGCATCTTTCAAAAAATCAATCAAATGATATTAAATACAAAAAAAAAGAACAATTTAACAAACAAAGGTTATCTACATATAAAATAAAACAAAATAACAAAAATCAGCTAAGTTGTAAATGGTACAGGATGGGCTTGTGGGCTTGAGTTATAGGGAGAGGTTGGATATAATAATAATAATGGATGGGATTTATATAGCGCCTTTCTAATACTCAAGGCGCTTTACATCGCATTATTCATTCACTCCTCAGTCACACTCGGTGGTGGTAAGCTACTTCTGTAGCCACAGCTGCCCTGGGGCAGACTGACGGAAGCGTGGCTGCCAATCTGCGCCTACGACCCCTCCGACCACCACCAATCACTCACACACATTCACACACATTCACACACAGGCAAAGGAGGGTGAAGTGCCTTGCCCAAGGACACAACAACAGTATGCACTCCAAGCGGGATTCGAACCGGCTACCTTCCGGTCGCCACCCGATTAGCCCATTGTGCCATCTGTCGTCCCAATATATTGGGACCTTTTGCTTTGCAGCATGGGAGGCTGAGTGGTGACCTCGTTGAGGAGTACAAGACCATGAGAGGGATGGACAAAGTGAATGCTCACAGTCTTTTTCCCAGAGTAGAGGATTCCAAAACAAGATGGCATAGGCTTACGGTGATATGGGGGATATTTAAGAGGGACCCCAGGGGCAACATTTTCACTCAGAAGGTAGATTGTTTCTAGAATGCTACCAGCGGAAGCGATAGAAACAATACAATTACAACTTTTAAGAGACATTTGGACAGGTGTATGGATAGGAAGAGTTTAGAGAGATATGCGTGAAATGCAGGCAAATAGGACCAGTGCAGAATGCCAACTTGGACGGCATGGACAAGGTGGGCCAAAGGGCCTGTTTCCATGCTGCACAGCTGCATTACCCTCTGAATCTAAAGGAAAATAAATAACATGTTTTTACCACCATATTTCAAAGTGGGTGTCACCAGTTTACTGCCAGGTTCAGTGACTAGGCATGCAGAGACAGATGCCCCAGAATAATGCTAGGAATGCTCAGTCTCTGCGATTGGATTCAATGTGAGGTCCAGTCATGGACAATGAAACATATTGGGATATTAACACTAACATCAATCAGTAATATTTAGTCAGAGGGTAGTTAATCTGTGAAACTCATTGCCACAGAGGGCTATGGAGGCCAAGTCAGTGGATATTTTTAAGGCAGAGATAGCCAAATTCTTGATTAGAACGGGTGTCAGGGGTTATGGGGAGAAGGAAGGAAAATGGGATGAGGAGGCAGAGATCAGCCATGATTGAATGGTGGAGTAGACTTGATGGGCCGAATGGCCTAATTCCATCCTATAACTTGTGAATATGTGGGTACATGTCATGGCAGTAAAAGGGTGTCAAAGTCATCAATAGCGAGGGAGTCCCATGAAATTCCTGGAGGATACATTCATAGTGAAAGGCTGACCATTGTGACATAGTTACAATGTTAAATTGTTTGTAATCAGGAAATATAAGGTTATTATTAAACATAAACATAATCATAAACATGAACTGATCCAAGATGGCACACAAGCCAGGCGACTCTTTATGTACTACACAGAAGTGGATCTGCTATGGCGCATTACAATCACTCCACGCTTTTAAATCTCTACTCTGACAGCAGCATTTCTTACTTTAACTATGCTCTTCTTAATCTCCTCTCACTTAACGTTATTCCCGTTATTCCCTTTATCATGTATCTGTACACTGTGGATGGCTCGATTGTAATCATGGATTGTCTTTCCGCTGAGTGGTTAGCATGCAACCAAAGCTTTTCACTGCAACTCGGTACACATGACAATAACCATCCTCAAATAGCCTAACCAAATGGTCTCCATTAGCTCCAGACCCCTTTAAAGTGGAAGATATAGAAAAACTGCTTACTTAACCACAAATAATCCATGATCCATTTGAAGCCTTCATTAATTTATATTGACTATAAATGAAATGAACCCTTGCCTCAGAGAGTAGCCAGTTTTCATAAGAGGTATTTTAGAAAGCATTCCATTTCATATGGCTGTCAAGCTGTGAGCTGAGCTATTCATTACTTCATTATATAATAGGATTTCAGATCTTTTAAACCAGCCTAGTCTGGATTAATCTATACTTTTGTCCATTGGCTTTTAACTGATATAAACATCTTGAATCCCGTGATCACGGAGTTTCCAAATATGTTTAGTTAAAGTATCTCCCACTACGATCGTAAAGGTTTCTTTGTGTCAGTTCTTTCCCGTCTGATTTTTAACCTAATTTTTTTTTAAATGACTTTGTTTTTAAAGAAACTGTATAAAGTTCTTCTGTGATCTAAGAGGAAATAACATTTACCTCATAATTTCCTTCTTTATGTCTGTGTAAATCACATTATCCTTCTTGTGAAGGTAGTTTTTCATTTGGGAAAACTGCTAAGATTTTCCCTCACACTTGAAATTTACTTACCCAGGGTAACAGGAAATGGGGAGATCAGAGCCCTCGATTAATATACCAGATGCTGGGCTTAACACATGCATGTAGACCTTCAGTGGGACTGAGTCATCAGCAGGAAAAAAAAACTTAATCTGTTACCAAAACTTAACAAAAGAACATTTTAACAGCTCTTCCTGCAGTGTTTCTGCTAGCGGTAGAAGTGTAACCACTTACAATTTATTGAATATCATCCTTACAGATTTTCTTATGAATAAACGTCATCATAATAAACTATTTTCTCTGGCCCTGAATGGAAATCCATAATGCCAGACATTGACCTTACACCTCAGCAAGGTTTAGACTGATGAGGGAACCATAGCCAAATGTGAGGTTAAAGCATTGTGCTTTATCTTGATCATAGTTTCACTTCATTGAGATTTGCATTACCTTTTTAACACTGGAGATCCTTCTGCCCAGGAATATACTCTTGGAAAAGGAAGTAGGTAAAGCAATGATTAAACTTTGTTTACTTTAGATTGAAACAACGGCAGTACAGTAAACCCTTGCTTTAACAGACCGCTTTATAATGGATTTCAGTTACGGCGGTCGGACATGCTGACGGCTGTCGATGTGACCCCTGGTGTGCAACCTGTCTGCTCCCCGGCAGCCCACACCACCCGCGTCTCGCACCGCCTCGCCGGCTGCAGTCACAAGAGTGAAAATGGCCAAGAAGTCGGAGAAGCTCCAACGGAGCCGAAATGAGTGAAAACCCAAGATGGCAGTGGCCAAGAAATAATGAAAAATTGTAAAGAACTGCACCCGACAGTTCTTCTCAGAGCCATCCACACATCTCTTAAGAAAGAGCTGATCCCGACTCAAGCCATCCAGGACCGGGCTCAGTGCCAAGGGAGAGATAGTTTCCATTACTGGTGATTCCTCATAACTCGCTGACAATCATTGCACTGCTCGATCCCCAGTGTGTGACATAAAACACACTACAAGGACTGGGCTGTCCTGACCAAGGACACTTGGACTGGGGATGTGTTCGGCTTCAGGCTCAGTCCAAATCCATTTCCTTCTCTTTTACACTGAAAAGATACAATGATAATATCTTACTCAGTTATAGTGGACAATTGGCAATAGCGGACACCGTTCCTCCCCCCCCCCCCCCCCCCCCCCAAGGTCCATTATAACGAGGGTTTACTCTAACATTTTTATGGTGAGTGTGTGTAATTAATTATCTAAATCTAACAATGGTGTACGTAATGCTTTCCATTAGTTTCGTTCAATTTAATTCTTTGGTTTGAATGTTACTAACTAAAACCGGGTATTGCAAAAAACCTATACAACCATATAATAACTTTTGAACTGAAAATGTGTAGTCTGGACAAATGTATGACATTGAGTCATTATTGTTAGATGGAAGATACTTTTTGCATAATATAACAATTAAGAAAAATATATTAATGTTGTAAGCTACAAAATTATGAGGTCCCTTCTCCAGAGACAACTACCTACAATTGGAGTAGGAAGGAACTGCAGATGCTTGTTTAAACCGAAGATTGACACAATCTGAGACTATAGGTAGACACAAAAAGCTGGAGTAACTCAGTGGGTCAGACAGCATCTCTTAAGAAAAGGAATAGGTGACGTTTCGGATGAGTAGGGTCTTGCCCCGAAACGTCACCTATTCCTTTTCTCCAGAGTTGCTGTCTGACCTGCCGAGTTACTCCAGCTTTTTGTGTCTACCTATAATCTCAGATTGTATTGAGCAGGTGGTATTGTGTAGAATTACAAAATATATTTGAACTGCTGCAAGAAGCAATCGACTTAAATAATATTTAGGATCCTGGCTTCTCCATTAACCGTATTTCAAGATGCAAGCATTTTGGATGATTTTCCATTCAATCTATTATGATAACTTAGATTATTGCTATGAAGAAGGTAATATCAATAAATCAGAGCAGAGTTGTTGCATAAGAATATGGTCGTATCCAATCCATAGAAAACAATAATTACCCACGATATATTACTCGAATATTACTCACAATGCTTAGGCCACAATGGTGATCACATTTCACTGTGCCAACTGGCACATGTGACAAATACATGTATCTTGTATCTTGTATTGGCCTTTGTTGAAAACCTTTACAATTCATCTTCAGTCTTGTGATTTTTTGTTGAAAATATACCAATGAGATTGAAAACATGCAAGTTTTGTGCCAGTTAATTATTATAACAAACTCTTCTCTGGCCTATGTCACCACGCTGTGTCAGAGAAGCATCGCACAATGGTGTTAATCTAAGGTCTGGACAAATACTTCTCCTGACAATTATCACAATATAAAGATGATCACCAGGCTGGGCAACAAGTGTCGAGAATGAAAAGTAAAGTTAAGTCTGTTTGTCTCTCCACTGTCTGACTTGACGATTAGTTTTAGATTGTGTTTATTTCAGATTTCCAGCACCTGCAATATTTTGATTTTGCAAAGATGGTCTCGTGAGTCCTTACGGAAAAGGACAAAAATTACACACTACACTTTTCACCTAATGGCCATTGTTTGACTTCATCAGCAGCAGTCAGTACATGGAGGAAAAATAAACTTCCTTGGGAACATTAAGCAGGTTGTCCAAACAGAGTCAGAAAGTATTCAGTCTATCAGTTGTGCAAGTCATGGGTGAATTTCAACCCAGGAGATCACAAGGATTGGGTAGTGAGAGATTCATTATTTTACATGGCCTTTTGAGTGCATAGTTAACCCATATCCAAAGAAGAGGCTATGTGAACTTCGAATGATAGACCTTTGCAATGAATGGGCCTTCTTCAGCAGGTCCACGATGTTTCAAAAGAGATGAGAGAAAAGGTCAGTTAAAATTGTCGTTCTTCTAACCTGCTGAGTATTCTTGCCATTTTCTCTTTTTATTTCAGATTTTACAAAAGCGAAATACCGCAGGCTCAGGAAATCTGCGATAAATGGAAAATGTTGAAAATTCTGAGCAAGTCGAGCACTGGGAAAGAAGTCACAAGGAACTGCAGATGTTGGAATCTTGAGAAAACCACAAAGCGAAGGAGGTACTCGGCGGGTGAGGCAGCATCTGTGGAGGGAATGGACGGGAGATGTTTCAGGACGAGACCCTTCTACAGAGTGGAGAGGGAAATGGATTTAACTCTGTTTTAACTCACATTCCACCCCTCTTCACATGAATCAACCTATCACTTGCCAACTCTTGCCAATGTCTCCTCACCTCCTCACCTCTATATATTGTCTTTCTCCCCTCCACTCTTTCAGTCCAAGTGAAGGGTCTTGACCCAAAATATCAACTATCCATTTCCCTCTACAGATGCTGCCTGACTCACTGAGTTCTTCCAGCAAGTTTGCTATTTTTTTAGTTTTTGATTATTTTTCTCAACCTGCAGTAGCCTTACATCCTGGTGATCAATTTAATATTTTTGATCAAATGGATTGGCTCGAACTTTGAAGCATTATCATTATACAACAAACCAACTTCCCTTCTATTTATACCTCACATTGCCTCGGCAAGGCCAGCAGCATAATCAAGGATGAGTCGGACCCTGGCCACTACCTCTTCTCACCTCTCCCAACAGGCAAAAGGTATAGAAGTTTGAAAAAAAAGCACACCACTAGATTCAGGGATAGTTCGATCCCTGAATGTTATCAGGCAACTGAATCTTCCTACCACAACCAGAGAGCAGTGCTGAGCTACTATCTAACTCTTTGGTGACCCTCGGACTATCCTTGATCAGACTTTGCTGGCTTTACCTTGCACTAAACTTTATTCCCTTTTCATGTATCTATACACTGTATGGATCGATTGTAATCATGTATTGTCTTTCTACTGACTGATTAGCATGCAACAAAAGCTTTTCATTGTTTCTCGGTACAGGTGACAAAAAACGAAACTGAACTATGTAGTTCTTTGCTGACATATAATAGTGTTTCAATAAAGACCTGCATTTTGCTTTCGCACTTTTCTGTATAACTCGAGAACATAGAACTTACTAAGAATAAAATCAAGAAAGGAGTTGTATCTTAAAACTGGCTATTAGATTTCTAGTGCTGCAAAGGGGCGTAAAGTAAAATATTGATTTTTTTTCCCCCACTAACTGCATCACTTTTCTTTCCAGCAATTTTATCATGGAAATGAACGGAATGTTTGGAATTGTTAAAGAACAAAAGGCATGTGGTCAAAATCATGGTCAAGCCTTCTCAACAGTTATTGACATGACCTTCTCAGACCTAAAAATAACAAGGCATTTGTCCGCCTAGTATCTAATTCTGTTTATAACTGATCATGATGTTTTGTTCTTGGTTATCTTTCAGGACGGGGTATTACTCATGCTGTAGTGAGTGGTCTCATCAGCAAAGAAAACAATGTCAGTTTGGATGATGTTCATCAGGTCATTGATGGAAGCAGGAAATAGCAGGGGAGGGAGCACGCAGTTTGCAAAGAGCCTCTTGTGTGTGGATGTGGTGCAGCATTGCCAAGTGTTTTTGCAAGGAAGGCCAGAGTAACAACCTGAATCACTAGTGAAATGTGAAATATATTTCATTTTAATTGTACATTAAGGCCACCTACATTAAACGACCTAGTTTCTCTTCTGAGAATGATACCAAATCACAAGCAGATAAATTATTATTTATTTAAATATAGTAGATCACAATTTTTTTTTCAGGATAAATAAAAAAAAAAAATAATTTGCTAGAAATAATTTTTCATGACCCTTATCATTTCTAGAGTTAGTAACGAACGTATTAATGTTTTACAATATTTAATGAATATTAATCATCAAATAAATTAATAATTAAAGAACAACTGCAGGTCATTAGTGATAGGAGTTGAATTAGGCCATTCGGCCCATCAAGTCTACTCCGCCATTCATTCATGGCTGACCTATCTCTCCCTCCTAACCCCATTCTCCTGCCTTCTCCCCATAACCTCTGACATCCATTCTAATCAAGAATCTATCTATCTCAGCCTTAAAAAATATCCTCTGAACCCCGGCATACCCCGGCAACAGACCTGAATCACGTGCTGCAGAACCCGAGAACCAGATTGGAGTGGGAGCCTCATGCAAGACTCATCTCATGGGCGGCCCGGAAGACCAGGAACCAGAAGGTGCAGGGAGTCAGTAACAGTGGTGGACACTGGACGAAGGGCTGGTAAGGAGAACCAGGGGTCTTACCTTCCGTGCCCTTAAGGTCTGCTGTGGGAGGTGTCCCCAGGGCACGAAGGCTGAAGGTGGTTGGGGGTGAGAGGGACGAAGGTTCACTGGTGATCCAGATGGAGGTAACAGGTGCAACAGGCCTTTATGGCGAGCTGCAACTGGGACTTTGAAAATGGCGCCAAAACCTGGCGACTCGTGCAAATGGACTCTGTCAGCTGTTTCTGTACACTCTGTATTTAATCACAGATTGAATGTCAATAATCTTAGTGATGATCTGCACGCAAAAATAAATTTAACTGTAGCTTTGAACATGTGATGATAAAAACGAACCACCATTGAAATACAAATTTGCTCTGAATAATATCTGTGAATAAGTGTGTTTTTAGTTATGTCAGTAAATCATTTTGGGAATCCCAAGGTGTATTATCAATGTTGCCTGACATTTTACAATGTCAAAATTATAATCTGAGGGCCAGTTACTCTGTTTTAATATTTTGAAACTTAGCATTAAAGGGGAATGATCATGAATTAATAATCAGCTAAATAGGCTCTCTATCGTAACTTCAGAATTTAAAACTAATCAAGATAGCTTTAAGAATTGAAAAGATTATCTTTGTGGTAAGTTCAATGAGTTCAAGATGAATACTTGGTGTGTATTTGTATCAGAATTATCTTCTAGTTTAGAGATACAGTGTGGAATCTGGCCCTCTGTCCCACCGATTCCATGTTGACCAGCAATCACCCATACACTAGTTCTATCCTACACACTAGGGACAACTTAGAAAAACTAATTAACCAACAAACCTACTTGTCTTTGGAATGTGGGAAGAAACCAGGGCACCCGGAGAAAACCCATGTGGTCACAGGAACAACGTACAAACTCCATACAAACCGCAGCCGTAGTCAGGACCGAACGTGTGTCTGGTGCTGTAGGGTAGCAACTCTACTACTGGCCCACTGTACCATCTTGTCTTTGTCGTTGTCTCTGAATTTTATCGGCTCAGGCCTTTATGATACTTTTCACTATGGATCTTTTATTTCCTACTAGAAGCATATTAGTGAGCGCTACTGCATGTTAAAGCAATAGGATTAGAATTCATATTAATGGAACAAAGTAATAGATGGCATTATGTAGGAAGGAACTGCAGATGCTGGTTTACGCTGAGGAGAGACACAAAATGCTGGAGTAACTGATTCATTTCTACTGGGAGTTTCATTGAACAAGATTCAACGGCAATGCCAAGCCAGACAGAGTACATGAATGAAATATATTTAAATTGTTTATGATCACTGTATCTTGGTCACACTGCACACTGGATTTGAAACAACTTCTGCCTAGAAACTGGGTTCACCATACGGTTACAACTTTTGAGCAGTATTTAACAAATCCCAAACATACACAATAATACCCTTTAGCCGACTTCATAATTCCTTTGGGAGTGGTTTGGAAAAATCAACTAGTTTGCAAAAACAAATTGTATGTCATGCAACAAAGTTTATAACCCCTATCAGATGCAAGTGATGTAATGATTTATAAGCTCAATTGAATGCAAAAGTTAATGTTGACAATAAAGTAAACTGCAATTAGCTGCTCTGAACTGTATTCTGCTGTATTGTATTACACATGAGTCACATCTACTCTTCATTTAAATAGCCTTAATTGTATTTGTTATGGCTGGAGTTGAAATGGGGATGGTAGTTACAATGTTGTTAACTAGACCGGAAATGAAGAATCTCGTGAACTCTGAGCAAAGTTCTGAGGTTGAATTCACTGAATAATATTTTCTTGACATTGAATATATACTTCATCTAGAATTGGCCATTGCTAAAACATTACAGGAAGCTGTCAAGATTATTGATGATTTGTGATTCTCTTTAGAGAAAGAAAAAACAAAGGCTTTAGTCCTATGTGAATAATATGTAATGTGCACCTATGCATAAATTATAATTACTTCAGGAAGGGAATATCTGTTGTAATTTCTTGTGCCAAATTCTATGCAAACATGAATATCATGGGCACAAATCCTCCATAAGTTCTATTTCTGAATTGTTTTATGCCAAAAACAACCTGTTTGAACTGTAAAGGGGTGCATTTTGAAAGTGATATGTCATTGCACATTTATCCAACAGATGGAGTCTTTGTCAAATGCCACCAGACATTCGGCAACCTTTTGGCTGAGAAATAAAGAAGTCAAGTCAAGATTGCTTTATTGTCCCAGATAGAACAATGAAATTATTATTTGCTGCAGCACAACAGAATATATTATAATAATAAATAATAGAAAAACAACTGAAAAAAAAAGAACAAACAATAACAATGCAATAATAATAATAATAGTCTTTTGTAGTTCATAGCTTATGAGGTTGTCGTGTTTAATAGCCTGATGGCCGTAGGGAAGAAGCTGTTCCTGAACCTGGATGTTACAGTTCTCAGGCTCCTGTACCTTCTTCCCGATGGCAGTGGTCAGATGAGTGTGTGTCCAGGATGGTGCAGCTTTGATGATGTTGCCAGCCTTTTTGAGGCAGTGACTACGATAGATCCCTTCGATGGTGGGGAGGTCAGAGCCGATGATGGCCTGGGCAGTGTTCACAACTTTTTGCAGTCTTTTCCGTTCCTGGACTTTCAAGTTGCCGAACCAGGCCACGATGCAACCAGTCAGTATGCTCACTACTGTGCACCTGTAGGACAAATTATCTTTTTTTGGTGTTGAAATAATAATTTTGTAAGGAATAAAGGAATACACAATGACCTTTGGAGAGCAAGAGATTTAAAAAAAACACAATTTTGCTGTGTATTATGCTGCGGCTTAGGTAGACACGGATATTTTCTGTCTACTGATCTTCGAGTCACACCACACGGCACGAGGTAATTTGGCCCATGTTGCCTATACCAAATCTCTGAATAAGTCCCAATTGGTCCCAATTCAATGCTCTTTCTCCACTGCCTGGCAAGTTTAATTTTTGCTATATATTATGTGGATTATGTAGAGGGAAGGTATTCTGCTTGGGTAGCTTACAACCCAATGGTATGAAGTTTGAATTCTCCAATTTTATGTTACTAACCAACAACCCCTCTCCACTCCCCCCACTCTCTTCACTGTGCCCGCCCATTCTCCCATTATTCCGCCCTCTTTCCCCTTCCCCCATTTCCTTCCACCTGCAATCTTTCCTCTGGACTCACAATTTATACCTCTTCTCTCCTTATTTCACTGGTCTTTGTGCACACATCTGCCAATTAACACACCTCTGCTGTATGTATCACTTTCCTGGCTTTGCTCCTCTCTGCTTGTTGACTGCACCCTTATACAAACAAATTGGATTACTTTGTTCCTACGTCTATTGTCCATATCAAACAAATCACAAATTTTACTTCGGAGTCACGTGATTGATTCCGTGAAGAACCCGTTCAGCACGCATGCACGGCATTACGTCCAGCAGAGCAACAGCGGCACAGCGGGAGTCAGGCGCTCCCGCTATGGAGGTGAAAGAACGGATCGTCAGGTAAGCTGACGACGGCTTTTTCTTTCACAGTGAGAATCAAATACACAGGACAAGATGTTAAGAAGTCCCTTGTGCCAATAGGTGGGGAGCATTTCACGACATTCGTTGATTGTTGAGAGTGGTAGACGCTCAACATCTGTGGGGGGGGGGCGGGGGTGGGGGAGTGGATACGTATATCTTGGCCTGGGTAACCTTTAGGACAGTTGGGCACAGGACACATCATCATTAGTGTACCCTTGCATCACTGGGTGTTTCGGCCTTTTAACACTATACACCCTCCACAAGGGCGGCCCGCTGCAGGATGATCAGCCCTCAGCGCGTGTCCCGTGTCAAACCGTCCCAAAGATTCACCCTGAAAAACTTGGGGCCCAGCATGGGTCTTTCCGCTTGAGCCAAATCCACCGGCTGCTTCTTTCAGCCGCCTCTGAGAGTGATCTTATGGTCTTCCGCAGAGCCTGACCGTGGATTCCAAGCTCCTTCAGCAGTCTGATGGTAGATGACGCAACAAATCCTCTGCATCCCACTTCAACTGGATAGACTTTGGTGTTCCAGCCACGCTGCGTTGCCTCTGCTGCAAGCTCTGCGTAACGCAGCTTCTTACGCTCATAGGCCTCCTCAACAGAGTTCTCCCATGGAACTGTGAGCTCTATGATGCAAGCAGTCTTCTGTGAAGGGGACCAGAACACCAAGTCTGGCCTGAGGTTGGTGGAAGCAATTTCAGGTGGAAAAACTAGTTGTCGGCCGATGTCCGCCAGCATCCTCCAGTCGCGGGCCCTGCATAGGTTTCCTTCTTCTGATCTGGTGGAAGGATGTTTAGATGTTTTCTGTCCTTCTCGGACAAAGGTTGTTGCCCTTAGGGGGAGGGGGTTGCTTGCTCTCGGAGGCAAGGAGTTGGTCGCACACCGCCTGTTCTCAAGGGCTGATGCCAGGCTTTTTAGTACCTGATTATGCCGCCACGTGTATCTCCCTTGCGTGAGGCTGGTCTTGCAGCCTACCATGATGTGTTTGAGGGTCGCTGGAGTTGGGCAGAGGGCACAGGTTGGATCCTCGCCGTACCACTGATGGAGGTTCTTTGGTGATGGAAGCACGTCATAAGTCGCTCTGATGATGAAGCTGATCTTGCTTGCTTCCATTTCCCATAGTTCTTTCCAGCTGATCTTCCTCTGCTCCACACCTTCCCACTGCATCCATTGCCCCTGTTTGGCAAGAGAGACCGCCTTTGCACTTCTTGCGGCCTCCTCTTGTCGCCGCACCTCCTCGACCACCAATGTCCTCCGCTCTGATGTTGTGGCCTTTCGCCAAGTTGGTTTACTTGTCGTAAGGCCAAAGCCTCCTCTTCCCTGCTGGACTTGCCCCACGATGTCTTTGTATCTCAGGGCTGATGAAGCTTGCTGTACTGCATCAGATGGCATCCACTTCCGGCCAGTTACTAGGGGCGGCGCAACAGCACTGATGGTCTTGTCTCTAGAGTCCCTCAGTGTCATCTGAAGTCTTACTTTAGAACACTTGTATTCCTCTGTTAGACTAGTGAGAGGTAGTTCCAGGACCCCTTTGCCATATAGGCCGATGTTAGTTAGACATCGTGGGACCCCGAGCCATTTCTTCGCGTATGAAGTTATGGTTCGCTCCATCTTCTCCACAGTTGTTATTGGGGCTTCATAAATGGTCAGTGGCCACATTGTCCGAGGAAGGAGTCCAAACTGTAGGCACCAGAGCTTCAGTTTCCCAGGCAGTAGGGTCTGATTGATGTTCTCCAGGCCATTGACAATTTCTTGCCTTAGTTGTTCCACCTGCTCTTTATCCTTGAGACTTGCATTGTACCATCTGCCCAGGCTTTTAACTGGCTGTTCAGACACTGTTGGTATAGGGTCGTCACCGATACAGAACCTTGTGTCTCTAAGCACCCCCTTGACTATGGAGATGCTTCGAGATTTACTTGGTTTGATCTTCATTCGGGCCCACTTGATGTTCTCCTGCAGCTTTCCAAGTAGCCGCTTGGTGCATGCTGCAGTAGTGGTTAGTGTGGTCATGTCGTCCATGTATGCCCTGATGGGTGGCAGACGGAGCCCAGCCCTGGTTCGTTCACCGCCCACCACCCATTTTGAGGCCCTGATGATGACTTCCATGGCCATTGTAAAGGCCAAGGGTGAGACTGTGCAGCCTGCCATGATGCCTACTTCCAAGCGCTGCCATGTTGTACTGAAGTCAGCTGTTGTGAAGCACAGCTGCAGGTCTTGGAAATAGCTCTTGACCAGTGTGGTGATGAGCTCTGGTACATGGAAAAAGGCAAAAGATTCCCAAAGGAGTTCATGGGGAACTGAACCAAATGCATTGGCCAGATCGAGGAAGATCACATGTAGGTCTCTCTTCTCCTTCTTAGCTGCTTGGATCTGGTGCCAGATCATGCTTGTATGCTCCAAGCAGCCCGAAAATCCTGGAATTCCTGCTTTCTGTACAGATGTATCAATGTACTTGTTTGTTACCAGATAGGTGGACAGCCTTTGTGATACAATGCTGAAAAAGATTTTTCCCTCGACGTTGAGGAGACATATTGGCCGGAATTGGCTGATGTCTGACGCATCCTTTTCTTTAGGTATTAGCACGCCGCCGGCCCTTCGCCACGCCTTAGTTATTGTTTGCTTCTTCCACACCACCCTCATGAGCTTCCATAGAAAGCGTAACACATCCGGTGCGTTCTTGTAGAGCTTGTATGGTACTCCATTTGGCCCCGGAGCTGATGCTGCTCTTGCTCGCCGGACAGTGTTCTCTACCTCTTTCCATCTTGGAGGGCTGGTGTCCAGGTTGAATTCAGGTGGTTGAATAGGCGGGATGTCATGTGGGATGACTAACTGCTCATGCCTTTTCGTGTCTTGGTGGGCCTTTTCCAGGTGTTCCACCAATTCCCGTTTTGATGTTTTCAAAGTTCCACTTTTTTCCTTTGCGAAGAGGTCTTTGATGAACTTGAAAGGGTCTTTGTAGAACCGTGTTCTTGTGTGTTCTTTCTTCCTGCGAAGTTTCCTCAAGTTCTCTGCTTTTCGCAAGGTTGCCAATCGGCTCTTGATGTCCTCTTGGAGTAGCATGAGACCTTCTCTCTCTGCCTCAGTTGCTTTTTTCCATTGCTTTTTCAACTGTCTCCTCTCTCTGATTAGCCTCTCGATCTCCTGCTGCCTCCTGGACTTGATTGGTGTTGGTAATTTCTTTCCACCTCTCCCTTTACTCACCCCAAACCGTTCTTCTCCATAGCTGTAGATTGTGTTGCCCATCCTTTCAAGCTTTTCCACTGCTGTGCCTGCTTGTTGCTCCAAGATATGTATAAGGTCACTGTTGACCGTCTCCCACTCTTTCTTTTCAACAGCTTTGGGCCATTTCACTCCAGGTTTGTGCCCTTTGATCTTTCCCTCCAATGGAGGTCTTTGTCGTTGTTGCGTGGGCTCCTCCACCGGCATTTCTGTGCTTGTATCACCCTCTTCAGTGACATGGGTGCTGATGCTCTGCAAACTTTGGTTTGAGTCCTGTCGCTGTGCTTCACTCGACTGATTTGACTGGTTGCTTCGTAAGAAGTACTGGTCAATGCGAGGCCCATGTCTCTGCTCTCTCAAGCACTTTTTCCTCCCTTGGTGGATCTTCAAGCCCTTCACTGATGTAATTTTCTCCCAACCACAAATGCACACCTGAGCCTTCTGCTGTCCGGCAGAGAAGAAAGGCTCTGCAACAAACCTGTCCCCCGCTCGACTCCACGGAGGAGCGTCCATCTGGGGGGGGGCAGCAACAGAACAGACCTGTCCCCCGCTCGACTCCACGGAGGAGCGTTCCATTTGGGGGGCAGCATCAAGGCGGTAGGATCGCTTACCCGGCGCTCCGCTATCCCGACACTGTGCCGAGCCCAGCCCCGCTAGCGCCTAAGCAGCGGGCTGGAAGTAACGCCACGGAGGCGTCTGGCCGGTGGCTCCGATTTATCGGACGGGGACGTCTTTCCACCCGCCCGGGGGGAAAGACAGCCGCCTGAACAGACCTGCCCCCCGCTCGACTCCACGGAGGAGCGTTCCATCTCACGGGGGCAGCAACAAGGCGGTAGGACCGCTTACCGGGCGGTCCGCTATACGCCGACACCGCGCCGAGCCCAACCCCGCTAGCGCCTGAGCAGCGGGCTGGATGTAAACCAAGGAAGAGGCATCCTGCCGGTGGCTCCGACTTGTCGGACGGGGACGTCTCTCCACCCAGGCGGGGGAGAGACAGCCGCCTGAGCCGCATGGAGCGGCTCTTGGAGCAGGAGCTCCAGCGAGGTGCACCCCAGGAGGGGCGCTCTCGCAGAGGGGGGGTCGGGCACTCCCTCCACAGTGCCTTGTGCACTGTCCATTGCTTCCTCCTTTCCAGAGGATAGCTTTGGTGACCAGGACTGGGCTGGTCAAGAACAGGGGCAATGGCTGAAGATCTCGGGAGTATGCAAGGGGTGCAGGAACAGGAAGAGCTGCTAGGTGTGGTAGACAGCTATGTGGAAACCCCACGTGCAGGAGGCCGTTAAAAGCCTGACGACAGCCATCACATCGTTTTTTCCTCGTTCCATGGACAAATACGGAGATGACCACAACCTTCGTAAACAAGTCATAAGACCTGCCATAAAATCCTAAATTGCGGGGTTGTGCATACCCCAGCCACTGAGCCAGACCCACTGCTCTTTGGCAAAAACCTCACAAAGCATATGAAGGACATGCAAGAGGTTTTACAAAACTTTCGGCTCATGAGGGCAGGGCCGGGACGAGTAACCAAAAACAGTAATTCCTACGCAGCAGCACCCCATCGCGTCCATCAGTCAACGTCTACCATATCGGACTGATGAAAGCTCGGGGTCCGCATTCTATTACCGAAAGTCTTCTTTAGACCAGGGCCCAGAGCGGACCCCATAGAAAATGTGCCACCTCCCAACGTCACCGCCACGTCAGACGACGTGCAACACTCGTTGGACCGGCAGGAAACCCATAACCATGGAGGTAGGTGGGTCTGGTTCCTATCAGTAATACTAACACATGGGAGTCTATCACCAGTGATCAGTATATACTCAATGGCATTAGTGAATACAAATACAATTCATACTAGAAAAATTGCCACCAGGTCAACATTCACCCCAGAGGGTATTTTTCCCCTCTCCGTTAAAGAAACAAGAGGGACAAGCTGAACTGGTGAGAATAATTACAAAGGGTATCATGGGAAAACCTGAACCCTTGCAATTCGTATCAAATATATTCACTAAACCCAAAAAAGATGGTGGATGTCGCATCATCATTGACTTAACTTCACTAAATATGTTTGTTAAGTATATACATTTCAAAATGGAACCGGTTGTTACTGCCAAACAACTAAATTCCAAAGGATACTTCATGGCAAGCATTCATCTTAAAGATGTTTACTATTTAGTACCATTCACAAGGATCATCGCAGATACCTGAAATTTACCTGGATGGGGCAGCTATAGCAGTTTAAAGCGTTACCCAATGGGTTCACATCAGCCCAAGAGTGTCACCCAGACACTAAAACCAGCTCTGGCAATATTCAGAAGACAAAAACATATTGTCATGGCATATCTTGATGATATCCTAAATGGTAGGCAAGACCATGAATTTGACTATGTTAGCTGTTCAGCTACCAAACAGTTATTCAAAACCCTGGGGTTGTCTTACATCCAGATAAATCTAAGTTGAAGCCATCCTCTATCATGGACTATTGGGCTTCACAATTAATTCAGTCTACGTGACTGTAACATTGCCAAAAGACAACATAGTTGAATTGGCACAATCATGCAACAATTTAATGGTCAACAAACTACCAACTACTCGACAAGTAACAGAGTAATTGGGAAAATGGTAGCAGCATTTCCGGCTACATAATTCGGACCTTTGTACCAAAAACGACATACAGGTCATTATGATCGTTTCATGAAGTTACCCACTGAAGTAATATCAGAACTACAGTGATGGGCAAAAAAAACCCCCAAAAAAAACCCGTTTGACATAGTTTCAGCCTATTATCATCACTAACCCTACGTCAGTTATCCAAACAGATGCCAGTGCTCAAGACTGGGGAGCAACTAACTCTATATCCAGCACAAGTAGTAGATGGACTAACCCAGAATCACCGTTACCACTTACACTGGGCATTAATTATCTAGAGATGTTGGGTGACTTTTATGGTTTAAAAGCATATGCATAAATATGCATCACTTGCATGTACGGTTATAAATAGATAATACTACGGTGGTGGCCTACATTAACCATATGGGCGGCATAAAATCGGTATCATGCGACAAGTTGGTCAACACAATTTGGCAATGGTGTGTCCAAAGACATATGTGGCTACCAGTAACTTACCTGCCAGGTAAGCTAAATACAGTGGCAGACACCAGGTCACGTAAATTTAATGACAACATCGAATGGATGTTAAAACCCCCAAATTTTTTTCACAAAAGTTATCAAGCAATATGGCACGCCAGATATCGATTTATTTGCATCGAGGCTAAATCACCAGGTACCTATGTATGTCGCTTGGGAACCAGACCCTAAGGCAGCAGCGGTGGATGCGTTCGCGCTGGATTGGGGAAATTCTTCTTCTATGCATTTCCTCCCTTCTGCCTCATCAGTCGGGGACTACGCACAGTACAAATGGACTCTGCTTCAGGTATTTTGATAGTACCCGACTGGCCTACACAGCCATGGTTCCCAATACTCCATGACATGGTTGTTGAAACTCCGATGGTATTCCCCAGTGACCCAGAGTTGTTAACACCCAGTGTCGGGCACAAGCCATCCGTGCCATGAAAAAATCAAACTCCTGGGTTGCAGATTCTGCACAAACCACTTCTGGGACTGGGATTATCATAACAAACCGTCGACACCATGTCAGCATCCCTCCGAACATCCACTAAAAAACAGCACTTGTCCAGCATCAAAAAATGGGAGAAGTACTGCTTGGATACAGGGACCACCTACTCAACCGCTACAGTTACCAACGTACTGGAATTCCTGGCGAACCTTCACCACGATGAAGGACTCAGCTACAGAGCCATCAACACAGCTAGAATTGCCCTGCCTGTCTATTTCAAGCCAGCTCCAGGACAACAGGCCATGAGGTCCCACCAGCTGGTGGTCAAACTAATGAAGGGTATTTACAACCCTAACCCCCTAGACCAAGGTACACCCATATATGGGATGTCAGTGTGGTCCTGACATACCTCAGGGGATGGCCACCAGCCAGATCCCTCAACCTGGAACCATCTATGCTCAAAACACTCATGTTGATGGCACTTGTAGCTGCACAGAGGGTCCAGTCACTACACCTATTGCGACTGGACACCATGCTCACAGCTCCAGACCAGATCTCTGTCGTTATCCAGGGAATGATCAAACAGAGCAGACCAGGAACACCTAATCCAGTCGTGGAAGTCCGGGCTTACCCGCCAGAAACACGGTTATGCGCCATGACCCTATTATCCTACATAGACACAACCAAAATATTCGAGGGAGATGAAAAGCCTTGTGGGTCAGTCATAAAAAACCTTATGGTCGGGTGACGAGCCATTTCGAGATGGCTCAAGCAGGTGCTAAAAGCTGCTGGGATAAAAACTAACATGTACAAATTTCATTCCACCAGGGCAGCATCCACGTCGACGGCTAAAAGAATGGACGTGCCTATAAACCACATCCTGGCTACAGCAGGATGGTGGGGGGAAAGACCGTTCAGAAATTTTATAATAAGCCGTTGGCAAAACCTGTTTTATTTGCAGGAAAGATTTTACAGACTGCAAATATTTAATTTAAGCCCAGGGGAGCAATTTAATTTCTTTGTTGTTATTGTTAAAAAATACCATTGTGTTTTTCTACGAACAGATTCATTGGTTGGTTACGATAACACACTTCCTCCCTCAAAGACTTCGGCAGTGATGTAGTAATAACTGTTACACGGTTTGAAATCACAGAGCTTTGAAATCTTCACGGAACCACTCACGTGACTCCTAAGTAAAATAGTAAGATTAAACGAGAACTTACCAGTTTGAATTTTGATCTGTATTTTATGAGGAGTTACGATGAGGGATTACGTGCCCTCCGCTCCCACCCTCAATAATATGGGTCAAATTCATAAACTGATGTCTCCTTATCTTTACTATGTTTACTTCAATAACTGTGTCTATCTGTGATTCCACACCGCTGCTTTGAAGTATGCCGCGCATGCGTGCTGAACGGGTTCTTCACGTAATCCCTCATCGTAACTCCTCATAAAATACAGATCAAACTTCAAACTGGTAAATTCTTGTTTAATCTTACTATTATATTGCATCCGGTCACTGAAATATTCCACACAAGGATGTTTTAAAAGGGCAATGTAAACCGATTTCATGATGATACTCATAGTTTCTGTATGTGGTGGACTGCAGCCTGGACAAATGGATCATACTAACGGTCTTGTGCTGCTTCTAACAGTTCTCATCCCCTGCAAGCCACAGTGAATGTTAATAGAAGGGACTGCACTGAGCTGAAGGATACACACAGCAGTTGCTATTGAGTGCTTTGAGAAGATACTTTATCAGCATTTGCTTAACCAAAGTGCAGACATAGAAATTCCTCAAATTAAGGTGCTTGCAGTTATTTTCTTATCTCCACTTTTTTTCACCGACTCACTTCATCTGATGTACAAATACCCATGTAATCAACTGTGAAGTACTAGAGTATGTCAAAGATGGTGGCACCTCGCGGCAGCGGCCTCTGCAGTCTGTCTGTCTTTTAAAAAAATGTTTGTCCTGTTGAATGTATAATTTGGTTGTAGTTTATATATTGTTTTTAGCTGTGTATATGTGGGAGGGGGGGCAACTTTTAAATCTCTTCCCTATACGGGGGACCCAACCTTTTCCCTGTCGGGTCTCCGTTGTCGTTGGGGCCTAGCACCGTGGAGCGGCCTCCAACCGGAACAACCTGGGGGCTCCAGCCTCGTGGAGCTGGCCGGCTTCGGAGCGTGGAGAGCTGTGGTGATGCGCGGCTGCCATCCGACTTCGGAGCTTCGGAGGCTCCAGCCGCAGGCCCGGTGTACGGTGACATTGGGAGCTCGCGGGTCCCTGGTGGCGGAGCTCCCGCAACAGCAACTTCTCCCGCCCAAATTGCGGGGTTGAAAACGACCCGGCGCGGGGCCTTACATCGCCCGGCGCGGCTTTAACGGCCGCGGGACTTTCCATTGCCCGCCAGGGGCTCCAACATCAAGTCCCGGAGCAGGGCCTTACATCGCCCGGCTCGGCCTTAACGGCTGCAACACTTGCCATCGTCTGCCGGGGGCTTTAACATCGAGAGAAGAATGGAAAACAGGGGAGAGACAATGACTTTGCCTTCCATCACAGTGAGGAGGAGATTCACTTTGATGGATGTTTATGTAAATTGTGTTAATTGTGTGTCTTCTTTTTTTTTCTTGTTAGCAGATAGCAGAGGTAGTGGGGGATTTAAACTTTTATATAGAGTAGGTAATCACTTTCACAAATCGTAAAGACAGTGAATTGCTTCAGTGATATCTGTGCAAATTTGCTGAGATGGTATAACAAGTGTGTAGGTCTTAGAATCAACTAGAATTAGAATCAATAGTGGAGTAGGCTTGCATATTAATTCATAAGTTCATGTCATAGGAGCAGAATTAGGCCATTCAGCCCATCGAATCTACTCTGCCATTCGATTATGGCTGATCTATTTTTCCTTCTTAATCCCATTCTCCTGCTTCTCTCTGTAACCTTTGACACCCTTACTAATCAAGAAATTACATTGAACCAGGTTCATTTAACAACCTAACAGTGTGTTAACAGTGATATCATAAATATATGATCGTTCAATGTAAAATTATAAAAGGTGTAAGATAAAAGAGCCGGCAAGATTTTAGATTTTGATAAGGCTGACTTTATTTTAATGAGACAAGATCTGTCAACAGTAACCTGAGCAAATACTTTAATTGGTAAAACTAGAGAAGATAAGTGGGATGGAGAATGTGATGCAGAACCAGTTAATATCCTAAGGGGCTAGAGTTCTACTTGCCAAAAACATACAACCGTGAATGACGTAGGAGGGAAAAGGCACAGAAAAATAGAAATATAAACAGTACAGAATTGCGTGTCTGGGTGCAGTCCTGGGGATGGAGTGATATAAAGTACATTAAAAGATTATAGAATAGAAGTGTCATGACCCGAAACGTCACATATTCATATCCTCCAGAGATGCTGCCTGACCTGCTGAGTTACTCCAGCACTTTGTGTCTTTTTATTTTAAACCAGCATCTGCAGTTCTTTGTATTCACATACTAGATGCATGATTACAAGAAGATTCAGCAGGATGTACATTCAAGGGACTTCAAAATCCAAGTGTAAGAAAATAAACAACTGCAAAAAGAGAATAGTCAGGAGTTATCTGAGTCGCTTAATAATTGGCAAATGGGGAACATATAGATAGATAAATATATAACGCAATTACCTGTGTAACAAGTCGCACAATTACCTGTGTAACATGTAGGACAGGAATAGGGATTCACCAAAACTAATGCGATAACAGTAAAAGTAATGAGGAAATGATGGCGCCAATATCTGATTAATTTCTCTGCCAGGGTTTTAAAAGATGCAGTGAATAAACCTTTTAACAATCTTCAAAAATTCCCTCAATTTCAAAGCTTTTATATTACACTGAAAATGTTCAGTTTCTTCTTTAGAAATGTGTCAATGTGATAAAGATAACTTAGCCTGAAATCTGTTGTCAAGAAATTGCTTGAGTCCCTACTTAGGGAACACTCTGAAAGTTGTCAACTATTGGAAAAAAACAGCATAGTTATCTGAAAGAGAGCGGCTTTGGCCAAAACCGATTGAATTATTTTAAGAAAGGAAGTGTACTGTGGAGTATCCATGAATATGATTTATAACTTCCATATTACACGGAAATGAGTAAAATGTCATTCACATAGTCATAGAATAACAAGAGGCCTTTGTAAGCCAGGCTTTCAGATATATAAACCATCATTCCAGTAGTCTTCTGGATAATTTCAGAACTTGTCCTTTTATTGAACTATACGCAGGCATCCTAAAATATCCCTGCACCTCTCTGTTTCAGCTTTTGGTTTTGACTATTGTTAAATTTAGGTCCAGAATGGACATTGTTACTATTAGCTAAAATGAAGCCCACTTGAGACAGTTTTATCCCATTACAACAAATAAACATGCTGGACAAGAGCAGAAATGTATTTGCTACAATTAGTAAACAGGTCGGCCGGCATAGCTCTTATGATATAGAATCATACAGTGTGGAAACAGGCCCTTCGGCCCAACTTGCCGATGCTGACCATCTACACTAGTCCCACCTGTGCACGTTTGTCCCATATTCCTCTAAACCTTTCCTAGTCCATGTACCTGTCCATGTACCAGCACTTATTCTACCATTACAATCAAGTCAGCAGATCAAGCCCAGTTCAATGAGAAGAACAGAAGAGCACACTGGAGACAGCATGAGGCATACCTGAAATTAAAGTGACAGTCTGGTGAAGGACTAAACAACAAAAATTGTATAGAGCCACTCAGGAGCATAATGGCCCATTGTCCATTTGGTTGAATCTGTGTAGCTTCAAAAAGATATTCACCATTCACCACCCAAATGGTTTACCCAGTGTCCATACCATGGGCTGGTATGTCACACAAAGAACTATCATTCATATTCAACGGAAGAATAAAAATATTTGGAAAGTAGCAATGTCCAAAGGGATGAGAGTATTTTCAAGATCTCCCCTTCAGCATTGCATCTGCATCCTTCTCTTTTGTCCACATTTCTTTTTCCTTTGGGCCTCATTTAATTCTGCTCATTCTCAAATTATTAAATCTAAAGGCCACTGCAAATAGTGATGATTGAATGCAGTATGCAGATTGCAGAATGCAGATTGAATGCAGTATGCAGATTGCAGAATGCAGATTGAATGCAGTATGCAGATTGCAGAATGCAGATTGAATGCAGTATGCAGATTGCAGAATGCAGATTGAATGCAGTATGCAGATTGCAGAATGCAGATTGAATGCAGTATGCATTCAGTGAGATAGAATAAAGAGCATAAAGTGTAAATAGTCATTTATTATACTTTCATTGCTACCAATTAGCATGATTCATTATTTACACGAAGAATGGACTGGGCTTCAAGCCAATTGGTTACAGTGACTTAGATTATTGGCTCAAGACACCATTCATATATATCTGCCTTTCTGGATACCAAATTTAATTAGTTATAATTTTAACCATTATGTTTGTTGAAGTATGTTATTTTAACGTGCCTTCTATTCAACAAAGCGTTTTGCTTTCACAAGCTCCTGCTGGACATAGAAATTGGAATAATGATTATAGATTATACATTTTAAAGATCAACAACAAGCTTCTTGGAGAAAGTATGGGGTGATAAAGACCTTCAAGTTTGCCTTTTCTGTCATCTGAAGACTATTGTGTTAATGTTCACTTTCCATATATTCACGCATCTTATGCTATTTCAATGCTGTGCATTAGATATAGGAGTCATAGAGCTATGCCACATAGAGACAGGCCCTCCGGCCCTACTCGCCATGCCAATGCTAGCATTTATTTCGAGACGGCTTGTATACAAAAACAGGGATGTGATGTTGAGGCTGGTAAGTCCACATTTGGAATATTATGAGCAATTTTGGGCATCATATCTGAGGAAGGATGTGCTGGTTCTGGAGAGGGTCCAGAGGATGATCCCAGGAATGAGTAGGTTAACTCAGAGCGTTTGTTGGCACTGGGCCTGTACTCACTGGAGTTTAGAAAAATTAGGCGGGATCTCATTAAAACTTACCGATTAATGAAAGGCTTGGATAGAGTGGACGTGGAGAGGATGTTTCCACTAGTGGGAGAGTCTAGGACTAGAGGTCATGGCCTCAGAATTAAAGGACGTTCTTTTAGGAAGGAGACGAGGAGAAATTTCTTTAGTCAGAGGGTGGTGAATCTGTGGAATTCTTTGCCACAGAAGGCTATAGAGGCCAAGTCAGTGGACATATTTAAGGCAGAGATAAATAGATTTTTGATTAGTACAGGTGATAGAGGTTATGGGGAGAAGGCAGGAGGATAGGGTTAGGAGGGAGTGATAGATCAGCCATGATTGAATGGCGGAGTAGACTTGATGGGTCGAATGGCCTAATTCTACTCCTATCGCTTATGACCAAGTTGATAACCAAGTTAGATCATTTGCCTGTACTTGGCCCATCTTCCTCCAAAATGTTCCTATCGATGCAGATGTCCAAGTGTCTTTTAAATGTTATTTTTTGTACGTGCCTCGACCACTTCCTCTTTTTTTAAATCAAAATAAACTATTCAGGATAAAAAATATGTACAAGACAAGAACTGTGCAAAATTCCTCTGTCATTCTCCATTTTCAAGAGAGAGTTAGATTTAGCTCTTAGGGCTAAATGAATTAAGGGATATGGAGAAAAGGCAGGAACGGGGTACTGATTTTAGATGATCAGCCATGATCATATTGAATGCGGTGCTGGCTTGAAGGGCCAAATGGCCTACTCCTGCACCTATTTTTCTATGTTTCTTACAGGTTGCTGCTCAGGTCCCTGTTAAATCTTTAACACTCACCTTATACCTATAACCTCAATCACTCATCTTTAACATTCACCTTATACAAAAGACTGTGGTTATTCACCTTATCTATGGCCCTGATGATTTTATAAACCTCTGAAAAGTCTTGGTTGTCTGCTATACTGATTGTTCATAACAAAACACTCATTCAAATCTGATTTTGCTTACAGGGAAAACAGCCTATTAGAAGCTCATGAGGAGGGAAGTACATTATATGAGAATCAGTAATAAGGTGTGCCTGTTTTGTTAACGTCAAAGGATTATAAAAGTAGCTTTTGTCCCAGTCCTGATTAAAGTACAGCCTGACTTTTACCATGATTGATGAGTGGAACCAACCAGTTGATAAATTTCAATAGGTGATTAGAATCAAATTGCAAAAAAATAATTCAGGGAACTGAAGGGGATTGGGAGCAGAACCAAATGTCAACTCTCTGCTGTTCCATGCCGTGGAGTTTGAAAACATTAACTGCATACTAGTGATGATGACTCAGGCGTTGTTGATAAAAACATAATGTTTTCCATGTGTTTAAAATAAGAAGAGATTGCCTGCAAAGTTGTGCTGCATTGTGCTTCTGACTTGGGTGATACAAGTATCATTTTGACTGGAAGTGTATCGAGGCTGCCCATATATACATCATTAGTGCTTTTCCCAGAATTGGCCACATTTGGAAGGGTGGTGACTCCGCTATCTTTAAGAGCCCTATCAAGCTTTTTCTTGAAAGTATCCAGAGAATCGGCCTCCACCGCCCTCTGAGGCAGAGAATTCCACAGACTCACAACTCTCTGCGTGAAAAAGTGTTTCTTCATCTCTGTTCTAAATGCCTTACCCCTTATTCTTAAACTGTGGCCCCTGGTTCTGGACTCCCCCAACATCGGGAACATGTTTCCTGCCTCTAGCGTGTCCAAACCCTTAATAATCCTATATGTTTCAATAAGATAATAATAATAATAATAATAATGGATGGGATTTATATAGCGCCTTTCTAATACTCAAGGCGCTTTACATCGCATTATTCATTCACTCCTCAGTCACACTCGGTGGTGGTAAGCTACTTCTGTAGCCACAGCTGCCCTGGGGCAGACTGACGGAAGCGTGGCTGCCAATCTGCGCCTACGGCCCCTCCGACCACCATCAATCACTCACACACATTCACACACATTCACACACAGGCAAAGGTGGGTGAAGTGTCTTGCCCAAGATACCCTCTCATCCTAAATTCCAGAGTAGACAAGCCCAACCGTTCCATTCTCTCAGCATATCTCCCGCCATCCTGGGAATTAACCTTGTGAACCTATATTCACAACTCCCTCATTAGCAAGAATGTCCTTCCTCAAATTAGGGGACCATAACTGCACACAATACTCCAGGTGTGGTCTCACTAGGGCCCCGTATAACAGGGAATATACAGGATGCAATGAATCAACCTGGCCAAAGGAGCAATGTGTAAAGTGGTGTTCATTAGGATGCTGGTAGCCACAGAGAACTGCCGTGTCAGAGTGGTCACTGCTGATGCTGCCGCTGTGGACATCAGTAGCATTTCTTAATTTTTCAGCTCATTACTTTTTATTAGGGAAATAAAGAAAATAAAGAAAATTCGGGAAATATAAGAAGATGAAGATTCCCCACTGTTGGCGAGACAGAGTGAACAGACAGTGAGCAGGGGAGATTCCCCGTGTGGGTTTAGGCTTCTGCATGGCACAGTAAACCAACAACTGTACCCACGTTGCCTTGGTTAATCCCAAAATCATGAGGTGCGCAGAAGATTTCTTACACTGAATGTACAGCCGGTGTGCATGACAATTTCCAGTCTCAATATTGATCCGTGCTACAGAGGTATTCTCACCACGAGGAGGTCAGCAGTTCAAATAAATGTTCCATGTCACCTACTTAAGTATGAACCGATCCCCTGGCATCACCCCTTAGGTTTTGATCATCTCAACATTCAGGAAACCCCATTAAGTAAAGATTCCTGATCATATTTATACGTGCATTTGTGACAGAAAACCATAGAAATGTCGCCTAACTCTCTTTAAGTGGAACAGTGAACTAATGTAGAGGTGCTGAGAGACCTTGGGTTCGATCCTGACCTCGGCTGCTGCCTGTGTAGTGTTTTCACAGTCTCCCTGTGATCGCCTGGGTTTACCCCAGTTTCCTCCCACATCCCAAAGAAGTGTGGGATTCGTAGGTTAAATGGCCTCTGTAAATTGTCCCTAGTGTGTAGGGAGTGGATGTGAAAGTGGGATACTGTAGAATTAGTGTGAAAGGGTGATCGAAGGTTGGTGTGGACTTGTTAGGCCAATGAGCCTAGCTGTATCTGTGCTGTATCTTTCAATCAATCAATCAATCAATCAATCAATCAATATACCCTAAGCATCTTTAGCTTGTGTGTAAATTCCCTCTATAATGCTAAAAAAAAAAATCTGGAGCAAGATTAGAGCTCAGCTGCAAACTTGCCAGACTAGAGACACAAATGTGAATCACTGTCTCTCTCTGGAATTCTATAGTCACAGGGATTCAGCACAAGACTTCTGTTGAAGGGCTTTGTCCACAATGTCTCAACAAGCAACAGCATCCAATATGAACAAGCAGATGACTGGGGTCTGAGTATTTTATATTTCCGTGGGGTATTTTCTCCCTGAGTAACCGCGAATGAGAAAATACTGTAAATGGAGTCTCGTCTCCTTCTGCTGGGCTGCAGTCAGATTCATCATGGTGAATCAGCTGCAGAGAGAAAAGTACAAAACATACCCAGTTGATAATATTAAATAATAGCAAGACTGACAACAGACGTGAATGAGTCAGATCCTGCATTTTTTCCCTTGTAACCTTAACACTTAGTTCACTCAGTGTGATCAGTGAGTACACCAGGCTCCATAGAGTCAGACTGCTTTGTAAACAATTCTCCATGCAAGTGGAGTAAATGTTAGTGCTGTAGTAATGATGCTGCATCAAATCGATCTTGAATCTGATACAATTCTATCATTTAACTTTTTTTCGCATAGTCCCAATGTTATGTTTAAGCTTCTATTATAAAAATACACAATTGTTTGGAATAAAACTTCCTTATATAAATAATTGTTATCACTGCTCCATGGTGGAAGGAAGAATTATTGTGATGCTTTGGCACTGTTTTCTTTAAATACATTTACAACATTGCTTCTGACGATAAGAAAGCTATTTCTTCCTCCACCCTTTCCTTCTCATTTTACATTCACCTCCTTTATACTTTTATCAAGCTTATCGTTACTTTTACTTTTTCCTTATCCAGTATTTTAGATATTGAGTAACATTTTCCTCATAGTAAACAGGTCTACAATACCTTCTTTATATTCTCCCTCTGGCTCCTGGCACCATTTTGGCTACAACAATGAGAAAGTTGGCTACAAACTTGCTCTAAGAGATCAGTTTTCCACCCAATCATGAATTATTAGTCTGATGGAAATTGGTGGAGTGCGTGCGGTTAGGTAGCTTGATATTATGGGTGCAACTCGGTATATTTTTCATGTTAAGTTTTGAACAGAGGACTATTACTGCTGGGGAGGTAAATCCATCAGCAATGGAAGAAACCCAAGTGCGTGCACAATTTAGGAACTCATATTTTTTGTTCCCTCAGGACAAATGCAAACAGGCTGCTTTGTCTTTGATGGTGTCAAATATCATCAGAGTTGTTGGAGCTGTATTTTTCCAGGCAAGTGAAGGATCTTCCATCACACTCCTGACTGGTATCCTGTAGCTGATGGAGAGGCCTATGGTATCAGGAGGTTAGTTATTCACCACAGGGTATCAAACCTCCTACTTGTTCTTGTAACCATTGTATTCCTGCACCTGCTCAAGGTGAGTTTCTGGTCAATGATAAATTGCAGGATGTTGATGGTGGGAGACTCTGTGATATTAATGCTAATGCATTTCCTGAATTGATGGTAGGACTCTCCCTTGCTGGATGCACTCATTGTTCAACACATTTACTACATAACTATTAACTTTCCTTTATGAGCCTTTGTCAGGATTGTGTCCAGGTCTCATTGCTTGAAGGAACGCACTGGGTCACTTGCTAAGGAGTTGCGAATGGACTTGGATATTGTATAATCATCAGTGATTAGCCCCATTTCTGATCTTACGATGGAAGGAAGGTGGCTGAAAATGGGTGGACCCAGGATACTGCCCAGATGAACTCTTGCAGGGATATCCTGAGGCTGAGATGAATGACCTCCAACAACCACAGCCTTTGTGCAAGATACAGCTCCAACCATTGGAGTCTTTCCCCCCACTCCTGCCTAGCCAGTTTTAACAGAACTCTTGCTTAGACGCTGCACCTAGTCAACTGCTGCCTTGATGTCAAAGGCAGTCACTAACACTTCACCTCTGGAATGCTGCTCTTTCCTCTAAGCGAACCAAGGCTTTAGAAGGATGAGAGGGTATCTTATAGAAACATATACAATTCTTAAGGTATTGGACAGGTTGGATGCAGGAAAAATGTTCCCAATATTGGGGGAGTCCAGAACCAGGAGTCACAGTTTAAGAATAATGGTTAATGGAATCAAGTGATATGGGGAGAAAGCAGGAACGGGGTACTAATTTTGGATGATCAGCCATAATCATATTGAATGGCGGTGCAGAGAGGGCAGAATTGCCTATTCCTGCACCTATTTTCTATGTTTCTATGATGTCTCATGATAAGTGGTCCTGGTATACTCCAAACTACGCTTTATTGTCACAAATATCTACAGTTCAGTGAAATTCTTTTGGATTGGTATTGGAAAGCAGCCTATTAGGTTAATAACTGCTCCTTGATAGTAAACTCAATGACAGCTTCCATCACCTTGCTGTTTGTTTAGACTAGATTGATCATGTGGTAATTAGCTCCATCTGATTTAACTTGTTTTTTTTTGTGAATAGGACATCCCTTGGCACTTTTCCACATTGTTGAGTAGGTGCTCCTGTGGTAATTTTATTGGAATAGCTCATCTAACAGAGGTAGTAGTTCTGGGGCTCAGACCATCAGCACTGCTGGACTGTCGCTGATCCCATTGCCTTACCTCTTAGCTGTTCCTTGTTATTAGCTGAAGTGAATCAAATTGACTAAAGACTGGCTTCCATTCTGACTGTGATCTCAGGAGGAAACTGAGCTGGATCATCCTCTCGCCATTTCTGGCAGAACATGGTTGTGAATGCGTCAGACTGGTCTTTAGTGTCCTTATTGCTGAGTTGGGGACATTCTTGAAACCTCCTCCTTCCGTTAGCTGTTTAATTGTCCGCCACCATTTATTACTAGACATGCTGGCACTGCAGAGCTTCGGCCTAACCCCTTGGTTGTGCTGTTAATCTCACTTGTAGTCTTCTGTTGCCGCTTCTCTTTGCTGGCTCCTCATCAATTTTAAGTCTGTTTTAAGACTTCCAGCTACACTTCACGTAGAAACAAAATTGATCCCCTGGTTTGACAGTAATGATAGAGTGAGGAATATTCTGGGTCACAGGTTACCTGAGGAGGTTACTGTGAAGCAAAGGTTATTTTCCATACTTTTACATCCGAAGAGAATCTATATATACTCTAATTATATTTATAATATTTTGATGAAGCCGTCTTGTGTGAATTTTTGTGGTCATTGAAATGAGGAATTTCAGTTCTGAGGAATGGAATACTTTCCACTTTTGGCGGTTGCAGTCGGCATAATGTTCTGCCAGGTCAGGTATAATGTGACCAGATGTATAATAAAGCTCCCTCTACAGTATTCTTCTCCAAACTGTTCCTCTAACTATAACCTCAGAACAGCAAACCCTACTTCATCAGTGTGAATTTTTCCACCTTCCATGCCAGTCATTTTTATGCTTTCTCTAAGTAAGCGCCAATTTGAATGGTGATTAATTCTGAATTATGGTTAGAACACCACTGCGGGATTACATTCACTAGGAATTAGACTTAGTCAAACCTTTTTTTAACAGACGACCTTTACAAAAAAATCAAGGAATTCCATCACATTAGCCTGAACTGGAATCAGACCAGGCTCAAGAGGCAATGGGACAATGCTTTCAATTGATGTCCCACCCATATCCCTTTATAAAAACATATATCTCTACTTTATATGTTAGCCAGATGTTGGTGATAATGTTGCACAATTCCCAATTCACTAGCTCTTTTTTTTTTGAAGGGGGAATCCACAGCCACTGTTTTTCCTCAAGTTGGAGAACTCATGACTAACTATTTGCTGCTGTTGAATTTTCCGTAGCTCTTCCTTAATGAGGGACTCCCTGCAGCTACAACTCACCACCATTTTCAATGAGCACTGACATTAGATAGCATATACAAAGAAAGTACTCATAAGCTTGCTACAAGTAGGGCACAGAGTGCATCATGCACGATGAATTTCTAATTTCAATATTATTGGTTTGGAAATAATCTTTTTTTATAGACTGGTGTGAAAGGGTAGATCAGGTGGAAATGTCTCTGTGTTTCCATTAATACATGTTACTCCTGCACCCTGAATGTGTCCTTTCTTCCACAGCATGGATGAATTGTAGATGCATGTTTAACTTTTCACTGCAGTTAGTGTACTAAGTTATCGGAAGATATTATATATGTTGTTGATTATTTCCTATGTGATCTCTTTATCATAGAACATAGAACATAGAAAAGTATGGTATAGGAACTGGTCCATTGGTGCTCAATATCTGTGCCGAGCATGATGTCAGGATAAGCTAATCTCATCTGCCTGCACATGATCCATATCCCTCCACTTCCTGCAAAACCATGTGCCTATCTAAACACCACTTGAACACCACTATCATATCTGTCCACACCATCCCATCATTTCTTTCCCCGCAACATTTAGAATGGACTGTAATATGTTGCCACAACAGTGGTGCAGTTAACAGCACATGCCATTATTTAACGATTTGTAAATGCTGAAGCAGTTTCAGTTAAGGCAGTTCCATGGCTGAAAGCAGAATCCAAAAGTTGCCATTGGAATGATGTCATTTCATCACTGGTTTCCTGAAAATGGCATCTTGCCAAAGACTCACCCTTGGAACTCACTAATTGACCTGAAGTTAATATGGTTGGCAAAGTCATCACGTCCAAGTATCCGTTTAATGTTAATTACAGCTCTTGCACTGAAAATATAAATATAGAGTCTCATTCATACAGGTTTTAATTGTTGAAGATATTAAAAATGTGATATTTATTCTCCTTTTTCCTTTCTAATTTTCTCATTCTCCATTAATTCAAACTTACTTCCCTTTCTGATTCTTCTTTGAATTCATTCACTTTCATTTGAAGTTCCATCTCAGTCCTCATATTGTTAATTCGATTTAGAAAACAATTGTTTGCTTGCCTTGTTCACTCACACAAATAAAAATGAGCAGATTGGTGGTGAATGAACTAACTTCTGGCTCAAGAATATTTGTGGTTCATCATCGTCAATATTTTCACATGCACAAAGATTTTGTTATTCATTTTTTGTGTATCGAGTTTGTAAGGGAAGTTTATAGTGTGATGGGAATGCTAGTGGTAACTTTAGGACAAACATAGACATAGAATAATATAATCATTGTAAAGGATAGATCGATAAGGATCAGCTGTTCTATTTTACTCATGTATCCATTTAAAATTACTTTTTAATCATTTTGTCAAGACATTTATTCACATCTTGCCTGGAGTCTTGCTGTCATATCTCTCCTGCTTTTGTCTGCCTGCCAGAAATATTGGATTTATAATTATGTAACAAATTATTAAACCACATTTGTGAGAAGCGATGACAGACAAATTGTAACATGCATGATACCAAACAGTCATCAGCTTGGACTTCGTAGCACATATTTATCTAATTCCCTCTATTGGTTCTGACTGGAGTCAGTGCACATACAGTACATGCACTGAAGAGTCTATCTTGACTATATGTTACAGTCCATTCACTCTTATGCAGATGCCCCAGATGCCCCAGTGCCTCGCCAACAGTCTGTCTGTCCTTTCTTCTTTTTGTTATTTTTAGTATGTGTTAAAAAGTATGTGTTCCTTGGTTGATTTTATGTGGGGGGGTGGGGGTTGGGGGAAACTTTTTTTCAATCTCTTACCTCAACGGAGATGCAATGTTTTCCATATAGTATCTCCGTCCCCACTGCGGCCTAACATCGTGGAGTTGGCGGCCTTTCCTGGAGTCCGACGGGCGCTCCAATCCGCAGGAGTCTGCGGGACTTTAACATCGCAGAGCTTGCAATGCTTTTGCTGGGGTTCGAAGTACCAACCGAGGAGCCTGTGGAAGCTTTAACATTGTGAAGCCCGCTGTCTCTGGTAAGAAGAGGCTGACTCGGGAGCTCCATGCTGCGGACAAAGTTTCAACCGCCCCGACGCGGGAGTTTCAATCACCCCGACGGAGGCTTCGATTATCGGCTGCGGGAGCTTTGTTCACCCCGTCTGCGAATGGTTTGATTGCGGGGGAACAAGAGGAAGAAGTGGAACTTTATTGCCTTCCATCACAGTGAGCGATGTGGAATCCACTGTGATGGATGTTTATGTTAACTTTTATGCGGTTGTGCTCGTTGTTGCTTTTCACTTAGTATGGCTGTATGGTAACTCAAATTTCACTGTACCTTAATTGGTACATGTGACAATAAACTGACCTTGAAACATTGACCTTGAACCTTAAATCAATGCTTTCATCAAAGGTGGTTTTAAATGCTGCTTTCTTATTTGAAGAAGTCCTTCTTAGTGCCATAGTTGCACTGCACTTTATGATGTTTTTTCTCAACTCCAGGCTCCAATATTTCTGCAATAACTTTATACATCAGTTTAGTTTGGTTTAGTTTAGTTAAGTTTAGAGATACGGCAGGGAAACAGTCACTTTGGCCCACCAATTCTCCGCTGACCAGCGATCCCTGTACACCAGCACTATCCTACACACCAGGGACAATTTATCGAAGCCAATTAACAAACCGGTATGTCTTTGGAGTGTGCAAGGAAACCGGAGCACTCAGAGAAAACCTACACAGTCACAGGGAGAACTTACAAACTCCGTACAGACAGCACCCGCAGTCAGGATCGCTGTACCACCATGCCACCACTAAATGTCTTTTATTCCTATTTCACTGATATTCATGGTTAATTCTGCACCATAGTTTCTGTGATCCTTCATCCTGAACTCCAACTGTATTATACAACACTGTCCATTAAACCTTCATGACCTCAAACTAAGAATTTTGTCGCTCCTCTTCTTCAATTTCCCTTTCCCACTATAATTTTCAGGTATTAATATCCAGAGTCTATGTTACTTGAGCAATTTCAGTTTTCTCTTCTCATTTCTGCGATGGTATTACCCTCCAATGTGGGATGTGGTCTTCTCTGTTTCATAATCAAAAGTAAAATTACACCTGATATCTGTTAGGCGTAATCTGATATCTGTATGACGATATCATATAATCGTACAGAGTTTGCTGAGTAAGTTCATCATTATTAATGATACATTGCTCCTAGACTAGGGAGGGGGTAACTTTTAAATCTCTCCCTGCACGGGAGACCCGACCTTTTCTTTGTCGGGTCTCCGTTGTCGTTGGGGCTGCAACGAGGAGCGGCCTCCAACAGGAAGACCGGGGGCTCTGGTGCCGACTACTCACCTCACCGTCGCGGAGCTGGCCGAGTCCAGAGCGGGTGGAGCGGTGGTGGAGCGCTGCTGCGGCCCGACCTCCGGAGGTTCGGAGGCTGCAACTGCGGGTCTGGCGGACGGCGGCACCGGGAGCCCGCGGGTCCCTGCTGGGAGACCGCTTTTCAGGGCTCCCGCAACGGCGACTTCTCCCGCCTGAGTTGCGGGGTTGAAGAGCTCCTGGAGCGGGGCCTTACACCATCGCCCCGCGCGGCTTGGAATGGCCGCGGGACTCTGCGAGCGCACGCCGGGGGCTCTAACATCAAGAACCCGGTGGGTGACCTTGCATCACCCGGCGTGGCTTTAATGGCCGCGGGACAATTCGCCATCGCCGGCTTTGACTTTGACTCTGACATCGGGGGGGAGAGTGCAGTGGAGAGATAAGTTTTTTTGGCCTTCCATCACAGCAATGTGATGGATGTTTATGTAAATTATGTTGTGTCTTGGGTCTATTTGTTTGTAATGTATGGCTGCAGAAACGTCATTTCGTTTGGACCTCAAGGGGTCCAAATGACAAATAAATTGTATCGTATCGTATCGTAGACTGCCCAATTTCCTGGGATCATCATCCAGAGAACTCTGCTGGAGTATTGGTCTCTATAGATGGGCACAAGTAGTCTGCTGATCACATGGGCAACATAGCACATGATCACATTTACTGCCCCATTGATTGATGCCTGTATTTTTGTTCCAGCCATGCATACACATACAATATTATGCATTGTATAATACACATACAATACATCATTACAATATTAGAGAAAACATGAAAAAAAATCTTAGGAAGCTGCTTAACACACACCTAAAGCCTGAAGAAGGGCCCCAACCCAAAACATTGTTTGTCTATGTCCTTCAGTGATGCCACCTGAGCCTTTGAGGGACTCCAGCACATTGTGTTCTATATGCCTTAAAACACCGTCATAATCTCTGGAGCATTCTTCATATCCTCAGTAGGAGTTGGAATTAACAAACCAAATAGAAAAATGCATGAACCATGTTAGTACATAAATTTCAATCTCCTTTCCAAAATTGAATATCACCATAACCTAATAAAGATGTGACCCATACTCAGGATAAAATGGTAATTTCTACAGTATTTATAGAATTCAAACAAAATTGAAAATGAGTTTTGCGGTACTTGATCTTTTCCACAATGTGAGCGGCCTGTAATTAGCATGGAGAGATTGTTAACTATCTTTTATCTGCAGATTGCAATGTCTATCCTGCATGCTGTGAAAGAAACAATATATAATTTAAAACATACTGTGCTCCTGCATTTCCACACAAATGCAGCCAGCAACATGGAGCAGCACTTGCTTCTGGCCGAATCCACATGGAAATGTTGGAGTTTTTGTGTGTTTTAAATTATCTTCCTTCTTCAACCAGCCTGCAGGATAGTCATTAACACACAGTAAACTGCTTTTCTGTTTAGTCACTGGTAAAAACCTGTCTTAATGAAATCTCCTAATTAAAATGCCCTCCTATGTTGACGTTTATAGTTTCCCTCTGTATTTTTGCCAGCAGCATCACGCAGTGTGACATCATTATATGCTGACAAAAGATGGTTGTAACAGTTGCTCCAATTAGTAAACGGCTCAATTTAGGAGAGTGGGCGCTGTTCACTGTGAAGCCTGTTTTGTTGTATAGGGAGACTAAATGATCAAAACCAATCACTGTTGGTGACTAGATACTAGAAGAATATGTAACAGTTTGGATGAACTCCCCATTCTCTTCACCACTGGTCAAAAAAGGAGGCATTTGCCCCAAGCAGATCCCCAAAAAGTTGCAACATTACAACTGAAATGAAGGCATGAAAGAGGATTACAATTTTCACACGAAAGGTTGAAGGGAATGCCCATAAAACATTTTCCCAACTGCCTTAAAGGCAGAAAAGACCACAGTAGTCAGATTTTATTGGCTAACTTTCAGATAATAACCAAAGTTATTAATAAACAGAATGAAGCAACAGATTAAAAGGCGTTTGTTCTAATTGTGTACTTTTGTATAATGCCCCTGTCCCACTTAGGAAACCTGAACGAAAACCTCTGGAGACCTATCGCCCCACCCAAGGTTTCCGTGTGGTTCCCGGAGGTTGCAGGTGGTTGCCGGAGGTTGCAGGTAGTGGAAGCAGGTAGGGAGACTGACAAAAACCTCAGGGAACCGCACGGAAACCTTGGGTGGGGCGCAAAGTCTCCAGAGGTTTCCGTTCAGGTTTCCTAAGTGGGACAGGGGCATTAATGTCTTATTTATTGCATTTTTTTTCTTTTCACCAACTTGTCGAATGTATGTGTAATTAATGTATAGTTTATATATTTGTGTGTTGTCTGAGTCTATGTGCCTGTTAAGTGGGACCTTAGCGGCATTTTTTTCACACGGTGTACTCTAAACCTGGAATGAACTGCCAGAGGAAGCAATAGAAGCAGATGCAATTACGACTTTTAAAATGACATTTGGTGCAGGTATGGACAGGAAGGGTTCAGATGGCTTTTGGACAAATATAGGCAAATGGAATTAGCCCAGTATGTCAACTTGGTCGGCTTGGACAAGACGGAGGGTCTGTCTCCATATTGTCTAGCTCTATGACTTTATGACACTATGACTCTGATGCGGCTGCAATTAAGATTTCATTGTACTTGTACCTCACTGTAGGTGTGTATGTGACATTCAACTTGATTTGACTAGCAAAAGTAAATACTGTAAGATATCAATACAATGATAATTAAAAGAATGAACGAAGATTGAATCGATTTGTGGGAGGTTATCTCCCCTTTCAATGTTATCTATTACATTATCTACTCTATCTACGAGAGGCATAAATCAGGTAGACAGTCGAATCCTGTTTCTCAGGATAGAAGAGTGAAATACTAGAGGGGATAGGTTTAAGGTGAGAGGGGCAAAATTTAAAAGAGCTGTGTGGAGCAACATTTTTACACAGAGAGAGATGAGTGCCTAAAACACGCTCCCAGGATTGGTGGTTGAGGCAGATACGATAGTGGCATTTTTGAGTCCTTTGGATAGGCATATGGATATGCAGAGAATGGAGGGATATGGATTATGTGCAGGTAGATGAGAGATGGACTTGGCATCATGTTTGACATGGACATTTTGAGCTGAAAGGCCTGTTCTTTTGCTGCAGTGTTCTATGTTCCATGCTCTATAGCCCAATGTTATCTTCCATAGATTGCTTGGCAACTGTGGTTATTTGATCACGGCCACCTGCTTTTAGTTAGAAACAACATTTTGGATGGGAGATTGAGCCAATATTTTTTGCTTTCTGCCTGATGAGAATAATTAAAATCTAAACATTTGAAACTGTTAAAATTGTGTCTTGTATGGTTATCCCATAGGTTCACCAATTGCTGAGTTGAGCAATCTTTTTTGAGTCAACTGAAATAAACTGAGAACGATTGAGAAAGAAGCATCTTTATGATGACAATAGATTTTTTTTGTCTTTAATTTGAGGTGACCATGCACAGTCAGATTAGAGATGAATTTGTCTACAAGCTTGAACACTGACTGGAGTCAACAAGTAGAACCCGTTTCTCCATCTGAATGGAATCTACGGATAAGAGATTAATTTTCATTCTGCAAGTACAATTAGTACATTTAGTACATTCAGTTAGTACATTTGCAGTCTAAGTTGCGTCAATGGATATTTTTCTGATGAATGGCAAAGCTTAATTTATTGCAGCTGTGGTGTTTTTGGCATAATAATCTACAAGTCTGATTAAAAGATGATAATTGGTGAGGTGTAAGCCAAACCTACCCAGAGATTTAGACGGATGTGGTCAAAGGATGTCATTAAAACAGTTGTCTGTATTCTCCTGTCCTGTTTATCGTGCCTTTCTCTGCATGCCAGTGTGTTGAATTTATAATCCTATAATAGCTGTTGAAGCACAGTTGTGGAAGCATTGACAGATAAATTAACGTGCATGATACCAGGCATGAGCTCAGATTCGTAGCAGGTTCCGCCTGTTGGATCTTATCACATACCCCCACTAATAATTCCTCCTCAATTTTGTGCAGATCTCACAATTGAATTAGATTTAAGAAATATTGGTGGTGGCTTAGAAAATTACCAAGACATGGTGCTATGAAAGGGTAGATTTATCGTTTAGGCCCACATACAGCCAATGCAATAAGAAAGAGAAATAAAATGGCCAGAAATATTAGCTCACGATTGCATACCATCACGGAATGGTTAATCTGCTCCTCAAATCGATTTACCTCCACATTGCAGTCAGCTTAATTATGGGGTTTTTTTTCTTGAGGTGCAAAAATGACCCAAAGGCCGCCTAAAGCACAATACCTTGGACAGGGTATGGCCACTGAGTCAGTAAGAGTCTACACAGCTGAAGTATCACTTGTGCACTAACCCCCTGAAGTTAAGGCTATTCGCCTTTTAGTTTAGTTTAGTTTAGCTGAGATCTTTCAAAAGCAGCACAAGAGATCAAATTATTTTGAATGCAAGTGACAATGACTGTTAATTGAGATGTTGTGATCTTTCCTCTGTAGAGCAGCTTTACCAAGAAACAGGCTACACTCCCACATCCAAATGAACCATTGCAAGCATCTGTCAATTATATCTACTCAAGTGTTAGGGGCCCAATTGGAACTATTAAATTATGTGTTTTTTTTAATCAATTAACCATCATTCACCACTGGTAAATATATAGCAAGCTGTGTAGTTTCTTAAAGTTATTTTTAGCTATTTAATATCAGGTTACTTGCTGGTGTTGGAGCAGGCTCTCTGTTCAAATGATTATTTTTGGTGATGAGCCCATTTTGACTACATTGACAATGCACCATTAGGCCAACACATATGGAATATTTTTTTACCCAGTGAAAAAAAAAGAGAAAAATACAATTAACTTGCAGAAAATCAGTCTCCGGCATAAGGTAATGGAAGATTGTAACATTTGTGATTATGTAAATGTGTTTGAGCTGGAATTTGAACTACAATTTCACTTAGGAAACCTGACAACATTTTGAGTGCAATTTGCATCCAGAGTGCTGATTGATCCCAGAGCAGCAACTCTAGCCCAAATTCTTTCTTTCCAAACAGACTGTATTTCTTTCCAGATAGGGATGGCCTGACTGGGATGCTTAAAACAGAAGAGGTGGTTGAATGGAGAAAAGTTTACTCATGCAAAAGGTTATGAGTATATGGAATGCTCACTTTTCTTCAGCCAATGTTAGTTCTAGAAAACATAATGGGGGAAAAAAAACTTAGTTGCCCAGAAATTAGATCATGCAATAGCACACCCCTCCTGTGTACAAAATCAGTAACTTGTTACATAGTTTGTTAATTCCATTAATTTCTTCCATGTTCTTTTGTACACTCAAAGGGCTATTGCAAAGGGGACCTTAGTCACACACAGTGGTGTTCAATGACTTGCGACTCATGCTTGTGGGCCTAACGTGAGGTTTCTGTTCACTTTTGTGGTCTGCATTATTCACGTAACCTCCATGAGGCCTTCGTTCTTAGTTAAAGGCACCTGCATGAGCAAGCTCCAGTCTGGGGTTTAAATTCCAGCCCAGTTAGATCTCCTTGAAGCAAATTATTTACCTCTTTCACCTTTAGCTTCCCTATCTTCCATACCACCACAACCTGGTACTTGCCCATCTCCCATACCCCACAACTTGGTACTTCCACATTTCCCATACCTTCCCTTCCTTTTCTGCTACAAGCTCTCGACATTCACCATTGATATGCCAAAATTACCATTCCCACACACACCCTCATGTATCCTCCCTCTCCTATTATTGGCACTCCCTCCCCTGACCATCGACATTAATGAACTGATGCCTCCGTCTACTAAGCCAATCGCACTGATTCCTGCTAGATTACCCGTGACCCAATCTCGTTAACAACCCTATCCCACCCTGAATATCCCCCAACCCTACCATTCCAATTCCTCACCCTCCTTCCATCCCCAAGGCTCTCCACTATGATCCTCTAATCCTAGTCGCCGCCCCAATTCCCATGCTGTATATCGATGACTCCATGTTTAGTTTACTTTAGTTTAGAGAGAAAGCACGGAAACTCTGTGGCCCTTTGACCCATCGAAACTGCATCGCCCAGTGATCCCCATACACTTCAACATTATCACACACACACAAGGGACAATTTACACATACACCACGACAATTAACCCACATACCTGTACGTCTTTGAAGTGTGGGAGGAAACCGAAGATCTTGGAGAAACCCCACGCATGGTCATGGGGAGAACGTTCAAACTCCGTACAGACAGCAATCGTAGTCAGGATCGAGCCCGGGTCTCCGGCGCTGTAAGGCAGCAAATCTACTGCTGCGCCACCTACGTTTCTTCGACCTAATGCCATTCCACTGCATTTGGTTATAAGTTTTTATTTTCTTTAATGGAGGTACTTTATTATTACTGCTTAAATTTTCTAACTTGGCTTCCTTCTATTTCTTATTCTCCTTTGTGGTTTTGATTTTTGTCTAAATCCCTTGATCGCTTTCCTATCTTTCCTGCTTCCCTTTAGTTGCCAGTTGCCTCTCCTGTGCTTTCTTCAACTGGAGCTCTGCAATGATCCTGATGTAATGGAGCCGGACACTGGGTGGATTATCCGAGGGGAGACAGTCTGGTTGGACCTTCTCTGGGGATCACGAGCACAATTCCCCCCTCGCTCTGTTCCCTCCTCCAGACTTCACTCATGAGAACAAAAAAATAAATGGCAGCCAAATTCAGATACAAAACAAGCCCAAAAAAACATTGGCACTGACCAAGCTCATAAGGGAAAAAAAATTGGCTGCTGGTGCACATAAAAAGAAAAATACTTGTGGTCAAAGAAGACACATCAAGAAGAAAAAAAAATGCCAGGGCATCTATGAACAAAGACAGCAAATTGATATCAAGCTCACAAAACATCCGGCACAAGGTCCCACAGCTTATTAATCTCCCTAGTGACACACATATAGAGAGATGGCCTAAAAGACAACATTAAAAACAAAATCCTGCCCCAAAAGCAGAAAATGGATTGCAACAGGATTAATTAATAAATAGCAATTTTCATTATTTTGATCATTTTATTTTACACCCCTTTTGCAGCAAATGCTGACATATTTACGAGGATGTTGCCAGGATTTGAGGGCTTGAGTTATAGGAAAAGGTTGGGTAGGCTAAGGCTTTATTCCTTGGCATGCAGGAGGATGAGAAGTGATCTTATGGAGGTGTATGAGATCATGAGGCGAATAGATAAGGTAGATGTACAAGAATATTTTACCCAGAGTAGGCAAATCAAGAACCAGAGGGCCTAGATTTAAGTTGAGAGGAGAAAAATGTAATAGGAACTCGAGGGGCAATTTTTTCACACAGAGGGTGGTGGGCATATGGAACGAGTTGCGAGAGGAGGTAGTTGAGGCAGGTATTATAATAACATTTAAAATATATTTGGATAGGTAGATGGATAAGAAAGGTTTAGAGAGATATTGGCCAAATGCAAGGAGGTGGGACTAGTGTAGACGAGGCATCTTGGTCGGCATAGGTAAGTTGGGCCAAAGGATCTGTTTCCATGCTGTGTGACTATGACTCGATAACTCTGTCCAGATGTGCCATGGTAATAATTGCACAGTGAGAAGCTTACCTTTGTGGTCACCAATATAATTTTAACTTTGCGGCTGGTAAGATCTTCCATTGGCTTCGCTGCTCTTCTACCATATCAGGCAGTTTGAGGGGATGTCAGGCAATAAAGAGGAGGGAGTGATAAAAGGAAACTGCATAGCCATCATCCCCTGTCCACAGAAATACACTTCTAGTTGGGAGACTGAATAGTAATCAGAAGTGACGGTTACTGATCATTTATCTCCCATTGTGAGGAACATTGAAAATTGATCCAGTTGTGATAAAAAAAAACATAAAGACCGGGAGTGAATAGTTTAGTTTGGAGATACAGCATGGAAACAGGCCCTCTGTCACACCGAGTCAAGGTTGACCAGTGATCACCCGCATGCTAGTTCTATGTTATCCTAGTTTTGCATCCTACACACTAGGGGCAATTTACACAGGCTAATTAACCTACAAACTTGCAAGTCTTTGGAGTGTGGGAGGAAACTGAAGCACCGGAGAAAACCCACATGTTCACAGGGAGAACGTACAAACTCTGTACAGTCAGCATTCTTAGAATCGAACCTGTGTCTCTGAAGCTGTAAAGCAGCAACTTTATTGCTACACCACTGTGCCACCCTGTGTGGATCTGTGGAGATGAAGAACATTTCTATTGTCTATTGTCTATTGAAAGCCCCATCTCTTGCACTCTCAGTACAGTGCTGTAAAGGGCAGTGGTGTCTTCAGCTGCACTCTGCTCCTTTTTGCACATTCATCGTAACATTCACATGACTGGGTGATGTGAGGTCTTCCATTCCCCCTGCCCATTATCACAGTCACTCCAGCTGTATCTGACATACTTAGAGGCCAGCTGCGTTCTGGATTATCCGAGATCCTGCCTGAATTTTCCTAAATTGTTACATTCTCCATTAACTTGGAACTGGCCCTCTGATCGGAGAATATTTGGGACTCGGTTCTCAATTACTCTTCCAACTATATTCTAATCTTTGCCACTTCCAATAATGAAAATAAACTGCTTCAGCGCATAACCTGTGCTGAGGGATGGAGAAAACTCCAAATACATGTGTGTTAACATCGTGGGTGACCTAAACTAGGCCCAGCACATAGACACAATCACAAAGAAGGCATGCCAGCATTTCTACTTTGTTGGGAGTTTAAAGAGATTTGGTATGTCTCCAGATACCTCACAACCTTCTACAGATGTGCTGTAGAAAGTATCGTAACTGGTTGCATCAAGGCCTGGCATGGCAATTTCAATGTACAGGACAGAAAGAGGTGGCAGAGAGTGGTGAACTCAGCCCGGTTCATTATGGACATAACCCTTCTCTCCATTGAAGGCATCTATATGAGGCGCTACCTCAAGAAGGCAGCATCTACCATCAAGGATCTCAACCACCTGGCTCTTTTCACTGCTCTCATCGGGCAGGAGATACAGAAGCCTGAAGTCGCACACCACCAGGTTCAGGAACAGCTACTTTCCTGCAACTACCAGGTGCTTGAACCAACCTACACAACCCTAATCCTACCTCGACAATGGAACACTGCGGCACACAACCTGCACTACTATGGACTTGTTTGTTTTTTTCAATTAGGTAAGTGTTTGCAATAATGTCTTGTTTTTTTTTCCACAGTCTTTTTTCTTTTGGAATTTTAAGTGTAATTTATACATAATCTATGTATGATTTTTTGGGGGTCTGTTTATCTGAATCTATATGCCTGTGATGCCACAGCAGGCAAGATTTTTCATATAACTGTACCCTAGCATTCTTGTGCATATAACAATAGACTTAAAGTTGAACCTGAACTTTTAATGGCATTATGAAAGGACATTCCTTCCCAACCTTGCAATAGGAACAAGACAGTTTCACTGAATAATGTGGTAGAGAGCACAACTTTAATTATTCAAACAAATTAAGTAAGAGTGACAGGGAGATATAATACCAGCTTCTGAATGATTGCAAAAACATGCTGTTGGCATCATCTTAATGATGAATATAAACCAAAGCCAAATCAGACTCAGGCAATGATCAACATGCTCATTCAATTGAGTTTACATTGGACAGTAAACCAAACTGACATTCATTCAGAGTGGTTCCATTATGTTCTTTGGTCTAGAGATTTAACTTAGAACAATTAAAGATGATTCATTAAAACGTCTTGGTTTCAAAGATTTCATACATAAGAAAGACATTTGGGAAAAAAACCGTAGAAGAATAATAATTCGCAACAGAATAAAGCTACTTTTAAAAGGATATAATTTTCCAGCTTCTGGGAAAATGGAAACAATTTTCTCGGAAAGGAGCAGTTGAATTTGCTGGAAATCTATGGTGAAATTTCAGAAAAGTTGTTAAGGTTGTGAGTCAGGACTTTATGTTACAGGACCCTTGCTTCTCTACCTCTTCACTCAACACAAACATATTATACTCTGACAAAGCATTACGTGCCAAGAAAGCAAATTCTTTGATTTTCTGGCAGTGAATTTTGTGACAAGGAAGCAGACAGAATATTTCACGTTCTCTATCCTTGCCCTTTGTGTTCTCGAGACAGCGTAAAAGACCTGGCCCACTGACATGGAGAAAATTCCAATATAATGGCAGAGACATTAAAAAAAAAAGTTGTAAAAGACTGTAACACTTGGCTCATGGCAAGGAATACATGGCATCTGAATCAAGTACATGCTTGTTAATTGATATCAAAGGCCGCGAAGAAAGGAATTCTGCTTATTTTTTAAATATGTTTTTACACTACTCATTAATTTAAGGTTGCTCAGGCTTGCTGATGTTCTCTCAGACATAATGGCATTGTGAGGTGGGTTATTTGGGAGCATGTGAGAGAAGTCTCGGATTGCTCACTGTCTCATTAACCCCCTTTTGGCTGAAACACATGTCTCCTTGGCTGACGAAGGCAGAGTTGAAATCTCGAGCATACTGTGTGGGAGATCACCAAACACACCCAACAAACCTATGTGGTATGAACTAACATTAAGGTGCCGCGCCAATGCCAATGCACGACAAGTTGTACGTGTGAACATGAATGAATGTCCACACATTAGGACAATTCCAGGTTTTTAGTTCAATACAGGTCAACCACCAAATTTCTGGCACCCTAGGTTCCAATACCTTGCCGTATTATCCATTTTGCTGAACCAACACAGGTCACATAATAATGATACAACAATGCAAATCTGACCCACTAATTACACCCCTCTCTTAAAGCACCATGGACTGCTAGAAACTTAAATAAAGCAAATATTAAGTGTAAATTAATTTTCCAGTGAAACTTTTATTTCCTGCATGGGCAACCCGGGCACCGGTTAACAAGTAGCCCTTGGAAGTGGATTGCGGCTGCCATGGGTCTTTCCCGGCAAGATTACCAGGCCAATATCCGTCGACTCTGTATTCAAGAGAGACTTATGGGCCTGTCCCACTTACGCAACTTTTTCGGCGACTGCTGGCACGCGTCATAGGTCGTTGCAGGTCACCAACATTTTTAACGTTGAAAATCCAGCGGCGACCAGAAGTACGACTCTTTGGGCAACTACTCACGACCATACAGGCTTCACCCCCCGACATGTCGCCAGGGTGTCGCCTGTATGGTCGTGAGTAGTCTCCTCAGTCGCCCAAAGAGTCGTAGCTTCTTTCTGGTCATCGCTGGATTTGCAACATGTTGAACATTTTCGACGACCTGCAACGACCTATGATGGGTGCTGGCAGTCGCCGAAAAAGTCAGGTAAGTGGGACAGGCCCATTAGGGCTAAAGGAGTCAAGGGATATGGGGAGAAAGCAGGAACAGGGGACTGATTTTGGATGATCAGCCATATTGAATGGCAGTGCTCGCTTGATGGGCCGAATGGCTTACTCCTGCACCTATTTTCTATGTTTCTATGACCCGAGATTTGCCAAAACTGCCATAAATATAGTAAGGGGTGCGGTCGTCGACCCCGCTGTCCGACACAGGCTTCTGAGAGGAGTCAAGCGAGATCAGAACAGTACACCGAGGCAGCCGGGAGGCCAAGAAACGAGCCTGCAAAATCAGTCCCGTAAGTCGGCAATGTGTACGGATCCGCTGGCTCTGGCCAGGCTGGAGTTCCGGAGCCCCGACGGAGGGGGCAAATGCAACCCGCTGATCGACTACGGAAGTCCCAATGAGGTCGAGATCGGCCTGAGCACCACATTATTGGGGGGACCTCCTGAGGGTGCGGGGGATCAAATGCGCTGTCAAGAATTTGTCTGGATTGAAGGTGCCAGACCACCATAAATCTGTGTGGATCTGTATTATAATCATTTCTCAAGATGTCTGAGAAAACAGTGGCAATGTGACCTTAGGACTGCAGTTTGTACCCACGACATCACTGAAATCTATTTATATTTAGCGTAAAGGGTATTGTTAATTGTTGCTATATAAAATGTTATCAAAATTAGGCCAATAGGAACTACAATTTGTGGATAGGAAAGGTAAACATATATAAGATTTCTATAAAAATGAAATACATTTTCAAAAGGGTTTTTAGCAGGACAGCAAAGTCAGATTTCCATTGACATATTGCTTCACAAGTTTCCTTAATCAATGGTGCAATTAATAAGTTACAGTATATCTATCAAAAACATACATGATTTTACTGCAAAAATCTTCCTCAGCAAAAAAACCAGGGAACATATTAATGTCTAAAGAATAGTTAAAAATCGTAAGTACAGTGGGATTTGAATTCACAATTCATGATGTGTTACAGCAATTTCTCCTTTCTGAAAGCCTAAGTCTATATTACATACTTTTTGAATTTGTATCTGTGACAACTGTAAACTGATACTTTAAAAAGAATGGGGTTTTAATGCAGTTTCGTTTTCCAAGACACACTTAAGCCTAATGTGCGTAAACAATGGCTTCAACCATTAAGTTTCATAACATGAGTGATTTAAAGGAAAACTTAAAATAAAAGCTTCACTTTCTGGGGTTTTATTGTGCCTTGCAATAATTGCAGCTTTTTTTTTTTGCCTGCTCGTATGCTCTGTCTGTATGGAGACAGTGGGAAGCTATCCGATTTCTTACCCTTTCACATTTTTCTGTTGGATCCTGGCTGATATACTTCTCAACACACCCACCCTTTTCCTTATATGCCTTGATAGACTTACACATACTTCATAGAGTCATAGAATCATAGTCATACAGCGTGGAAACAGGCCCTTCGGCCCAACGCCCACATTCACCAACATGTCCCATCCACATCAAACCTGCTTGTGTTTGGTCCATATGCCTCTAAACCTATCCTATCCATGTACCTGTCTAAATGTTTCTTAAATGTTGCGATAGTACTTCGCAAAAAAATATTGATCTTTCAACACACAACTTCACAAATGGGCAAGTTCTGATATTCACATCCTTTATGATTCCTCATTTTGCTCATTAATTGTCTTGTGATTATTAAAATTAGGTATTTTAAATTTGAATTCCGCAACAAGACAAAGTAGAAATATTCCTATCAAATCAAATCTCTCTCATTCGTAATGGTTTGTACAGATCACGTATGATCTCCCTAAACTTAAACAAATATGCACCATATCTTTACACAATCTGACTTCATAATTTAAATTTAAACTCGCACCATCCTACTGAACTTATGATACATTAACTTCTTCCCCTCTATTATCAGATGATTGAACAGTCCTTCCATAAGCAAGGCTGCTGTCCAATCCACCACTACCTCATTTAAGGCATTGGGACTTTTTCTAAGGAACCGATGTGCTGCAAGGCTAGGAACTATATTCTGCACTCTGTATCTATTCCTTTGCTATATCTATTGTACATGAGTTTTAACTGATTGTACCTATGTATGGCATATCTGATCTATTTGGATTGCATGCAAAACAAAGCTTTGCTCTGTACCTCAACACATGTAACAATAATAAACCTAAACCTAAACCTAACCTAAACCTAAGCTATAGCTCAATACCCAAAACTGAATGTTGTGTTTGAGATATCGTCTGACCAAGTCTCTTTACAACTAAATCGTCACTGCCTCTTGTTTATATTCCAAGCTTCCACTCCTTTCAAATAAAAGTCTCACAGAACATAAATCTTGCTGATCTCTTCTTACTTACCAATGAGTTTTTTAACGATGTACTTGGATCAAATCCATTTGCTCTGCAATAGCTCCTAGTCTGTCTTCATTCGTGGAATAGGACATAGAGCACAGAAACCGCCCAGTTTATACTGTGTACCATCTTTACCATTCTATCTACTGTCATAGGGAGTGTTGCAAATCAGAGGGATCTAAGAGTGCAGGTACATAGTTCCCTGAAAGTGGCATTGCACGTAGAAAGGGTGGTCAAGAAGGCTTTCAATACATTGGGCTTCATCAGTTGGGGTATTGAGTATATAAGTTTGAACGTATATGGTGCAGTTGTACAACATGTTAGTGAGGTCGAATTTGGAGTAAAGTGGTCCATTTTTCTCATCTTTCTGTAGGAAGGATGCTGTTGAACTGGAAAGAGTGCAGAGAAGATTTACAAGAATGTTTCCAGGACTCAAGGGCCTGAACTGTAGAGAGATCAAATAGCCTGGGACGTTATTCATTGGAGGTTGAGGGATGGTCTTATAGATATGTGTACAATCACCCTATTTATTCCCCTTTTATAGAGTGGAATAGATCGTGTGCAGACGCGGCGCTGATGGACAAGAGGCCGAAGCAAAGAAGTCGAAGCCAAAGAACCGAATCAAAACGAGGCCGAAACGCCAATAAACCGAAAGATTATGAAGACAAAACGCCTACTAACCGAAAGGATGGGACGCCTAAATGCAAACTAACCAAAAGGGCGGGATGCCTAAAAGCCAACGAACTGAAAAGCTGCGTCGCCGAAAAGCAAACTTACTGAATGGCCGCTCTGTCGAAACGCCACCTATCCGAAAGGCGGCGTCGCCTACAAGCCAAAGGACCGACTGCCGCTCAACAGAAAAGTCCAATAACGGACATGACGTTGCCGGGGGGCGGGACTTTTCAGCGATTGGTCCAGACCCCCGCCTCCATCACATCACTGTGAAGGCATGAACGTTGTCCCAAACCTCTGCTCCCTCCGACCCGCAGCCCGCGGAGGGAGGCCGTGGGAGAGTGGGGGCTGTCCCGAGGGATGCACACCTTCGGCCGCTTTCAACGGTGCTTGCGTTCAGATTGCCCAGTCACCTATGGCTTGTGTGGGAAAATGAACCCCACGCTCCCGTCTCCCCCTTCTCTCTCCCCTCTTCTCTTTCTCTCTCCCTTCTCTCTCTCCCTTCTCTCTCTCCCTTCTCTCTCCTCCCCTCTTTCCCCTCTTCTCTCTCTCCTCCTCTCTCTCCACTCTTCTCTCTCTCCTCCTCTCTCTCCACTCTTCTCTCTCTCCTCCTCTCTCCTCCCCTCCTCTCTCCCCCTCTCCTTCCTTCTCTCTCCCTACACTCTCTCTCTCCCCCTTCTCTCTCCCCCCCCTCTCTCTCCCTTCTCTCTCTCCCCTTCTCTCCCCCTTCTCTCTCTCCTCCGTCTCCACCCGCGGGAGTGTCCCATAGTCACTGACCGCGATGCACCGCCATCGGACCCCAACCCCCACACCAGGGTCATTCCCCCCCCTCCCTCCGACCGCGGTCAGTGACTGTGGGTATTTGGAACGAGCTGCCTGAGGAGGTAGTTGAGCCAAGTACTATAACAACATTTAAAATGTATTACAACAGGTTTGTAGACAGGAAATGTTTAAACATGGGCAGGTGGGACAGGTCGATGGGATATCTTGGTCAGCATGGCCAAGTTGGGTCAAAGGGCCTGTTTCCGTGCTCTATGGCTATGACATGCAAACATGGAAATGCTGGTATGGCCCGCATGATCCTTGAACTTTTCTCCCTCTCACTCACTCATAACTTAATCTCCTCCCTCATCAATACCATCATAAACAAGGAACAAGGATATGGCGGACCAATTGAATAACTACTTTGGTTCCGTCTTCACTAAGGAAGACATAAATAATCTGCCGGAAATAGCAGGGGACCGCGGGTCAAAGGAGTTGGAGGAATTGAGTGAAATCCAGGTTAGCCGGGAAGTGGTGTTGGGTAAATTGAATGGATTAAAGGCCGATAAATCCCCAGGGCCAGATAGGCTGCATCCCAGAGTACTTAAGGAAGTAGCTCCAGAAATAGTGGATGCATTAGTAATAATCTTTCAAAACTCTTTAGATTCTGGAGTAGTTTCTGAGGATTGGCGGGTAGCAAACGTAACCCCACTTTTTAAGAAGGGAGGGAGAGAGAAAACGGGGAATTACAGGCCAGTTAGTCTAACATCGGTAGTGGGGAAACTGCTAGTCAGTTATTAAAGATGGGATAGCAGCACATTTGGAAAGTGGTGAAATCATTGGACAAAGTCAGCATGGATTTACAAAAGGTAAATCATGTCTGACGAATCTTATAGAATTTTTCAAGGATGTAACTAGTAGCGTGGATAGGGGAGAACCAGTGGATGTGGTGTATCTGGACTTCCAGAAGGCTTTCGACAAGGTCCCACATAAGAGATTAGTATACAAACTTAAAGCACACGGCATTGGGGGTTCAGTATTGATGTGGATAGAGAACTGGCTGGCAAGCAGGAAGCAAAGAGTAGGAGTAAACGGGTCCTTTTCACAATGGCAGGCAGTGACTAGTGGGGTACCGCAAGGCTCAGTGCTGGGACCCCAGCTATTTACAATATATATTAATGATCTGGATGAGGGAATTGAAGGCAATATCTCCAAGTTTGCGGATGACACTAAGCTGGGGGGCAGTGTTAGCTGTGAGGAGGATGCTAGGAGACTGCAAGGTGACTTGGATAGGCTGGGTGAGTGGGCAAATGTTTGGCAGATGCAGTATAATGTGGATAAATGTGAGGCTATCCATTTTGGTGGCAAAAACAGGAAAGCAGACTATTATCTAAATGGTGGCCAACTAGGAAAAGGGGAGATGCAGCGAGACGTGGGTGTCATGGTGCACCAGTCATTGAAAGTGGGCATGCAGGTGCAGCAGGCAGTGAAGAAAGCGAATGGTATGTTAGCTTTCATAGCAAAAGGATTTGAGTATAGGAGCAGGGAGGTTCTACTGCAGTTGTACAGGGTCTTGGTGAGACCACACCTGGAGTATTGCGTACAGTTTTGGTCTCCAAATCTGAGGAAGGACATTATTGCCATAGAGGGAGTACAGAGAAGGTTCACCAGACTGATTCCTGGGATGTCAGGACTGTCTTATGAAGAAAGACTGGATAGACTTGGATTATACTCTCTAGAATTTAGGAGATTGAGAGGGGATCTTATAGAAACTTATAAAATTCTTAAGGGGTTGGACAGGCTAGATGCAGGAAGATTGCTCCCGATGTTGGGGAAGTCCAGGACAAGGAGTCACAGCTTAAGGATAAGGGGAAATCCTTTAAAACCGAGATGAGAAGAACTTTTTTCACACAGAGAGTGGTGAATCTCTGGAACTCCCTGCCACAGAGGGTAGTCGAGGCCAGTTCATTGGCTATATTTAAGAGGGAGTTAGATGTGGCCCTTGTGGCTAAGGGGATCAGAGGGTATGGAGAGAAGGCAGGTACGGGATACTGAGTTGGATGATCAGCCATGATCATATTGAATGGCGGTGCAGGCTCGAAGGGCCGAATGGCCTACTCCTGCACCTAATTTCTATGTTTCTATGTTTCTAAATAGAGTTTCATGCTCGTTTTCTAGGTCTGCACAAAACTTGAGAGTCTTCAATTTACAACAGAATTATTTAATACTTTCCTCAATGCTGCACACACACTGTCTACAGACATGATAAACTATATACAACACATCTCCCTTTGTCGTGTGCAGCGCCACCTGATGCACGGGAGGAGCAAAGGGTCCTCCCACCCCACACAGTCCACCAACATCACACATAGTATCTGTTCTGTCAAGCACTTAGACAATAGACAATATGTGCAGGAGTAGGCCATTCGGCCTTTCGAGCCAGCACTGCTATTCAATGTGATCATGGCTGTTCATCCACAATCAGTACCCCGTTCCTGCCTTCTCCCCATATCCCCTGACTCTGTTATCTTTAAGATTTGCTGTTTTTGAACTGTGAATGGAGCGACAGATGTCAATGGTGACTGCTTATTGTCTGTCAAATGTGCCAATCAAAAAAGGGCAATATATCAATACATCACAACACATCTTGGCATTCAGGAGCAGAGGAAAATCAGCAAATTAATGCACCAGATAAGTGGCAAGTAAACACCACTGAGCAATTTATAGACACCAAATTCTGCAAAGGTAGCTCGGTTTTTCAAGTGGGACTGCACAGCTTCACAATTAGTGGCTTCTTGTAAAACTCATAGTGTCTTTGAAATAAATTAACTCAAAGAAGCTGATGGCAGACCTGGATAAATGCTCCAGTCATATTTTATTGGTCCATAAAAGTTAAAGCATATTATTCAGCTAAAATGTTCAAAAGGAGAACTGTGCACAATTTAAAGAACATTGGCAAGAATTCAGAAGGTGATGTTATACAGATTTGGATTTTGAAAATTGAGCAATCTACTTAAAATAGCAAGATCTGTTTTGACAACGTTAAAGATTTCTTGAAAAAACTTGAATAAAGGGGTTGACATTGATACAAAATCACTGAGGTATTGTGCTTGTAAATATAATTTCTCTTATGTGCTTGCTGATTACAGAGAGACTAACACATGGCTGTGCATTGCAAAGCAGCAACTTCATCAAGGGGTTAGCTTCAGAACTAACAACCTTTATATGGCAGTTAAATCGTTTCCAGATGCACGCTATTCCAACTTCAATGTCCTAATGCAGGGTCCCAACCTGAAATGTAGATGATTCCTCTGTCTTTGCAGACAAATTTACCTGCAGCAGTATGGAGTGGTGGAGTGGCAGGGGAGGACACCGACAGCATCGCCAGGCCAGACCACTAGAAGTTGCAGAGACTTGTGGATGTAGCCCATGCCATCAAGCCAACCAACCTTCCTTCCATTGACTTAATCTTCACTTCACGCTGCCCCGGCAAGGCCACGAGCATAATCAAGGAATAGTCTCTATTCCTGGTCTCTCCCTCCTCTCCTCTCTCCCATCAGGCAAGAGGTGCAGAAGTTTGAAAACGCATACCTGAAGATTCACAAATAATTAGTTCCCAGCTGTTATCAGGCAACTGAACTATCCTCTCACCAGCTAGAGTGTGGTCTTGACCCCCCCCCCCCCCCCCCCCCCCCCCCCCACTCCCCCCCCCCCCCCCCTCTCATTGGAGACCTTTGAATTATATTTAATCAAACTTTATTGGACTTTATCTTGTACTAAGCTCTATACCCTTTATCCTGTATCCGTACACTGTGGACGGCTCTATAGTCTTTTCGCTGACTGGATAGCATGCAACAAAAAGCTATTCACTCTACCTCGGTATACGTGACAACAATAAACTAATTAACCCCCTGCCACACTGACCTAATGCCGCCACCGGGACAACAGGCTCTCAAGGCCAAGATAAGACTTTATTTTAAGAAGTTGAAATTTGAAGGGCAGGAGAAGCCAGCGACTCTTTGTGTACTGCCTTCGTGAAATCTGCTATTCTTACATGACAATCGTTGCACTTTTGTATTTATTTGTATTTATTCATAATTGTGCTTATGTATAGTATGATTTTAGTGATGTATAGGCAAAATGTAGAATTTCACTATATGTTTGCAAATGTGGCACTAATGCACCATTGAACCACTACCCACTGGGTTCGTCCAGCAGTTTGTTTTTTGCTCCAGATTCTCGAATCTGCAGTTTCTCGTGCCTCAATATCATTGTTCTTTAGACTGTAACAATTCATTTAACATAAATTATTTTAATTAGATTTGAATTCAAAGAAACATTATTTCCCATGGTCGTTAACCTCACATTTAATGGAGGGTTTCATTTAACAGAAGCTCGGACTGGACACTTGGCATTGACTGCATGCCTGATTACATTCTACCTAATTAACTGGTCAGTTTAACAACAGGACGATCATGAGTCTTACAAAAGAAGCAATCTGCTGTCAATCTACCACATATACTAACATTTGTTTGAAGGTGGAACCATACTGGATCATGAAGCCAAATAGATCTTTTAATATCATGATTTTTTCAGACTTCTATATTTCTGTCTTTAGCTTGAACTGATATCCAAGCAACACTCATCAATCCATTCCTACCACTGTGGAATATTGAATAGTTTATCATTGCTACACCTTGGCCCTATGAGTAATGACAACAATTTAATTATTTGTATATTTTACGAATTTCCTTCTCATTTTGCACATTTGTTTGGATAATAATAGCATACATTAAGTCAGAGCTTACATAATGATTCTATAGCCACCTTAAGAAGGATGTTACGGCTTTGGAGGGAGAGTGGTGCAGATGTGCCAGATCCGTACCCCAAGGGTTTATTGACAAGGAGACATCACCAAAATGAGGATTGTATTTCCTTCAGTTTCAAAAGCTGTGGAGTGATCCGATCTGACCTCGTTTTCCAAAGTTTGAGAGGAAACTGATACAGATAAAGAGAAATGTTTATGAATTATATTGTGTGGCATCACATTGTTACATGCTATGCAACACAATTTCTATGAAAATACAACATGAGCAATCGCCACAAGGATTGCATAATCTGTGATTTTGTTCTGAGTTCTCCATGCATTGGATAAGTATCAGGTAAGGAAACTGAAAATGCAAGTTGGCTTTTGATGTGCCGCTACACTTGTTTGGATTTCTTTGTGGATTTTCATTTACAATGGGGTGACTTACTCCCATAGACGGAGAGGTCCAGTATGTCTGTGAAGCTGCTTCCTTGGGGCCCACCTTGAGCAGAGACTCGCCAAATGATAACTATCACACAAAGTGCTGGAGTAACTCAATGGTTCAGGCAGCATCTCTGGTGGAAATGGGCATGCAACGTTTTGGGCTGGGGCTCTTCTTCAGTCTGAGGAAGTATCCAGGCCAAACTATTTTTACTGCTTGAAGGAACAAGGGAGAATGATCCACAAATCAAAGACAGGCTCTACAGAGGTTAGCAAAATGATGCTAAGCCAGATATTTAACTTGAAACCTAGCTTTGTGCTTTATTTGACAGTCATGTATTTAGTTTAGTTTAGTTTAGTTTAGTTTAGTTCAGAGATATAATGTGGAAACAAGCCTTCCGGCTCATCGAGTCTGTGCCAACCAACGATCACCCATAAACTAGTTCTATCCTACACACTAGGGACAATTGATAGAAGCCAATTAACCTACAAACTTGCATGTCTTTGGAATGTGGGAGGAACCCGGAGCACCCGGAGAAAACCCACATGGTCGCAGGGAGAACATACAAACTCCATACAGGCAGCACCATCAATTTGATCTGTTCAAAACCAATCAAAATGTTAAGTGTCTCTAGTGCTTGATGGGAACATATGTATGAACTATAATTACACTCTGTGACATTAGTAACATTAATGTATATCGTCTATGTTGTACGAAGGCAAGTACAAGCGTTGGAATTGCCAACAACAAATCCTTTATTAAAGATAATCCATACTCTGCTTACCACAGTAACTAGTACAACAATGCTTCACAAGTCATACCACATGGATCTTAAAAGTACATTCACAGTTAAATGTACTGGAGTGATCAAAGCATCAGAAATTTGTTCGAAAACAACAATGTCTTATTTCATTCAAAAAAAACACCCAGAGATTTGATCAGATAAATTTAAGGTTTAGTACTAAAGTTGCACAGTAAAACGTTATTGTTGAGAGATGTTCTTGGTATCTATGAGCAGAAGTTGGCTCAGGATCCAGCTGGTGTTGAGGCTGTGCTTTGATCACCCGGGCCTGTTGGGGCAGGAGCATACGAGGAAGTTGCATTTACTTTGACAAGTTTCACTTTTCTGCTAAATCATGGGTCAACAGATTCAAAGCTTCTGCAATACAATGTGTCCTGGCTTCAAACTGTGTTCTAGAGCATTATGTGCACAGAGCCATGAGATGTGGGGAAAGGTCAAGTGAGAAGTTGTGCTGTTTTCTGGAGTTAATATCACCTCTGGGTCAAGTATGATATCAAGTCTTGAAAACATTTTTGGTCAGTTTCACTGTTATCAGTGGATGGAGTCAATGGACAGTGACCTGGGTTTGCCCCTGGAACTGATGGCAATAGTTTTGGACTTTCTAAACTATAGTTTGATTGAAACTTTGCTTATACTGCACAGAATATTTGACAATAAATCTAACACTCCTGAGACAGCAGAGGTGCACGAGAGGTGGTGATGAGGTAGAACTGAAGACTTTCTGTGGAAGCTGGCACCATGATCTTGGATGTTGCTGCTTGGTGTTGGCATCGTTGAGACATAGGAAGAGAGCAAGGGTGGAACTAAGAGCAAGGTGTGAGCATGGAGAGAGAAGCCATTGCTGGTTCCTATCTCACTGTAATTTGATAGGCAAAATTGTAACAGGCAAATACTTTCTAACCAACCCGGAAGTGAGGGAGAGTTGTTGAAGCAAATGATTTGATTGTAAAGACTTTGAACAGGTTGGAGAGAGATAGAGGCTCAAGGAACTGCAGAATTTGGAATCTTGAGCAGAACACTAAGTGCGGGATGATCTCAGTGGGTCAGGCAACGTGTAGAAATTCTCCCGCAATTGGTATTTTGAAAAAAGATAGGTTCCTCCCCACAATTATACAAGATTTCATAACTCTTTCATAATAGTGGCAGGGCCAGAATGTTTATTTCTTGTTGCAGGAATTCAGATAATCAGGTCAGGATAAGACAGCATGACTTTGAGAAAACGTTACTCATTGAACTTTGGGGAGAGGAGAGAAAATGCAGATGCAAGAATAATTTATGAAACGCTAGAGTTTAGTTTTTGGGGAAAGGGACCATGAAGGTTGATATAAAGGGGAGGGAGACAGTGGATGAAGAGAGAAAATTTTGTTAATTGCATCAGACAGCATGAAGGCCAGACAAATAAAGGATTCAATTCAATTCAATTCAATTCAAGGGAACTTGAGTGGTCATCAGTATGGGGAGGATATGCGGATATAACAAACAAAGTGAATACTGAGAGTGCAGGAAGAAGGATAGGAGAGAAACAGGTAAACATACAAAAATGGATCTAGGACTGGATTTGGGGCTTGTTGCACCAGTGGACAAGGGAAGGTCTTGAACTAGAGAAAGCCAGATGCCGAGGTGGAGACAGATGACCAGACAGCCTCAGGGAGAGGTGTGACATATCATGCTGTTGGAGGAAAGGCAGTGGTTTAGGTGGCAAGGGATGAATGAAGCAAGGAGTTGCAGTTTGTTTTTGCACGCTACTGTCGCAAATAACATCTTATCCCCCCCCCCCCCCCCTTGTCCCCACCTCTCTTCCAGCTTTCTCCCTCCTACTACAATTGATCTGAAGAAGGATTTAATATTCCCACCCTGAGAAAATAATTTTGACTGTCAATCCTATCTATGTCCCTCATAATTCCATGCCCACCAGAGATGCTGCCTGGCCCATTGAGGTTCCACCAGCACTGTCCGTTTTTGTAACTTTTCCTGTGTTCTTAGCTTTGCCGTGGGAGCTTTGGCACTGAACTCTGGAATTGCTTCCCTGACTTAATTCAAAGACACTCCTTAATGCGTACCTTTGACCAAGCTTTTAGTAACTATCATCTTCGCACTCAATGTCAGATGTTGTTGATTATGAACTATAAAAAATGTTTTAACTGTGTCTTACTACATTAAAGGTCCTGTATGAAGTGCAGTTATGCTGAGAATGATCAGAATATCTCCCACTTACTGATAAATTCAGCAAATGTGTTAATTCTATTTGCCTACATTTTGCTTCAGGTTGCTTTTGGCAACATTTCCTTGCTGGGAAGGAGTAAACACAAAACTAGAATCCTTTATTTGGAAACAACAGAATGGGAAAATAGTCTTCCAGTCTTGAAGAAGGGTCTCGACGCGAAACATTGCCTATTTCCTTCGCTCCATAGATGCTGCCTCACCCGCTGAGTTTCTCCAGCATTTTTGTCTACCTTTGATAGCTCAGCTGTGAAATCTACAACTCCAAAAATCCACATAACAGCCCCAATGATAAGTTGCAACAGATGCGGCAAAGGTGAGAGATCTTTTTCAGAGTGTGGCAGGTATTCTGCGAAATACTTTGTTTTCCTGTAAGTCTCACAGCCTGGCTGCTTTGATAGTTCTTCCATTCCCCCTTTTCGGGCAAAAGGCTGTGACAGTTGTGCAAGGGTGTAACTGGGTCAAGCTACCAAAGAACAAAGTATTTGTTGACTAGGGAGCGAATAAACAATGTTTATCCTCAAAGGGGGTGGGTGTCCAAGCACACAATCACCAGGAGCTGCAGAGAGCAATTTAGAAGGCATCTGGTACTTTGGACCCAATTAGGGCAGCACAGTGGTGCAACAGTAGTGTTGCTGCCTGACAGTGCCAGAGTCCCGGGTTTATGGGTGCTGTCTAAATGGAGTTTGTATGTTCTCCCTGGGTCCGCATGGGTTTCTCCTGGTGCTCCGGTTGCCTCCCACATTCTAATGACGTACAGGTTTGTAGGTTATTGGCTTTTATATATGTAAATTGTAAATTGTCTCTAGTGGGTAGGATATTGCTAGTGTATGGGGTGATTGCTGGTTGGCGCGGACCTGGTGGGCCGAAGGTCCTGTTTCCACACTGTATGTCTAGAGTCTAAAGTAAAGTAAAAGGATTTGAATGGATGAGTAAATATGTCTAAATGTATTTGTATAGGGTGTATACTCAGAGTATTGTGTAGAGTTTTAGTCTCGCTATCTAAGTATGGATATACTTGCCAAAGAAGATATGCGGTGAGGTTTCTCTAGAGTGGTTTTAGGGATGGAGGGTTTGCTGTATGTCAAGGGATTGGATGGCCTGGAATTGCAAAACTCTAAAGTTTAGAAGAATGAGAGTAGGATACCATTGAAACGCACTAAATTATTGAAGGAGAAAAGTTCCCTCTGACTCAAGAGCCTAGGACCAAGAAACACAATCTGACAATAAGTAGTAGGACAGCTTAAGTATATTCATATATGCTCTTTATTTTTGACTGGATAGCATGCAAATAAAAACTTTTCACTGTAGTTTAGTATATGTGACAATAATATACTAAACTAAACTAAATAAGAGTTGGACACAATGTGCTGGGGTAACTCAACCGGTCAGGCAGAACATGGATAGGTGACATTTCGGGTCTTCAATATTGGGTAACTCTAAAGAGCGAAATTTGGAAGCCTATTGGCTTCTCACATGTTATTTATTGGAGGACTCGGTGTGGGGGGACCACCGTGAGGGGGGGGGGGGGAGAACAAAGAGGGATTCGACACGGGTGTGCATTGTAACTTTGTAAGCATCCTTTATGGACGACTATTTACATACCTTGGGTAATGCAAGCAAAGAATTTCACTGTGCCTTGTCACACGTGACAGTAAAGTATTCATTCGTTCATTGCTGCTCCTGCATTAACCTGTCACATAACAACGTCGCCTAGGTGTAGTACCTGTGCCCAGGTGGAGAATCTCCACTGCAACCCCTGTCTCCAGCCTCTGCACCCAGCTGTCTTTCTTTGTCACCCCACGAGCTCGTGAGTAACTGAGCTGGTGCCGAGCTGACATAAGATCTGCGTTGGTGAATCCTCATAGAGACCGACCTCCTCTGAGGGAAGGTTGTTATCGTGTAACTTCACATCTCGCAAGACAGGTGAATGCCCTGTGGGAGATTAATCACATGAATTACAACTGTCAAGATAAGAATGTTTAAGCAAATCATTATCCGGATGATCATTTTTCACTTACTTCGAGTGAATGGTGCACATGTAGCTGGATAATATTGAACTCTGGCATCCGGTAGCTGTGGGAGCCCCATCATCATCTGTGACAGCTCTGCATCGTTCTATGTTGGTTATCACCAGAGCCACCTCCACTGCATGTAGCGAGGCACCCTGCATCTCGCTTGTCCCTGGGTGAGTTTCACTGAATGAGTAGTGGCGTAGGTTGTGGAAGAAAGAAGATGACAATCCATGTAGTTCCAATGCAGCTCCACCATTTAAGGGGACATTGTAAAGAAGATACTAACTTGATTCTGGAGCTGGCTGCACGACAACCAGAGTGGATAAAAAGAGGAAAGAACGAGCCTGGGCCATTCCTGGACTTAAAGTCCTCCCTTTGGGTGAACAGCGACATCATTATTCCATCCTGACAGGTGAAAGCATGTCTTCAAGTGCAGGATGGTATGAACCTATGGAAGGTGAGCATTCTTTTAAACCTGACATAAAGGGAGAGACATGAATTTCAACAAAGAGTAAACTGAATGTCAAGACTGGGTGGAGAGATAGGGTGAGAGAAAATGCATTGGTAGAAAGCTTACATTTTGCTTGGGCACCTTACAACCCAGTGGTGTGAACATCAATACCTCTAATTTCAAGTAACTCCTGCATTCCCTCCCCTCTCCCCCCCCCTCCCCCCCCACTCCTCCACCCCTTCCCAAGCATAGTGATCCCACCCACAGCTCGGATCCTCGTATCCCTTTGTTTTCACACCTTCCCCAGCCAACAATGGGCCATTCTAGGCTCCACCCTGCCTGAGGTCATCTCTTTCCGACCCTGATTGTTCTGTCCTTTTATCGCATCCAGTTTATTTCCACTCCCCTCCCCCCCATCCCCACCTCTACTTTCAGTCTGAAGAAGGGTTCCGACACGAAACGCCACCTGTTGTTGTTCTCCAGAGATGCTGCCTGACCCGCTGAGTTACTCCAGCACTTTGTGTCTATCTTGGGCAGAAAGAGATGGGTTTAACTACAAAGTAAGCAGGTGTAAGATATGATGTGCTGGAGTAGAGCTGCGAATGGATAAAGATGAAGATCGGCACATCAGGACATTGGTGAATGTACCACTGTACTGACCTTTCCTGAGCTGAATTAAAACAAATGAAATTCAGATGAAAAGTACAACACACTGACATGACAATACAACATGTTTAGTGCTGTGACTAGTGAAATGAGTGACTTGGAGACATTGAAGTTATAGAAATGAGATTCTCTTCATCACGAGAAGCAGACATTCGGTTGGAGGTCCACTCGGTAAAGTCTTCGCAAACTCAAATGACATCAAGTTTTTATATTCTTAACAATAAAGATAAGAGCGGGTGGTTCAATACAATTTCAACATAGAGTCATAGGGCCGTAGAGATATACAGCATGGAAACAGCCCTCTTGTCCCATCTACACTAGTTCCACCTGCCTGTGTTTGGCCCCATATCCCTCTTAACCTGTCCTATCCATGTACCTGTCTAAATGTTTCAATAGCTACAATCACATCAATTACTTCAAGATTTTGAATGTGACAGTGGTTCCATTGAATAACACATTTACAACGGGGGCACGTTGTAATTGGCAAGACACCTCTCCTAATACAATATGAAATAACAAATACTCATGATAACTTCAGAAACATCTTGAGTTAAATTACACGAAGAAGATAACAATACATAGCATTTGATCACATTTTGTTTAGTTTAGTTTAGAGATACAGTGTGGAAACAGGCCCTTCACCCCACCGAATCCTCGCCGATCAGGGATGATCCTACCCTAGTTCTATCCTACACTCAAAGGACAATTTTGCAGAAGCCAATGTGGAAGGAAACGGGATCACCCAGAGGAAACCTACACAGTTACTTGGAGAATGTAACACTTCTCACAGATGGCACCCATAGTCGCAATCGAAACCGGATCCCGGGCTGTAAGTCAGCAACTCCACCGCTGTGCCACAATGCTGCCCTATCCACAGTGTACTTGTATGAAATACATATGATGTCACAAGGCCAACTTTCTTTCAAATGCTTTGAAATGCATTTGCATTTAATTATGTGAAGCTTTTCTTGCCTTAATGTTGCTCAGCACAATTTTGTGCCTGTTATGCCATCTATCAACTCAGAAGCCTCTTTGAATCCAGGACTTCAGCTCAGTTCGTAGAGTGACTTTTGTGCTTGTTTACTTTCAGAGATTCAGCTGGCTACAGCCTTCCCTCCCTGTAATCATTACAGTGACAATGCTCTTTTGACAGAACTATCAAACGGCAGCTAAAAACACCGCACAGAGATATACTGCAATAAATTGAAGGTTTTGTGGTCAAAGAGTTGTTTACCTGCCTCTGCTAACCATGCAAAATCTCTAAGGGATTAACAGTCTGGTTGCAGAAAGTGCAAAGTCCTGGGCCGGGTATTAAATGTGTGGCATATGCCAAGTTTGTTTGGCATTAGATATAGGAATATTTGATGCATAACAAATTGAGTTTTTAATGTTAAAATGTCAGGGACCCTGGTAAAGAAATCAAATCTACATTGTTTCTCAAAATGTGATCAATGTCATGGTCACAGGGTAAGTGAGTGCCAGTAATTTGAATGTTGTATTATTTCCAATGCATTAAGGAGGTCCCAAAGGTATGTAGTTGAATGTCATGCCCATATAGATCATGAAGGGTGCCAAAGGCTTTAGAATCAACATGAAGAAATGTGTTCAGCGTTGTTGGGCATGCCTCTTATTACAAGATTGTGAAGGTTTGTACAATAAAATAATGTATTGATGGATTCTGTATGAAAAATAATCTGTAACAATTTTGAAAATATCTTGGTTATTGTTGGATTACATTCTTAGAAGGAGTACATTGAACTGGGTGAATAGTTTCAGCATTTGAGAGTTGAGTGCTGAAACCCTCGGCGTTATGTTTTGTTATATTGGAGCTCCTGATGCCACTGACAGCTTGACCAAAGCTGTCCTTAAGTGTGTGGCATATGCCAAGTTTTACCAAATTGAGAAATTGTGAATATGAGCAATCTGGGGTGGCACGGTGGCGCAGTGATAGACCTTATAGCGGCAGATACCCAGGTTCGATCCTGACTACGGGTGCTGTCTGTACGGAGTTCACATGATCTCCCCGTGACCACGTGGGTTTTCTCCGGGTGTTAATTGGCTTTGGTAATAATGATAAATTGCCCCTAGTGTGTAGGATAGTGCCAGGGGCATCACTGAAGGGCCTCTGTGCTGTATCTCTAAACAAACCTAAACAAAACAATGGGGCATTATGAGATCCTACTTCCCTTTGCACAACCCTTTCCCTCTCAGTTAGGCCTGTTTCCATGCGAATCATTACTGCCTCACCTTAATTGATGCCAGTGCTATAACATCTCACACATTTTGACTGAGACTCCCTGATTTAGTGCAACATTCCTACGCAAAATATGCAAACATATGCACAGGCTTCCTGTATATACATGATTTGTGATCTCAATCAGCCTGTTTAATCTTATTTGTAAAATTTCCATCATATGTACACCCTTGTACTACAAAATGTGCTGTCTATGGTGAGGGAATACCTTTGCAAGACAAAATCAATGGCTGTTTTTGTTGCAAAAGGACAGTTTTTTTCACTGTATAGAGACACGATTGAAAAGCTGTTGGGTAATTTGTTGATGGTGCAGCCAAATTCATTCATGGCTCAATTCTGCAAAAACTGGCTGGCAATGATTCATTTCGTAACATGTATAGGCGTGCTATGTTTAACAGTCAGAATTAATTTTTTGTGAAAATCACCATAGGGCAAAAATCAAATGTTATTAATTCTCATGTATACATGTAAGCAGTTGCATTTCGTACCACATCAACTGGGCCAGTGAATGCTGGGTTTGAGTTGGTCTGATGCCTCCAGTCACCTATCTGAAGTTGGATTTCAGGTTCAATCCAAGCTTCCTTCCTGAAGTAATGGATGCCTTTTCTATAGCCAAAACCAATTTATTCAAGAATTTATTGAATTCAATTTATCAAAGCTGTCTGTGTGGAATTTTCATCTTCTCCCTGAGATTGCATGGGTTTTCTCTTGGTGTTCTGGTTTCTTCCTACATCATTGCTGGTTTATGCTTCAGTTTATTGCCCCTGGTGTGTAGGGAGTTGATATGAAAGGAGGATAACATAGAACTAGTGTGAATGAGTGCTCGAAGGTTGTCGTGGACTCGGATGGGCCGAAGGGCTCGATTCCATGGTGCCTTTCAATCCATTCAATCAAGTAGCTTAATGTCCAAGCAGAAATTGCTGCATACATAATGCACTGATGGTAAATAACGTATATTGTAAGAGGGATCAGATGCTCGATGAATGACACTTTGAAGATAGAACAACGTGTGACATGAAGCAAATCTCAACAAAGCTCAAGTTGTTAGCAAAAGCTTTCATGTTTTTATAATCATGTGACAACCAGTTTTCTTAATTTACGTTTTACTCTTGCAAGCTAGAACATTGCAATTTATGATTCCACAGCAAACAAAAATCCATCCAAAGACTGATCTGGTAATCTTAGTACCTGTGGGTTTAATTTTTATCAGGATATTCAATATTGATTGATCATGTTAAATACTCTTCCCACATGCTTCCACTTTTCACAAACTACATAAGCATTTGTGAGAATTGGGGTGTTATTGTATTTCATGGTGACTAAGAATATTGACTGAGAAAATAGAATAGAGTTTTGTTCCATGGTCAGTAAATTTTATTGTAACACCTCAACTGTTGCCTTGGCTGCAGCTGGCAGTCTGAACATCCACAAGGGTGCAAATATAGCAGCTCCGACATTGTACCTCCTAACAAAAGGAAAATCAACACATAAATCACAATAATATTCATGTATCCGTACCTCTCCAAAGCAATGCAGTAATTGTTCAGCAGTCAACCAATGCAAACATCTGCAGTGATCGATAGGGAGCTGCCTAATTGGGAATAAAGACATGTTATGAAGTGGAAGTGCATGGTTCACATATCCTACACTTTTCCTGCTTAGTAAATGCTCACTTCTTAGTAGCCTGTAGTATTTTTGATGCTCCATTCACCGTTGATTTTGAGGCCACTCTACCCTATGAACATATATACGGAAACATTTCCACAATTGCAAACTCACGCGAGTGTAATTATTTGACGTAATCAATGCTACAACTTGATCACTTACGATTACATGAGTCACTGCAGCTGTCAGATCCTGATAAAATATCACTGTTTTTCTTGGATGAACACAATTATACATTGAGTACAGCATAATGTGGTGTTTGTCTGCCTATGAGGTGTAGGATATTTCAGGTTTAATCTCATTTATAAATCCCTGATTCAGTTGCTTACCCAGTTTGGCCTCCACTACCAAAACAGTCAGCCAATTAAGTGGAGCGTCACCCATCCCATTTTTCCAGAGATGCTGCCTAACCCGCAGTGTTACTCCAGAATTGTGTGTCTAACTTTGGCATATACCAGCATTTGCAGTTCCTTTCTATACAATTGAGTGGAGCTTTTCCCAATTTCTCTGTGTGGATGCTGTGCTATAAGAGATTCCCGTTTAGCTTTAATTCTACAATTGATAGGTATGCAAAGAGAAAATATGTAGAAATACTCTTACAGTATCTTTACATTGTGTTGGTCTCAAAATCTGGAATAGTTTGCAGAGAGGCCATTTACTTATTGGACAGAAAATATCACATTTCAAAATGGCTTCAATTCAGCTGCACTCTGCCAACATTTTGAAGTATTATTAGATAGGCTCAGGGTATATGAGTTGTTTTCACTGGCATTCAAGAAAAAAAAAAACAATTTTATTTGACTAATTATATTTGACAGTAGTGCTTGTCTCAGAGCAGTGCAAGCTGACAGTCCCAGAGCTAAACTGCTCATCACATCACTCACAAAAGATGACAAGCAGTGTTGTCATCCAAAGTCTAATGGCTGTGATATTTCTTGTAGAACATGGAACAGTACAGAACAGGTCTCTTGTCTTTGCTGAACATAACGCCAACTCTTATCTACTTGCAGATATTGTATATCCCTCAATTCCTTGCATGTCCACATGTCTAGTCTGAAGAAGGGTCTTGACCCAAAATGTCACCCATTAAGTCTGAAGAAAGATCTCGACCCGAAACATCACCCATTCCTTCTCTCCAGACATGCCGCCTGTCCCACTGAGTTACTCCAGCATTTTGTGTCTGTCTGTCCAAAAGTCTCTTAAAAAAGGTCACTATCGCATCTCTCCACCACCATCCTTGGCATGGTGGCAGCCTGTTCCAGACACTCACCACCCTCTGTGTAAATAACAAGCCCTTCACATGTCCTTTAAGCATTGCCCCTCTCCCTTTAAAGCTATGCCCTCTAGTATTTCATATTTCCCTCTGCTGTCCACCCTGACAATGCCCCTTATAATTTTAAATACTTCTATCAGGTTTAATCAAAAGAAAACAACAAGTCTGTCCAATCCCTCCCTGTAGATAAACCCCCAAAGTGCAGGCATTATGTTAACAATTCTAACATGGTTTATTAAAATAATTAAAACAATCCAGCTCATTGCCTCAGAAAACATTGAACTGAATATTTGTTAAATGGTGCAGCTAGTATAAAGTCGAAACAAGGTGAGATTGACTTGGCATAGCCACCCTCGTGTTTAAGATCCAAACTCAAACCAGTTTGGCTTCAATTGGATTGTGCATTTCAAGTTACTGTGAAGCCAAAACTATTTCACTGCAATATAAACTGTGCAGTAAAATTGACATTACTTGGCTGTGAGATTTATTTTGTTGATAACTCCAGAATGCACACTTTTTGAATGCAGGCTGCCTATACCAGGCCCTCACCTGAACCTCTCCCCCCCCTCAGACTCAACCTCCACACCTCTCTCCACATCTCCTCCGAGTGCAAACTTATGTTCACGGCATCAAGCTCAAAAGTCAAAAGATGCTCTTGTTCTCAACGTTGACTCTAAAGAGATCCAAGTTGGAAAGCCGATTATAGAGGATTAAAGATCTACAGGAGTGCATTATAAAATGTTTAGGTGGAAAAGGGGTTAAGGTGCTGAGACAATAATAAATGAAACACAATCTAGGAGCCGGCCATGATTGCTTTCACCAGAAAGAGAAGAAGCTATTTAAGTACATACACTGTAAAAGCATGTGCTTCCATTCTGCAATGCTGGCTTAGCAACATTCTTGATGCAGAATGCAGATAATAGTAAAAGAAGGTTCATGTAACAGCAAATTAAAGCTGTATAAAGGTTTGACATTAACAAAGAATTCCTATGTTTTGTGCCAGCTATTTTTTAAAGCTTTTTGACAAGCTGGGAGTGCCGTACAGCACGGCACATTGATATTGAGGGAAGGATTTCTGGAGGGCAGGAATGCCCAATTTATATTTTACATGTATTATGATTTATGAGCAGATCTGAAAGAAGTTAGATGGAGGAGAGATTACGAAGCTTCTCTGTATGAACACTAATGGCTTGGACTCGTCTGTCATTCTTTTCAAAACAAGCACCAGGACAATGCTTTAACAAGGGAACCTTTCACAGCCAGAAATGTGAGAGTTCTCAAAAGTCATGATCAAAAATATTCAATGACTGGCTGTAATATTTTCTTCTTTTTATCTGAAAGAGTAAGCTTTCAGTATCTAAATCAGCAATGTGGTTTCAAACTTATACTTCCGCCAATGCTCTTGGGTGCAGTTTTCACTGAACAACTGTTCAATACTATTCTGAAATAATAATGAATTGATTCTAATGCATATTCTGTGAGAAACTGTCATACTGATAAATCTTTTAAAACAAAGAACAGCTCATTTAATATGGGGAACATTACATCAGGGATTTATAAAAGAGATAATACAGAATATGTTTTTGATGCATTTATTATTTTTATACTGAGAGATGATATTAACGTATAATACAGGGAGCCTTGGTTCAAGTATATTTTAACATTGAATTTTTAAGCCATAATGCGTCAAATTAAAACTTGTAAAATGCCTCCAAAAAAGTAGAAGCAGAGAAGTTGCTCATAAAGGGGGCTTCATATTACACGCATTCAGATATACTATAAACTCTACAGGGAACAACTTTCTTTTTGTTCATGTCAGTACTCCATGCAGTAAGCATGAATGTCCCCACTGATTGCTCAAAAGCCATTACAACACTTTAAAAAGAACCCAGAGGTACTAGATTTAACATGGAATGTACTTCTCTTGCACAAAAGATTCAATAAATCTGGATTTCTCATTATACAGTTCCAGCCAAGTTAATATCTTGTGCCAACGGGTCTTTCTTTAACCATTTGCGGTCCAGATTATTCATATAATGTTCTGGTATACCATTTACACATAGGGTGGGATAGACTGAAACACAGTATTTGAGATTGCTGCTGATTACCAAGGTCATAGCTCACTGACAGTGGCATCACAAATTCATAGTGTGAAGAAGGCATGTGGTATGCTTGTCTCCATTGCTAGGGGCATTGAATAAAAGAGTCAGGACGTTGCGATGCAGTTCTATAGGACTTTGATTATTGTGCGTAGTTCTGGTTGCCCCATTACAGGAAAGATGTAGAAGCTTTGGAGAGGGTGCAGATGAGGTTTACCAGAAAGCTGCCTGGATTAGAGGGAGATGTTGGATAGATCTGATCGAAGTATATACATTTATGAGAGGCATAGATAGGGTATGCAGCCAGAACCTTTTTTTTCCAGGATGGAAATGTCCAACACTAAAGGTGAACACATGGCTATAAGGTGAGAAGGAGAAAGTTTAATGAAGATGTCCAGGGCATGATTTTACATATGTGGGGGATGAAGATATGACACTGGCATTTAAAAGGCTTTTAGATAGGCTTGTGGAAGTGCAGGGAATATAGGGATATGGATCATATACAGGAAGATGAGATCACTTTAACTTGGCATCATGTTAGGCACAAACATTGTGGGCTGAAGTGCCCGTTGCTGTGCTTTACTGTTCTATGCTCTATGTTCTACACAGAGTGTGGGCTGGACTGAAACATACCATTTGACATTGCTGGTGTTTACGTTCCACTTGCGATATCCTCCCCCTACTCCCGTAAATGCACCTTCCTATAGCTTCCTTACTTGTGTCTTCATGCAGAATAACGTGACATTGTTTGTAGCCATTGTGATTTTCAGTATTCACAACATTTTGTTAGATTAACTTGAAAGGATAATTGAATGTAAAACAAAATTGCAGCACATAATGGAAAGAATAAGGGTCTATTTAGTCAAGCAGACAGTACATTTCAATGGGATCCTAAAGTCATACTGCGTGGGAACAGGCCCTTCTGCCCAACTTTCCCATGGTCGACCAACATGCCCTACCCTAGTCCCACCTGCCAGCTTTTGGCCCATATCCCTCTAAACTTATCCTACCCATGTTCCTGTCTAAATGTTTCTGAAATGTTGCGATAGTACTAGCCTCAACTACTTCCTCCGGCAGCTCGTTCCATACACCCACCACCCTTTGTGTAAAAAAAAAAATACCCAGCAGGTTTCTATTAAATCTTTTCCCCTTCACCTTAATCTATGTCCTCTGGTTCTTGATTGCCCTACTCTGGGCAAAAAGCTCTGTATTTACCTGCATCTATTCCTCTCATGATTTTGTACACCTCTATAAGATCACCCTTCCTCCTCCTGCACTCCAAGGAATTAAGTCCTAACCTGCTCAACCTCTCCATATAGCTCTGGCCCTCGAGTCCAGGCAACATTGTTGTAAATCATCTCTGCACCCTAGACATACACATCCACACAAAGACCAGAAACAAACATCTCATTACTTTTTTCAACTGAATGGACATTAGTGTTAAGGAGTGCAGTGTTCTCCGAAAAGGGGAATCCAACATTAAGCAATCCAAGTACAGACATGCAGTACAGTTCCCTGCATTCCTACTTTACTTCTTCCCTCTGTTTACTTAGAACTAAGGGCAGGACTCGGCATTAACACAACCTCCTCTACCCATATAATCACCCACACATACTGTACATGTAATTGAAGTGTGGTTACAGAGTGCATGTACACGTTCCTCAAACAGTTCAAGGAATTTTAAATCCTGTGTATGTTTGTTCTTGAAATATAAATATATCTGAAAAATTCACCTTTAAGCTGGGAAATAATTATTAGAAACAAAACTGCAGGCCTGACCAACTGCTCAAAGGATCAATTTTAAGTGGACTAGGTTTATTTTTATTTTTAGCTGTAACTAGACATTGATTTAAATGTTCACATTATTGGCAAATCAAGATGGTGCCTGATTTGGAGGGAAGGGCAGGTATTCTTATTACAGCCACAACTGGATGAAACCCCAGCAATTCTGTGACTCTTAATGCTTTACTTCTCCCAATTATGTTCACTACTTCACCTCCAGCATTTATTTGGTACTTTTCACCCTCATCTAATTTTTCCTTACACTAAGGTAGTGAAATTTGCTGAGACGCAAGTCCAGAGGTGTGAAACATTTCTCAAATGTCTTAGCTTCAGTATCGGAACTCCCATAAATTGTGTCGACAAGTTAATTATGCAAGAGCATCACAGTCTTATCCTGCCCTCAGCTGACTGTAGATTTTCACAACAAGCTCTCTATGTTGTAACAATAGTTTACAATCACAGTTTTAATAGCAACGATGGTCATAGATGGAATATTTGAATTGCCTGGAATTTTATTAAGCTAGATTTCAGACCTTATTCCTACTAAACAGATTTTGTGATTTGATGCAAAAAGAAGAAAAGTTAAATAAGATCTTATCTCTGGCATAAACACACACAAATTATGTGGTTGAAATGATGCCAGCATTTGTCTTAATTTCACCTTGAAACTGACCATTTCTGGAGTATGCACATACACAGGTAAACATAAACAACAACACAGGTTTCTGAAAGTCACTCCCTTGGACTCTTCCACTGAAAGATAAACATACAATGCTGGAGTCACTTAATTGGAGTCACTTAGGCATCTGTGGTGGGAATGGACAGATGATGTTTTGTGTCAGGACCCTTTTTTAGACTAATAGCTTAGTTGACAGACACGGCATGGAAATAGGCCCTTTGGCCCACCAAGTCCACACCGACCATCGATCACCCGTACATTAGTTCTATGCTATCCAACTTTTACATACTACACATTAGGGGCAATTTTCAGAAGCCGATTAACCTACAACCCTGCACGTCTTTGGAATGTGGGAGGAAACTGGATCACCTGGAGAAAACCCTCGCAGACACAGGGAGAATGTATAACACTGCACAGACAGTACCCGAGGTCAGGGTCGAACCCAGGTCTCTGCCGCTGTAAGGCAGCAGCTCTAACACTGCGCCACTAGTGAGGGAGAAAACTGGAAAAAAATCAAGATACTTGGATTATAGGTGGTTAAATTAAAATCTCAAAATATAATGTATTTTACAGAAATAAAAATATTTCCTATATTTTAAAACAATCACTAGACCAAGTGGAACCCATTGGGTCCCTGTGACACGGGAGGCCTGGTCCCCCAACACAACTCGTTCCCCAACGCAATATTGCACCATTCACCCGTTTCCCCAACGCAACCCATTCCCCCAACATAATATTCCACCACTCACCCATAGCCCCCAACTGCGTTGGGGCGGCTCATTTTCCCTCATCCCCAGCACTCCCTCCCCCTCCTCTTAAATATCCAATTGCGCTTGCTGCCCCTGCCCGTTACAAAGTTACAAGTGACAGGACTCAGTGTCCTGTAATTTGCAACATTGTAATGGGCAGGGGCAGCAATTGGATTTGGATTTTTTTACAGTGAAAAGTTAAGTGAAAATTTAAATTTGTAAAATTTAAAATGTGAATAATTTGTAAAATATACCATCAATCTGAACAAAACTTTCACACACCACACCACAGGATAATGGTGAGTAAGGTGGTCCAAAAAAAATTGTAGCGCTATCGTATACTGTTTTGGCGTAATTTCAGGATCACACTCATCACATCCACACACACACAGAAATGCAGACAGAATCACAGACATAGAAACAAACAAGATGAGAGTTTTAGTAATACATGATAACATAATTTCTGCCAATAAAGGTACAATCTTTTTTTTCACACTCTGAAAAATTGTGGTTATATATTGTGCTTTATACTTCCTGGTTCCCAGCCTGAGAGAATGTTTCAATGAGTTTGGCTGTTCAGTCAACTGGGTAACATCATCTTGCTGGTCATGTGCCTTCCTGGCTATTGATGTTAGAACATCCACACCACAGAGGTCACTGGATTGTGGCTGCTAAAATTCTGCCTGCTCAATGTTTAGTTTAGAGATACAATGTGGAAACAAGCCCTTCAGCCCACCGAGTCCTTGACGACCAGCGATCCCCATACACTAGCACTATCCTACACACCAGGGACAATTTGCAGAAACCAATCAACCTGCAGACCTGTATGTCCTTGGAATATGGGAAGAAACCAGAGAACCCGGAGAAAACCCACTGGGAGAACGTACAAACTCCGTACATTCAGTACCCGACGTTAGGATCGAACCCGAGTTCTCTGGCGCTGTAAGGCAGCATCTCTCCCGCTGCGCCACTGAGTCACCGTATTAGCTTATGCAGCAATGAGAAACGCTGTCATCTAGGAAGCCCGCCCAAGAAGCTTGCACCAATTTAAATATGACCATTTGGCTGCTGGAAGAGAGGATTTAGAGTCATAGATCATTTCGTACAGAAACAGCCCCCATGTATACTAATACCATTGCTCCATCAGTTCCAAACATTATTTAAAGTTATTCACTTGCACTAGTGCTATAAATCCTTAATATTTTAAAGTTTTCAGCATTATTTTTATCTTTTTTATCGAGTCCCAAATGTTCAGAGATAGTCTATCAAGGGCAGTGACACTTATGAAAGCTATTGAACCCGGGGCAGGGCCTGACCACCATCAAAGCTGCTCCCAGAGTACTGCATCTCCCTCTCTGAAGAAGGGTCTCAACCTGAAACGTCATCCATTCCTTCTATCCAGAGATGCTGCCTGTCCCGCTGAGTTATTCCAGCATTTTGTGTCTATCATGGGATGACCTGTAGACTCAAAGATCTCAGACACAATTCCGAACTATCTCCAAACTGAATTCCCTCATTGGAGATTTCATGGATAAAACCATCTCGAATCAATGAAATCCAAAATAGTTAAAGTTCGTTTAAACTATCCAAAGCCGAAAAAATAATTAAAGAAGTTATAAAGAAGCAAAAACTAAATCTTAGAAACAGTTAAAACATATGAAAACATACAAATGAACAAAAAATGACTGAACAATACAAAGAATTGATGAGTCAATCAAGGTTTAAGCAAGAGACAAGAGTGTTTTATTGTCATATGTCCCGAAATGAAATAATGAAATAATGAAATTCTTAATAGATAGCACAATGAACAAAAAAATAGTTCAATAAACTAAAAAAAATATATTGGCAACTTGCGTTTCTTGCATTCCTAAAAAACAACATTATATATCTATATACTTTTAAAACAATGTATGTGTGCGTGTGTGTGCGTTTGCGTGTGCGTGTGCGTGTGCGTGTGCGTGTGCATGTGCGTGTGCGTGTGCATGTGCGTGTGCGTGTGTATGTGTGTGTGTGTGGGTTTGTGTGTGTGTGTGTGTGTGTGTGTGTGTGTCATTTTGCATGTGAAATGTATCTCCTCGAAAACCAGACGCCGAAACGGGAAACATTTTACATATTTCAGTAGAGATTTTCCTTGCGAGTTTAGAAATCAACTCCTCTGTACCTTTGGTACATTATTTTCCAGACTTTTTAATTAAAATTGTTGACCAATCTGACCTTTTTTTTTAATCTGACCGCTGCCCAGCTGCTGACGTTACAATAACAGTGAGATTTTTACATCTTCTGGTAGAAAATTTCCTTATGATTTCAAAAATCCAATCCCCTAAACATTTGGTCGATTATTTCCCGAGATATTTACTAAAAGTTATCACCAAACTGACATTTAAAAAAAATATAAAGGTTGCCCAGCTGCTGACCTCACAATGCCTTTGCACCTGGCCCAACTGCCTCCTGGCACCGCCCCCCCCCCCCCCCCCCCCCCCAGCCTGCCAGGTTGTTGATTCCATTGTTTTTCATTGAATTTAATTGAATTATTTCTCACTTAACATCACTAATTCTTAACATTAACTTTTAATTTCAAAGACAGTTTAAAAAAAAAAAATTTGCTGTCTCCATTGACAGCTTAGATCGGACCCGCTGTGTGTGTGTGTGTGTGTGGGGGGGGGGGGGGGGGGGAGTCCTCCTGGGGGGGTGGGGGGTCCTCCCCTGAATTCCATAGTGCTGCCAATAGCTTTTGTGCATGAGACGCGGATGCTTCATTTCCAGAACATTCTGAACGCGTGACGGTTGCATTTCACTCTCTCTGTCTCTCCCCCTCTCTCTCTCTCCCCCATCTCTCTCTCTCCCCATCTCTCTCTCCCCGCTCTCCCCCCCCTCTCTCTCTCTCTCTCTCTCCCCCCCCCTCTCTCTCTCTCCCCCCCTCCCTCTCTCTCTCCCCCCTTCCTCTGACCCACCCCCCCTGCCCTCCCCCACCATCCCTCCCCTAAACGCCCCTTCCCCCTCCCCTCCACCCCTTCCCTCCACCCCATCCCCCCCCTCCCTCCCCCCCTCCCCCCCCCCCCCTCCCCCCCTCCCCCCCCTCTCTCCCTCTCTCTCTCCCCTTTCTCTCCTCCCCTCTCTCTCTCCTCCCATCTATCTCACCCCTCCCCCACACCCCCTCACCCACCCTCCCTCTCCTCCTACCCTCCACCCCCTCTCCCTCTGTCTCTTGCCCTTCTGTCTCTGCCCTTTTCTCTCTGTCCCTCCCCATTCTCTCTCTGCCCTCACTCTCTACCCCTCCCCCCCCCCTCTCTAGAAGCGCCTGCGAGTTGGGGGATATGCGTCAGTGGATAGGGCGGTTATGGGGTAAAAGGAGCAAATTAATAATATTAATATATCAAGGGGGTTAGTTAGCGTGTGTGCGGGGGGGGGTAGTTAGTGTGTGTGATGTCGAATGCCGCCACCACAGCCCCCCCCTTCCCACGCAATCACACGTTGGGGGAACAGACCCAACGGGTCTGCACTTGGCCTAGTGTAATTTAAAAACATGTAAATTAAATGTATATATTTAAATAGGCGTAAATTTTAGTGCATTATTTAAAAAATACACAGCATAAAAATAAGTCTTGGTATTAATTAAATAAGTTCAAGTTCATGTTCAAGTTCACATTTCCAAACAAGCGGGTTATTTCAAAAACAAATTAATAAAACACACAAAATGCAGGTGCCTGTATAAGAGCAAAAACAAATCAAAGCCCAGGGCCCTTTGTGCAGCTGAGGCAGTTCATGGTTTGGAGTTTAGTTGGAGTTTGTAGTGCTCAATAGCTTGATTGATGTTGGAAGCATACAGTTAAACAATAAGAGGATGTCATTTTTGAATGGCTGAAAGGAAATAATTTTTGCCTTGAATTTTAAATGATCTGATGGTCTCCATAGTCTCACAAAATGTAACTTAAAATTCTCGTAGCGCTCTGATTCATGTGTGGGCTTGGCCCTTATTTCTGAAACATCCGCAATATCCATCAGAGAGATAGGGAGTGGAAGTGAAGTGTCTCTCACGCCGTCACACATCAGCCCCACAACTCCAGCCTGGTTCACTTGAGGTATTTCCAGACCTTCTCGTATCGAGTGGCAGCAATAAGAACATTTCTCACTTGAAGTCCTGGAATTGATGGCATGTGAGGATGTTGGATAAATAAACTGAGATAACATTTCGAAGTGGTGGGGGGGGGGGGGGGGGCAAGATCTCACATTCGGGGGAAGATAGTCTGAGCACCGAAGACGTATCCTGATAGCAGGCAGAAGGATCCATAGAGCTGGCTGGACCCAGAAGAGGGCAATGGGGGATGGTCTGTAGACTGTGGTTGGCAGACGCTGGTTGGGAACACTTTATGAGAATTCTGGTAGTGCGAACAATTAACGCATTAAGGAATTAATGTGATAATTTGCAATGGTCTAATTCAGTAATTTAACAGCTATATCACCATTTCCCTTTGGTAATTTGTACAAAATGTATTCTTTATTCTGCATTTACATATGTTTAGTGCATGACTCATTCTCTTGAGCACTTCTGTGAATGAATTGATGATGGCTTGGAGCTCAGCCTACAAACATGCTTTCACCCTTGTTGACTCTATTTCATAGATCTTGGTGGCAGGTCAGATCTGCTTTCACAGGGATAAACCATTGATAACTGGCCAGCCCAATGGAGTCCCTGGATGATTCTGAGACCATGCACCAATTAGGTTGGCACAGTGGAGCAGCGGTAGAGTTGCTGCCTTACAGTGCCTGAGACCTGGGTTGTTCGATCCTGACCACGAATGCTGTGTGTACGGAGTTTGTACATTCTCCCTGTGACTGCGTGGGTTTTCTCCGGTTGCTCTGGTTTCCTCCCACATTGCAAAGACGTGCAGGTTTGTAGTTTAATTGTGTGGGGTGATCGTTGGTCGGCGCGGACTCGGTGGGCTGAAGGGCCTGTTTCCACGCTGTATCTCTAAAGTTTAAAGTGTAAAGCTGGCCACATTTTGCGCTGACATCTTCAATCCCTGACTTCAACAAGTCTGCTGACACCCATTTGCTTCATGGAAACCGCCATCATTTCAGTCCCCAAGAAAAGTAAATGACCTGTCTGAATGACTATAAACCCAGCAGCTGTGGGCCATCAACCACAATGAAGTTCTTGGGAATGGCCCAAAATCCAGCCAAACTAGACCCCTTGCAATTTACGTACAAAGTAGTCTAGGGAGGACACCTTCCCTTTTGTGCTTCACTCAGCTCTGGATCACTTTGACAATTAGCGTATCTATCAGGACGACAGATGGCACAATGGGCTAAGTGTTCGGCTGGCAACCAGAAGGTAGCCGGTTCGAATCCCGCTTGGAGTGCATACTGTCGTTGTGTCCTTGGGCAAGACACTTCACCCACCTTTGCCTGTGTGTGAATGTGTGTGAATGTGTGTGAGTGATTGGTGGTGGTCGGAGGGGCCGTAGGCGCAGATTGGCAGCCACGCTTCCGTCAGTCTGCCCCAGGGCAGCTGTGGCTACAGAAGTAGCTTACCACCACTGAGTGTGACTGAGGAGTGAATGAATAATGCGATGTAAAGCGCCTTGAGTATTAGAAAGGCGCTATATAAATCCCATCCATTATTATTATTATTATCAGGATGCTGTCCACTGACTACAACTCAGCCGTCAAGAAAAAGTTCATCCCTAAATCTCTGAAAATTGGCCTTGGGGCCATCTGCAATTGGCTTCTGGACATCCTGACCAGAAGGAATTCAAAAACATTTCCTGCATCCTGATATCAACAACGATGCCCCTCAAGGTTGTGTATTCGGTCCCCGAGTCTATACCCTGTACACCCATTACTGTGTTGTCAAGCACTACTCCAATTCGATCTTTAAGTTGGCCGTTAATACCACTGTGATTGGCCAGATCAACAATAACAATGAGAAGAAGTACAAGAAACAGATCAAGAGTCTTGTGGCATAGTGTCAGGACAACAACGTGGCACTTAACATCAGCAAGATGTAAGAATTTGTTATTAACCTAAGGTGCAAGGAGGTGAAGCCAACCCTGTTCCTATCAACAGAGCTGCTTCAGAGATGGTTGACAGCTATAATTTCCTAGACATCAACGTCACCAGCAAACCAACCTTGGTGCCTTTAGACTGATGCAATGGCCAAGAAAGCACATCAGGTTGTTTCCTTTCTTAAGCACATGAGAAGGGTGGACATGTCCTTAAGGATTCTCTCAAACTTCTACAGATCCTCTACTATTCTGACAGGATGTATCTCATTCTTATGCAGCAACTGTTCTGCTTTTGACTACCTGAACCTGCAGAGAGTGGTGAACACAGTCCAGTCCATCACAGGCTCATCAATTTCCTCCGTGCAGTCCATCTTGGAGTCATAGTCATATAGCATAGAAACAGGCCCTTCCGCCCAACTTGCCCATGCTGACCAAGATGCCCCATCTATACTAGTCCCATCTGACTGCCTTTGGCTCATATCTTTCTAAATCATTCCTATCCATCTACCTGTCCAAATGTCTTTTAAATGTTGTGACAGTAGTTGTCTCTTCATGGTGTGGAAGTATCGTCAAGGAGGTTAGCCACCCTGGACATTCCCATTTCTCTTTTCCACTTTCTGGGAGGTGGCACGGTGGCGCAGCGGTAGAGTTGTTGCCTTACAGTGCCAGAGACCGAGTTCGACCCTGACTACGGCTGCTATCTGTAAACTCTGTAAAGAGTTTGTACGTTCTGCACAGATTTTCTCCGGGTACTCCGGTTTCCTCCCAAGGTTTCCAAAGACGTACAGGTTTGCAGGTTAATTGATTTGGTAAAATTGTCCATAGTGTGTAGGATGGTGTTAGTGTGCGGGGATCACTGGTCGGCATGGACTCGATGGGACAAAGGGCTTGTTTCCGTGCTGTATCTCTAAAATAAACTAAACTAATACATGAGCTTGAAACCCCACATACCCAGATTTAAGAACAGCTTCTTAACCACTTCTATCAGTTTCTTCAGTCAATCACCTATTTTACACCCCCTTACTGTAAGTGCTATCATGTACATTTACTCTGAACACTACCTTATTCAGTAACTCTATTATTATATTTTAATATTGTTGTGCAGTGCTCTGGACTGCACTACAATCCTGCACCAGTCTGCTATCTTGCACTCATCATATTTAATGAAGAAACAAGAGACTGCAGCTGCTGGAAACTTGAGCAAAAAACAAACTGCAGGCAGAACCGAGAGGGTCAGTCAGCATCTGTGGAAGGACATTTTGGGATGAGACCCTTCATTTGAACTGACAAACAGATGCCAGTCTGAAGAAGGGTCTTGACCCGAAACGTCGCCAATTCCTTCTCTCCAGAGATGCTGCCTGTCCTGGTGAGTTACTCCAGCATTTTGTGTCTATCTTCGATGCCACCTGACTCACTGAGTTCCTCCAGCAGATTGTTTTATTTGCTTAAGATTCCAGCATCGGCAGTCCTTTGTGTTTCCAAGATGGAACAAGTATTGGGGCAATAATGCAGCTGTGCGTGACTCTGGTCTGCACTGAGATCGGACCTCTTGTGGGACCTAAGCGTCACGTTCTATCATTCTATCAAACAAAGGACTGTCCTCAACTTCACAATGCAACCTCCCAACATTCAAGGTCCATGATGAATTCTTGGAACATACGGAAAACATGGATGACTTTCTATATCTTGAAAGGAGTCTCTCAGCAAGGGCGGACCTTAATAATGAGATTCATCATTGTCTTTAGGTTGTCAGGTAGCACTTGGGTGTCTGAGGTAAACAGATCAAGATCTCAAAGCTTATAGTCTATTGGACACCAGTGATCCCTTCCCTCCTCTATGCTTAGAGGCATTCAAAGATGCGGGCAACCTTGTGCAACATTGCTGAGGTATCATTCAATGCAAACTCCCCAACATCCTTCAAAATCAATAGGAGAATCTAGAACCAATACCTTTGCCCAGGCCAACAACACCAACATTGTGGCTCTGATTACTCTACTGGTTACAATGGGCTGGACAGTGTTCACAAGTCCAACACTAGTTTCCTGAAACAGGCACTCCAAATTCTGTCCCCCTTATAAAATGACCAGGCAGACAGAGGAAAAGATGCAAGGATGTTTTTGAACTATCGTTGATAAATTGTAACATTCCCACAGATTCTTGGGAAGCCCTTGGTCAAAATGGAGAAGGAACATCGAGGATGGTATCCAACCATATGCAGGTTCAAGGGACCTCTTCCCTATCAGTTGTTGAGTAAATACTGTAGATCTAATAGTGTCATTATTAGCCACCTTTGAATCCACAGAATGGACAAGCAACTCATCTTGACCCCAAGCAACTTATTGTTTGTGTATCCTGAACATTCATTCTATATATATACATTGCGTACTTTGTATTTAATAAAGTGTGTCATTTATGTGATTTGAGCATATATGATTTGTGTGGTGCTGTTTATATACTATAGATTAAATAGTGCTTTGTGTATTTATGTGCATTGAATGCCCGTGAATAATGTGTGAGAGTTTATGCATACGTATATTGTGTGTTCAGGTCTATGTAATATCATTGTAAGTGTGGTGCTTTAGTGCTCAAATTCAAGTGTAAAACATATCCATTAATGATTGCAGAATCTATCTATATTTAAAACTGTGTGTGTGTGTGTGTGTGTCTGCCTGACTTGTGGCTGCCAGCCTTTAATTCGTTGCTACACCAACACCAGACGCAGAATCGCCGAGATTTTTTCCATTTCGGTAGAGATTTCACTTTTCATTCCGTATCCACTCCTGATTAAATTTTGTCGTGTTTATGTACACATTTTTAATCAAATCCTTCCCCCCCCCCCCCCCAAAATTTCAAAACAAAATGGCTTCTCACCCATAGAATGTTGGTGAACGTTCCATCGTGTGATGTCACAATGCCCAATGCTCACAGATGTCCAATCGGAATGGATCAATTTACATATGCCTTTGCAGGAGCCCCAGCCCCTCCCCCCCACCCCCGCAGCCTGTGTCGAAGCGTCATCACGTGTGTGGGAATAGAGAAAGAGGCTTGGGGGTGAAAGGGAATGGGGAACAGATGGACTGTCCCTACCCCTCCCCCTTCCACTCTCCCTCCCCACTATTTCCCCTCTCTCCCCCCACCCCTCGCCCCCTCCCTCCACACTCTTACGCCTCCCTCCCCAACCCCATCCCTCCCCCACACCTCTCTCCCCCTCCCCATCACTCTCTCCCCCTCTCCATCTCCCTCTCCTCACCCCTCTCCATCTCCTTCTCCTCACCACTCTCCCTTTCCTCCCCCTCCTCCTCCCACCCTCATCCCCCTCTCCCCCACCCCCCTTCGATCTCCCCCTTCCCTCTCCCCCTTCCCTCTCTCCCCCACCCCCTTCCCCTTCCCACTTTTCCCCCTCCATCCACATTCTTTTCCCTACCCCATCTCCCTCCTCGCCTCCCTCCCCTCTCCCCCACACCTCTCCCCCTCCCCTCTCTCCTCCTCTCCCCCACCCCTCTCCACCTCCTCTCCATCACCCTCTCCTCACGCCTCTCCCTCTCCTCCCCCTCCTCCTCCTCCTCCTCCTCCTCCTCCTCCTCCTCCCACCTCATCCCTCCCTTCCCCACCCCCTTCCCTCTCTACCCCACCCCCTTCCCTCTATCCCCCCGCCCCCTTCCCCCTACCACTCTGTCCCTCTTCCACCACTCCCCCACCCCTCCCTCCCCAGTTCCACTTCTCCCCCCCTTACGCCACCCCTCTCCCTCTCTGTCCCTCACCCCTCTCTCTCCCCCTCTCCCCCCACCCCTTCCCCAACCACTCTGTCCCTCTTCCACCACCCCCCCCCCCTACCCCGCTCCCATATGAAGAAAGCCTGGATAGACTCGGCTTGTACTCGCTAGAATTTAGAAGATTGAGGGCGGATCTTATAGAAACGTACAAAATTCTTAAGTGGTTGGACAGGCTAGATGCAGGAAGATTGTTCCAGATGTTGGGGAAGTCCAGAACAAGGGGTCACAGTTTAAAGATAAGGGGGAAATCCTTTAGGACAGAGATGAGAAAAACATTTTTCGCACAGAGAGTGGTGAATCTCTGGAATTATCTGCCACAGAAGGTAGTTGAAGCCAGTTCATTCGCTATAATTAAGAGGGAGTTAGATGTGGCCCTTGTGGCTAAAGGGATCAGGGGGTATGGAGAGAAGGCAGGTACAGGATACTGAGTTGGATGATCAGCCATGATCATATTGAATGGCGGTGCAGGCTTGAATGGCCAAATGGCCTACTCCTGGACCTAATTTCTATGTTTCTATGTTTCCCTCTCCTCACCCCTCTCCCTCTCCCACCCATCCCTCTCTCCCCCACCCCCCTCACTCTCTGCCCCACCCCCTTCCCTCTCTCCCCCCGCACCCTTCCCCCATACCCCTCCCTCCCCACTCTTCCACTTCTGTCCCTCACTCCACCCCTCTCCCTTCCCCACCCCTCTCTCTCCCCACCCCTTCCCCCTACCCCTCTGACCCTCCCCACTCTTCCACGTCTCCCCCCTCCCACTATCCCTCCCCACTCTTTCCCCCCACCCCTCTCCCCCTCCGTCCACACTCTTCCCCCTCCCTCCCCTACCCCCTCCCTCCTCCTCTCCCTCCCCGTCCCTCCCCCCCCCACATCTCTCTCCCCTCCCCATCCCTCTCTCCTCCCCCTCTCCCTCTCTTCACCCCTCTCCCTCTCCTCCCCCTCCCATCCCTTTCTCTCCCACTCACCTTCCCTCTCCCCCACCCCTCTACCCCATCTCCCTCCTCCCCTCCTCCCGCCCCTCCCACACACCTCTCTTCCCCTCCCCATCCCTCTCTCCTCACTCCCCCATCCCTCTCTCCTCCCCCTCCCCCACCCCTCTCTGCTCTCCCTCTCCTCACCCCTCTCCTCCCCCTCCTCCTCCCACCCCCATCCCTTTCTTCCCCCACTCCCATTCCCTCGCTCTCCCACCCCTCCCTCTCTCTCCACCCCTTCCCCCTCCACACTCTTCCGCCTCTCTCCCCTACCCCCACACATCTCTCCCCCGCCCCTCTCTCCTCCCCCTCACCCTTCTCCCCCCCTCCTCCCACCCCATCCCTCTCTCGCCCACCCCTCTCTCCCCCACCCCCTTCCCTCTCTACCCCACCCCCTTACCTCTCTTCCCCCGCCCCCTTCCCCCTACCCCTCTGTACCTCTTCCACCACTCCCCCTTACCCCACCCCTCTCCCTCTCCCTGCCCCACCCCTCACTCTCCCCCTCCCTCCCCCCACCCCTTCCCCCTACCCCTCTGTCACTCTTCCATCACTCCCCCTACCCCTCTCCCCCTCCCTCCCCACTCTTCTCTCCCCCTTCCCCCTCCCCTCTCCCTCCCCACTCTTCACCTCCCTCCCCCCCCTCTACCCCTCCCTCCCCTCCCCATCCCCCCTCCCCCACATCTCTCTCCCCATCCCCCTCTCTCACCCCCTACCCCGCTCTCCTTTCCCTCCCAAATCTCTCCCGTTTCCTCCTCCTCCTCTCCCCGTCCTCCCCTCTTCTCACCCCCGCTCCCCCCACCTGTGTGTTTGGGGGGTGGTTAATGTGAGTGTGATGCCACAGCCCCCCCCCCCCCGCAAACGCCGTTGGGGAAACAGACCCAACGGGTCTGCACTTGGTCTAGTATAAAATAAAATTACAAACCATTATGTCATATCCGATCCTTATTGAACAGACCCTTAAGAAGAAAACCAGACTGTTATTGATGACAAATCATACTTACAATGGAGAATCCAGATTTATGTTCTCAGCCTCTCTTATGGAAGTTACTTGGTGGTTACTTTAAGCTTGGCTCTGTTGTCCACTTCAGACTACTCATGAAAGATACAGCCAGTGCTTTGTGAATAAGGGACCTAGAATATAGTCACTCCACAGTAACGTGTTACAAGGGCAAACCTGTATCCGAAGAATAAGAACAGACAGCGTGATAAATTCAGCGCTAAGTTTCCAAAACTCATGTACTCAGGAGAGCTAATGTTTTGAGCCATGGCTGTTTTCTACATTAAGACTGTGAAGACTTTAACAATTGCCTCTGTCTATCAGACTGCTGTGTTTCTCATTTCATTAATCATAAAGCCAGAGTCCTTTTCAAACAACAATGACTAATTCACTGGGGATGTTTATGGCTACTTGGACTTGAAAAGAAATGGCAGTCTTGCATGCGGTAATCAGAAAATAATAGAGCTCTCAGCTGTCTGTAATATTGCAGCAGTAGACTTGAACCCATGTGCCCCACATTGCATTTAATTTTTGCAAAGTTTAGACATGAGACTATTTTATTCAGCTGTTCCAGCTTCCATCACAATAGCTCCACCTAACCTTTAAAGCGATGGGGTGCATTGCAAGGGTTTTTTTTAATGTCTGCACTAAGATGGGCTGAATGGCTTAGTTCATCTGTTATTTATTATGTGGCATTTTATAAACATTCAACTGTTAATTTTGTGAGAGTGGTGTGTCAGCTGTTACTCGATTGGCAGCAGCCTTTCTCAGAGGCAGAAAGTTGGTGGCTCGAGTCCAACTCCAGAGAACTAAGCACGGAATCCAGGCTAGCGCGGGGCTGTGTGTCTTTCAGATGGGATATCAAGCTGAGTTCTTGCCTGCCCCCTCAGCTGGATGCATTACAAAAGAAGGAATTTATCAACAAACTAGGCTCAACGCTAATTTTCTGGCCATTGTTGCACGAGGGTGAGGACTTTCTATACGTAAATTATTCTCTGTATTATAACAGTGATTCATTTGGGGTTATGATTTATCTTCGGCAAGAACTATGAAATGTTTTTGAATGATGTGAAAGGAGCCATTTACAAGTGAATGAATGAATGAGTCTATTGGCCAAGTATTCACATACAAGGAACATACAAGTGCAAAGACTTTTGGTTTCATCTTTATCTTTACACTTGCGGACTGCTCATTGATGAATATTGTCATCTGGCTGAAGTACAAGGTGGCGTCTGGGCTGCAAATGTCTTCACGGAAGGAGGTTTGAAGACCATCATACCCCTTCTTTCTTCGAAACCTTGGCTGCCAGATGGTGCTCCACCTAGTGGCCAAGTGAACTCCTTCAAACAATCTCAAGGAACAGTGACATCATCCTGGGACCTCCATGGTCTAGAGTTAATCTGCAAGCTAAAAGGTTGTTGCTCAGAAAGTTACACATGATCAGCAGCATTTGGCACGTAATATTATCATGAACATGATGCAGAATCCCACTAGCTGTTGCGACTGTAGACCATGTTTATCACTACCAATTGAATATGACTTTCCTGGCATTGACTTTTATTTTAAAGAGATACAGCGTGGAAACAAGCCCTTCGGCCCACTGAGTCCACGCTGACCATCGCTCTACACCAATTCTATGTTATCCCACTTTTGCATCCTACACAGGAGCAATTTACAGAAGCCAATTAATTATCAAATTTGCACATCGTTGGAATGTGGGAGGAAACGGGAACACCCAGCGGAAACTGGCGTGGTCACAGGGAGAACGTGCAAACTCTATACCGACATCACCCATAATTAGGATTGAACCGGGGTCTCTGGCGCTATGAGGCTGCAGCTCTACCGCTGCACCACTGTGCTATTATTATTAAGTTACAGTCACACAAACGTCATTGGTAAGGCAGACTTTTAGAGAAACATCCAGATATTTAATTGCATTAAAATTACCTGAATTGAAATGTTTTTATTCCCAGACAAACTTCATACCTGGATAACAGTGAACATTGTAGTCTCCATATTTAGCGAAGGATCTCAATGCATTCGAAACAGTTTAGAGGAGGTTTTTCCGGCATCATCTTGTACCTTCCAAGTATCAATTCTTAAAAATATCAAGCCTTGTCTTGGCCTTAAAGGCCCGCTGTCCTTGGAGCAGCATTGGGTAGGCATAGAAACAACCCCTTCGGCAAGACAAGACTGTGTCTATCATCAAGCATCCCTTTTCACACTAATCCTACTCTAACTCATTTTAATCTCCCCACATTTTCATGACTCCCCTGGGTTCACCATGAGGGGCAATTTGCAATGGAAAATCATCCTAAACGCCTGAACTTTTATTTGTAATACAGGAGGAAACCAGAGTACTGGGAGGAAACCGGCCGAATGGGCAAACTCTAAACAGTGGAGGACAGGATTGAATCAAGCTGCTGGAGTGTGAGGCAGCAGTTCTACCAGCTGTGCCACTGTGCCGGCCTGCAAGCAATCATAGCGTTAAGTGCCTTTTGCTGACTCAGTTAAACTAGTTTCTGAGAGCAGGTGACTGTTTATTAGTATCAGGTTTAGCTCCTGTTAAAACCTTTGAAGGTGGATGTGCTGGATTGAGACATCCACACACAGCGAATAAGTTATCTGCTTATGTCAATGACCTTGTCTTGAGATTTCAGTGCAATCCACTAATTCCACTAAACTCACAAAGACTTTCTTATACTGCTTCAGTCATCCCCAATGTGATGAGCGAACGTTTTATTTTCAGCTGCTAATCGGCCTCTGAAGGCCAAGGCAAGAGTTTCAGCTGCTGCTCGGTAGCTAGTTCACTACCGATTTGGGTTTGTTCAAATTAAAACAATAGCTGCAAATCAAATCTTTTCTTTAATTTCAAAAATAAACTTTATTCAGAGTAAAAAAATATATACAAAACAAAATCTGTGCAAAAACACTTCTCCATTATGTATATATTTAATAGAATCATTTAATAGAACTCAGTAGAGTTCAAAACTAAACTTTATTCAAAATATAAATATATACAAAACAAAAACTGTGCAGCAACTATGCAATGCAATGTATTCCCAGTGTCTGTAGATGCAACAGTGTCATACTCAGGTGAGTCACACTCACCTGTAAAGAAAACACCTTTCCCGTGGTTGTGGCTCCCTGGGGTGTTATCCCTTCCCGTGTTTGAGGGATGTCCCCACCGTCTCTGCCCCTCAATGTCCAGCAGCGGAAGGACCCTAGACTATGGTCCTCTCCCACTGTGCTTCAGTGCGTACCTCAGTACATCGTCCTGCAATCTGTAATGGGCAAATAGGCAACATTCCCTGACAGACATCACGATGTGCTGTATGACCAGCATGTTTCGGGCAGACCAAAGACCACAGGAGACTTTTACCCAGTTGAGGATCTTCCAACAGCACCTGATGTCCATCTCCAAATGTATCCTTTGCATCATTCTCAGGACCATCCTTGCAGATCCATATTCTGCAAAGTGGTGGACAACTGTCCTTTCTCCATTGTAGTCATCCCGAAGGCAGCGTGCGCTGGTAGTAGGACTCTGATGGAACAGGAATTGCCCCTCTCGTCCCCAGCCAGGTGAGTTTTTGGTGCTCGTTAGTGAGTTTGGGAGATGAGACCAAGTTGTAGCTTCTTGCGGATGAGTTGTTTATGTTGAGTTTTTGACATTTGTTACAGTATATTCTGGCACAAAAACTGATGGCGATTACAATCACATGATCTGAGGTGTCAAAAGAATGTGTATTAACATCTAATAAAAGCCTGTAGTGTCAGAAAGAGGAAGGCAGATTAACACTCATCTGTTAGAAGACATCAGTTGGTGCATTTCAGATCTTAACAACTTATACAATATTTATTTATCTAGCGCTTCAAAGCATCTATCCTCATCCATTAATAGCTTGCTTAATTTTTTTCATTCATCTGCTCTGCTTACGGTTGAAGTTGTAATGTTTTGTAAGCATAAATATTCCACCGCCAATCGCTGAATATCATGGATGTAATTCTGTCCACCACAAATCATTAAGCACATCAGGGATAATGGGCATTTCAGCAATTATTTATGCATCATTGGACTGGTGCAGTCACTTGTTTCATGAAATCTAATATTTATCTTCCACAAGAACACACTGTAATAACGGAAAATGAATCAATGGTTCAGTTGCTATCAGAGTGTAATATTTTTGGAATGATCTCAGGATGGTAATGAAGTCTGAGCCAAGTGTCACGGCCAAAGTTAAAATCACACGCTCCTTTCTGAACAGGTTCAACAATGCAATAACTGTTTGGACATCTTTTTCTGGTTTTCTGCACCAGAAAGAAGTTGATATTTGTGACTGAAGACAGGTCCCGACCCGAAATGTCACCTATCCAATTTTCCAGAGTGTTCCCAGCGAGCAGTGTGTCCAAGCCCTCCATTAGACTCGGCTCGCCCCCCACGTACGTCGATGTGTCTCGTGCAGCGAGAGCGAGGAGGGACCCACGAGCAATCAGCAAGCACGAAGAGGGCCGTCGTGAGTGAGGAGGGCCATCGTAGACCAAGGAGGCCTGCCAGAGAGTGAGTTGTGTACTGCCTAGGTGACTGCCTGTCTGAAGAAGGGTCTCGACCCGAAATGTCACCCATCTCTTCTCTCCAGAGATGCTGCCTGTCCTGCTGAGTTTCTCCAGCATTTTGTGTCTACTGCCTAGATGAGGTCTGCACCATGATTTTACTGGGTTGCGTGCAAAACAGAGCATTTCACTGTGACAATGTGATACATGTGACAATAAAGTATAATTGGGTCATCATGGAATCATTCTTCAAAGATGCCGCCTGATGCACTGAGTTACTCCAGCATTTTGTGTCTATTTTGGTATAAACCAGCATCAGCATTTTCATTTTATTACATATTTCTATTTACGATGTTAGTGCTTGAAAACAGGCTTACAAGCTGAGGCCCCAACAAATAGGCTAATGATCAACAAATGAAATCACAGACCATACTCTGACACATGCTTGCAGTTAGTCACTGCAATGGAAATTAGAGCAGCAGAAATACCTTTTAATGGATTCATGGAAGCACAGAGCACAGGAGGAGGTCTTTTTTCCTCTTGTGCCTCATATAGTCTTTGAAGAAGATATCTAATTATTCCCATTCCTATACCCTTTCCACATAGCCCTGAAAGTTTTCCAAGTGCATATCTAAATCCTTTTCAAAAGTTACCATTTAACTGGCCTGTAGTTTTCTTTCAGGTGGTGCATTCCAGATCAGACGACTCATACAGTATTTATTTGCTCAGTGCTTCAACATGTTTATCTTCATCCATTAAATAAGAAATATCACTGTTTTGTGATTGTGTTTGTCTACAATAAACCTCTAGATTCAATGGTACTTTCTTTGTCTAGGCACAGTGAAATCATGCTTTCTTTAAAAAATAGGAATTGATGATATTTCTTTCAGATTTTTCTTTCAGTCACATCCTAGTTTGTAGCTGTCAATGTTCATCCCCGCATGATGTTGTGTGAGTTGTGAGATGGGAAGATTCAAATCTCCAAAGCTTCCTCTCCAAAGCCTCGATATCCTTCCTGTAATGCAGCGGCCTGGGTTGCACACAGTAAGATCATAAGTGATAGGAGTAGAATTAGGCCACTCGGCTCATTGAGACTACTCCATCATTCAATCATGGCTGATCTATCTCTCCCTCCTATCCCCATTCTCCTGCCTTCTCCCCATAACCTCTGACCGTGTGCGGACGGGGCGTCGAAGGACGAGAAGCTGAAGCGAAGAAGTGGAAGCCAAGACACCGAATGGAAACAACGTCGATAAGCCAAATAGCCGAATGGACGTGACGCCGAAAAGCCAAATCACCTAACGGACGTGACGCCCTAAAACCAAATAACCAAACGGACGCAATGCCAAAAAGCCAAATAACGGACATGATGTCTCAATAGACAATAGACAATAGGTGCAGGAGTAGGCCATTCGGCCCTTCGAGCCAGCACCGCCATTCAATGTGCTCATGGCTGATCATCCACAATCAATACCCCGTTCTTGCCTTCTCCCCATTTCCCCTGACTCCGCTATTTTTAAGAGCCATAGGTAGCTCTCTCTTGCAAGCATCCAGAGAACCCGCCTCCACCGCCCTCTGAGGCAGCGAATTCCACAGACTCACAACTCTCTGTGAGAAAAAGTGTTTCCTTGTCTCCAGGGACGGGATTTGTCCGAGACCTTGTCAAAGATTGGTCCAGACCCCCGCGTCCATCACACCACTGGCCGGGAGAGACAGGATGGTGGGGGGGGATCTTTATTCACAAATAGACACTCCACCTCTCCCATCCCACCATCAGTCCAAACCAGTTACATAATTCCATGCAACGCCTCCTTGGGGTCTATATTCCACAGAGATACAAAGAGTACTTGTGAATAGACACAAAATGCTGGAGTAACTCAGCGGGACAGGCAGTGACTCTGGAGAGAAGGAATGGGTGACGTTTCGGGTCGAGACCCTTCTTCAGACTAAACTGAACTCTCGTTGGTGAGAGTACTTGTGATTGTCTGAAGAAGGGTCTCTACCTGAAACGTCACCTATTCCTTCTATCCAGAGATGCTGCCTGTCCCGCTGAGTTACTCCAGCTTTATGTGTCTATCTTCAATTTCAGAGTTAAATAAAAAACACAGTGCTGGAGGAACTCAGTGGGCTAGGCAGCATCTGTGGAGGGAATGGATTAGGAGTTATTTCTGGCCAGGGTTCTTAGGAAGGAACTGCAGATGCAGTTGTCTTTGCAAAACGCCAAATGATTCCGGGAATGCCAAGAGAGAGAGAGAGCGAAAGAGACAGACAGACAGACAGACAGACAGACAGGGGGACAGACAGACAGACAGATGAGAGTAAGGGGGAGGGAGATAGATAGAAAGATGGAGAAAGGGAAGGGAGTGAGAGAGAGAGAGTGGGGAGGGAGAAGGAGAGAGAGAGAGAGAGAGAGAGAGAGCGAGCGAGAAAGAACGAGAAAGAAGGAGAAAGAAGGATAGGGAGAGATTCCAGCCTCTTAACCCCATGCACCGTGGTAAATCAATGCTTACAAAAATAATCTGCTCTATGATCCTTGCCAGTCCAAAAGCGGCAAAGAAAAATTAAACATCCCCCCCACCCTCCCGTCTCCCCCCGGCCAGTGATGTCTGTATCAATCGCTGACAAGGTCTCGGACAATCCCATTCCCGGGGACGTCATGTCCGTTATTTGGCTTTTAGGCATCGCGTATTTGGCATTTCGGCGTTGCGCCCGTTCGGTTATTTGGCTTTAGGGCTTCGCGTCCGTTGGGTTATTTGGCTTTTCTGCGTCGTATCCGTTCGGTTATTTAGCTTTTTGCCGTTGTGTCCGTTCGGTTATTTGGCTTTAGGGCTTCGCATCCGTTAGGTTATTTGGCTTTTCGGTGTGGCGTCCGTTAAATTATTTGGCTTTTCGGCGTCGCGTCCGTTCGGTTATTTGGCTTTTCTGCATCGTTTCCATTTGGTATCTTGGCTTCCACTTCTTCGTTTCGGATTCTCGTCCTTCGACGCCTCGTCCGGATACCACCTCTGACACTCGTACGAATCAAGAATCTCTCTATCTCTGCCTTAAATATGCCCACTGAACTCCAAATGTGGCTAACCCACAATTATCCTCTGTCTTCTATGTCCAAGCCAATTTTGGATCCAATCTATCAAGTTTCCATGGATCCTATGTGTCTTTATCTTCTGCATCAGCCTACCATAAGACACCTTATGCTTTTAGCTTTTCTAAAGTCCATGAATACAACATTTGCTGCCCTACCCTCAACAATCCTCTTAATCTCAATCCTCTACACACGGTGCCACAGGAAGGCCGTCAGCATTCACAAAGACTCCTCACATCCTTGTAATAGTCTGTTCGAACTCCTACCTTCTGGCAGACGTTACAAGGCCTTCTACGCCCGCACCTCCAGACTCAGGAACAGCTTCATCCCCAGAGCTATAGCTGCTCTGAACCGGCCCTGCTGAGTGCCCCCCCCCCACCCTCCCCCCATGAACTGTCTCCCTCGGATGGTCACGTCGCACATCGACCCTATTTGCACTTTAGACTGTTTTACTGTTTTACTGTTCTTTTTTACAAATTATGTTTCTCGGGGTATCTAAATTTTATTTAAATTTTATTAGTTGTTTAAGTTATGACTATCGGATGGAAGCTACATACCAAATCTCGTTGCACCTATGTGCAATGACAATAAAATATATTATTATTACTATTATTATCACCTCCTCAGAAAAATGAATTGACTTTGCAAGACATAACCTCCCCTGCACCTGCTCCCTTGCTGACCATCTCTAAAACGCCTATGCTTTTCCAAATAAACCCTATATCTAAGAATCTTCTCCAATAGCTTCTCTACCACTGATGTGAGGCGTACCAGCCGAGAATTTGCAGGGTGATCCAAAATGGCTGCCTTGAACAAAACCACTAAATTGGGTAATTCTTCAATCCTCTTGGATGTTGCCTGTGGCTAAAGGGGATAAAAACATGTAGAGATAAAGAACTACAGATGCAGGGTAATACACAAACGGACACAGGGTGCTGGAGTAGCTCAGCAGGTCTGGAAGCATCTCTGGAGAACATGGAAAGGTGATGTTTTGGGTCAGGACTCATCTTCAGACTGATTGTAGAGGTGGAGAAGAAAGCTGGAAAAAGGGAGGGGCAGGTCAAAGCATGGCAGGACATAGGTCGACAAAGGCAAAGATCGACAAAGGCAAGGGGGATTTTTTGACAGGCAGATGGTTGGAACAAAGACCAGAATAAGAACAGTAGGCGCGAGACAGGTTTGAAGAGTTTCGGATTGTGAGGTAGTTAGTTAGTTAGTTAGTTAGTTAGTTAGTTAGTTAGTTAGTTAGTTAGTTAGTTAGTTAGTTAGTTAGTTAGTTAGTTAGTTAGTTAGTTAGTTAGTTAGTTAGTTAGTTAGTTAGTTAGTTAGTTAGTTAGTTAGTTAGTTAGTGGCTACATAAAATTGGAGAATTCAATGTTCATGATCCCTGTCAATTTACTCCTTTGCCGTTACATTCCTGTCCTTCATTTACTGTTGCACCTCTGGCACATAATGAATGTACTCTGCCCACCATGCTGCGGTGGAAAAGTAGCCAGACATCATCAAGGTACTAATCCAATGTGACTGAAGCAAAATAGAATATTATATGTGCATGTCAGTCAAAAGCCCACTGCCACTGTTGAACTCCTACCGGGAAATAACAATGTGGTTGCCTTTTAACATTTTGAAGCAGTATTAAGTTAGGAGACCAAAACCCTGGATATCTAGGATTACTGTCATTGAAACAGTATTGCATGCACACAATTTCATTACATCTTAATAAAAGAATGGAGATGATGCAGAAAATATGGAATTTGAAACATTCGACTGAATGGAAAATTGTATAGAAAAATGCCATTCATCTAAATTAAGGCCATCATAAGTGAAAGCTACTTCATTCTGTCATGCATAGGAAATGCAGGAACGTTTCCCAGAGTTATTTGCTTAAGGTCGAAAATACTTTCTGAGAACTGGCTCTTCTGATCCTGGTAAGGTTTGGCCCACAGTATTAACTGTGATGACAAACTTTAATCACGTTCACTTACTTTCATTGAATGAATCTCATATATTTTGTTCTCGCAATGAACGCTTTCTTAAAGCCCTGTCCCACGGTACGAGTTCATTCCAAGAGTTCTTCCAAGTTTGCCCTGATTCGAACTCCGAGATTTACGGTAATGGCCACTCGTCGGTACTCGGGGCTCTCGTGGACATTTTTCATCATGTTGAAAAATCTTCACGAGTCTTCCCGCGCTTACCTGCCGTTAGTGAGTTTTCCCGAGTACCTGCCGTTAGTGCTAAGAGGCGTCCCCGAGCTCCGACGTACCCGCTACGTTCATTCTCCGTGCTTAGCACGAGTTTGATTTTTTTTAAACTCGGGAGAGCTCTTGGAATGAACTCGTACCGTGGGACAGGGCTTTTACTCACAGATTTTAAGATCTTTCCTGGCATATATATTATATTCTCTTGACTATTGCTAAAAAGTATTGCATTTCACTGTTTGATATACCATTCTTCCATGGCTCAGGAAGAACACATACCACTGCTTATTTGAATACAGTAATTATAAAAACCACATCTGTTTTTGACATATTTATTATATATCCCAGGATACATTTGTATGGAATATAATTGCAACTAGTTAATTGGAGCAATAAAGGAGAGTGGTCTTTCCATTCTATTAAGATTAACCAGTAGGAGCCACAGCAAAGTTGTGGGAACACTTTGCTTAGTTGGCCTCATGTGGTGCAAGGTTCAGTGGGAGTTGTTGAAGAAACAGGTGCATTTGCTGCTTTTTATTTATCCTTCATTTTCTATTTAAACTGCTCTTTTTCCATGCTCCTCCATCCTTTGACACAGGCTTTGTAGCACAGTGTGGTGTAGCACCAGAGAAACAGCCATTAATCTGGAGCTGTGAATTTCAATCCCACCCAGCAGCAAGGGAACTTAAATTCGAATAATTAAGTAGATCATACGTTTAAAAAAAAAATCTAGGCTCCATGCTGGTAATCATGGATTTGATGTAAAATCCCATTTGGTTCACTGATATCCAATATTGGCCAGTTCCATGAATGTAACTAAAAGTGGCTTTGGAGGCTTGGGGCAGCGGTAGAGTTGATGCCTTAAGGGCCTGTCCCACTAGGGCATCTTTTGCGCGTCACACAGATGGCGAGCGAAGATTTTGTACATCCCAAAATCCTGGGGCGCCACGCATGACCACACGTCACTGTCTACGTCACCACGCACCATGCGCGCGTAATGCACACCATGCGCGCATCACGTGCACGTCACACGTGCGCGTCATGCTTCGTGACGCATAAATGATGTCGCGTAAATGACGCCCAAGTGGGGCAGGCCCTTTACAGAGCCAGAGAGCCAGGTTCGATCCTGACTACAGACGCTTTCTGAACGGAGTTTGTATGTTCTCGCTATGACAGCGTGGGTTTTCTCTGTGAGCTTCGGTTTCCTCCCACATTCCAAAGACGTCAAGGTTTGTAGGTTAATTGGCTTCAGTAAAAATTGTAAATTGTCCCTAGTGTGTAGGATAGAGCTAATGTTCAGAGATCGCTGGTCGGCGCAGACTGAATGGGCCGAAGGGCCTGCTTCCGCGCTGCATCTCTAAACTAAACTAATCGCAGCTGCATTTATCTTGTGAATTGAAATAAACAGATTTCTAAATACAATCTTTGTTGATGTGGCCTGAAGAGTAACAGGGGCAGAAACTTTCACCATCTGATACAAACATTAGGCCATACGTCCGAGGAATTTGGCAAAGCTGTGGTAAAGTTAAAACCTGTCAGGATAAAATAGAGCATGTGCAATACCCAGAACTAAAACTGAGATTCTTCTGTCTTTGCTGAGGCATACCAGCAGTTAAATTCCAGACTTATTTACCAAAGAGTACAGTATATCCACTAAATCTACTGCTGACGTATGGGAGTACAATACTGAGTCCTTTTGTTGAGTGGAAATGAGGTAGTATATCATGGCTGATCTGCCCTAGGCATCATGTCTTCTTCTGTGTCAATTCTCCAAGGGCTTCAGTTGCCTAATCTTTCAAAAATGTAACTGCTTCCTCTTTAAAATGATCTCACCTCCACATTGAGATTGCAGAGATAGAGATTTCTAGATATTCATCATTCTTTGCAAAAAGTTCCCACGCGCCTCAGTTTTGAATGTCTGCTCCAATTTGTTATCTTTGTCCCCCACAGTGGAAACACCTTGATATCCAGACTGGGATGCTTCCCTAAGGATCCTAAAGTTTCAATAAGATCACCCCTCAGACTTCGAAATGCCAATGAATATTGATGTTAGGAAATCAAAGAAATGGAATGAGATGAGGGAAACATGTGAGATTATGAGCGATGATATGAAACTTCCAAGGTTCACAAGTTATAGGAGTAGAATTAGGCCATCGAGTCTACACCACCATTCAATCATGGCATCTCTGCCTCCTAATTCCATTTTCCTGCTTTCTCCCCATAACCCTTGACACCCGTTCTAACCAATAATTTGTCTATCTCTGCCTTAAAAATATCTGTTGAAAAGGTGTTTTACTCCAGATTGGGGTTTTTTCACCTTCAGTTATAAACCCACTCATGGCAGTGGGCCATATCCTTTCCTATATCCATGACTCCACGTTTTTTTCATTTTTCTTCATTAAGTTTACATTTGGTTACATTTAAGGAATGAATGGCATACTGGTGCAGCTAATAGAGCCACAGTCCCAGTGTCAAAGACCCGGGTTTGATCCGGACCTCACTTGCTATCTACGTGGAGTTTGAACGTTCTCCCTGTGACCGTGTGGTTTTCCTCTGGGTGCTCCAGTTTCTTCCCACATCCCAAACACATGTGGGTTTGTTGAATAATTGGCCTCTGTATATTATCCCTCTCTGTGTAGGGAGTGGATGCAAAAGTGGGATAACATTGAATTTGTGTGAATGGATGATCGATGGTCGGCATGGACTTGATAGGTAAAGGACATGTTTCCATGCTATAACTTTCAGCCAATCAATGTGCAGTTGCAGTTGACGTTTTACTGTAAATGGCTTGGAATTTCATTGATGATTGGTTATTTACCCTATTTAATATAAAGCATTAAATTTATTACAGTATTGAATAGTTCAAACTAGGACTAAGATTTGGGAATTGTTTAGAAATCTGAAGTACCAGTTGAGAATTAGAAGATAAAATCCAATAAATAAAAGCAGATGGTAATAATGAGTTGGTAGGGAGGGTGAAGTCAACTGATGCACTAGATAATAAAGTGGTTAACTGATTGTTAATGCAAACAATTAAATTAATGGCAGTTATAATCAGAACATAGACATGCCATTATGTAACTTTTCTATTGGAAGTATGATGTGATTTATATTTGGTAGCACAAGATATGTTTTGGAATGCAGAGGTCACACATGGGAATTCTTTACAATGCAGAGATATTCATCTGAATTGTTGCTCTCAACATTCTGGTGTATATCAAGTAATATGAAAGCAATATAGCAAGATTCTCAGAGTTCTACATCTGTAATCAAATGACTTATTTATTTGAGGAAACTGAACATGGGAATTTTGAATAAAATTGAAGCTGGGAAATGTTCAACCTCATGGCATTTCACAGCAACAGATGTAGCTCTATGTATCACTAAAAATGTTTCAGAAGGTTTAGAACTTACTGATTTAAGCAATTATGTGAGAGCTAATTAGCTTTTTCAAATATGTTGATGTTTTGCAGAATTTCCATGATGAAAGTAGGGATAATGAATACCAAAAATACTTAACTTATGACTCAATTGTCACAGTATGGGTGACTTCACTGCTTGCAAAATAGGCAATTAAGTCATTTGTGCTTTATTTTTGACACACGGCCTGGTTTTTAGATCTATTACAATTATGTTTTGAAGCATCAGCGTTGTCCCTCCTCAGAATTTTTCTTTCAAGTTGAGTTCTTTTTTAACCTGATCTTGATCTATTCAATGAGTTCAAAGGTGTATGTTGACCATTGGTGACCTGAGCTACACTGGTGCCCATTCTAGTGGCAGGGTGACCTTGGCATATTAAAGCCCTGACCTCAGTTCAGTCTGTTAGCTGAGCTACAGGTCACTCACTGGAAGACAAAGACTTCACAGCTGCATTAGAATGACAACATTGCAGAGAGTTCTGGACATAGCCCAAACCATCACACAAACCAACTTTGCTTCCATTGATACCATCTACACTTCACGTTGCATCGGCAAGGCTGCCAGAATAATCAAGGACCTGTCTCACCCCAGTCACTCCTTGATCTCCCTCTTTAAAATGATCTCACCTCCACATGAGTTTGAAAACGCCTATCTCCAGATTTAGGAATTGTTTCTTCCCGGCTGTTATCAAGCAACTGAACGATCCTTTCATCATTTAGAGTGTAGTTCTGACCTCCCATCTACCTCATTGGAGACCTTTGAACTATCTTGAATCAGACTTTATCGGAATTCAATGTTATGTCTTACACTGAATGTTGTACCCTCTTTTATTTGTGCTCTATGGACAGCTTGATTGTATTAATGTGTAGTATTTTGTCTGACCGGATAGCGTACAAACAAAAGCTTTACACTGTACCTCGGTGCATGTGACAATAATAAACCAAACTAAACTAAACAGAAGATAACCTAGTTGGTGGGTCACTGACAGGAAGGCTGACGGTCTTGGGATGGTACAGATTTATTGGTGGCTGAGAGGAATCCAAAAGAGATCCAAACGTTCCCCTAATAATCACAAAACACCTTGATACTACCACCCTGTCATATAGATGCATTAGCTATCTGGTGGAAGACCTATTTATAAATGTGTTCATCAGGGTTGCAGTGTTAGTAGGGTTGCAAGGCCGTTATTAGGATTAGTATCAAGACACAATAGTACATATGAATTCCTGGTGTGTACTTCTGCCTTGTTCAAGAAATCTCCATTCCTTACCCCAGCCCCTTCCCCATCATCACAATCTCCCCTCCTCATCCCTCGAGCAAGATATGATTTACTTGGGCAAAAACTACCAGTACTTTGGATTTTATGGACCCATTTTGTCAGCTATAGATTCAATCTGACAGGAGTAACAGCTTCAGACCTGACACAAATAACTGCAAATTATGCAAAGTTAGAACATAATCCTTGGAGGATTATATTTGACATTGTGATTTTCATGGTCTGGGGTGAGCATGCCTTAGAACAGCTTTTGTGATGTTTCTAAGGTATGACATTTGAGCACTGTTCAATTCAAACTTCTTTATTCCCTTTGTTTCAAGTAACAGCATCAAGCACTCTCAACTAAGGGATTAAGTGTGATTCTTAAAACCCACAATCTCACTTCAACAATGTACCTCAGTCTCTGCACCGAGACGTTGCTCAGGGGATGAAATTACCATTTCCCACGTTGCTTATTATGATCCGTCTTCTTAAAAGTGCCAAAATATTATCACACTTTGGCCATAAATACTGGAAAGAATGCTGAAATTCACCCACAGAAGATATTTAAAAGCTTTTCTTCAGCAAACTTTCACGCCCACTAAAATTATAGTTTTTGCGATGGACACGGTTTTCAGCAGAGTTCTTACTGTTACAAGATATTCCACAGAGGATGCAGGCATAGACCAGCAATTCTCACCTTACACTGCCAGGCTCACCATCATGTGCACACAAACTGGAAGCTGGGAGATTGCTTCTGCCTGAAAAACCAAAGCCTTAATAATGCTGTTTGAAGACCTCATTTAATTTCACCAGAGATGTGATCATTGGGCTGATGCTATGCAGGGAATAGGGTGGAGGGGAATTAGGTGAAATAAATTAATCTAACATGCTAATGTTAAACAAACCTGCAGGAAAATTAAATGAATGATGCCGGACATGTCCTTAAGTACAAATCTGATAAGCTTCAAATTTCCTTTGAACTTCTGAGAAACAATCTTCACAAATACCAGGAAGCAGTCAAATCTGCAAGAACAAAATACTTTTCCGCCATTATTTCCAAAACCGCTCATAAATCCAAGGTTCTTTTTAGAACCATCACCTCTATCATATGTCCTGCCCCCAGCACCAGCTTAACTGGATCCCCTGCTAAGTGCGAGGAATTTACTACATTTTTCACCAGCAAAGTTAAGAACATCAGATTGAATATTTCCCGTCCCATCCATGTCCTGGCTGTCTCATTGGTCTGTTCTTCAAAATTAGACTGTTTCCAACCCGTTACTCTACCCTCCCTTGTAAAACTGGTCACCACCATGAAACCTACTACCTGCCCCCTCGACATTGTCCCCTCTGCCTTTCTGAAGGATGTCATTACAATAGCCGGTCCCAGCATCCTCGCCATCTTCAACAGTTCTCTGGCCACTGGCACTGTTCCTACCTGCTTCAAGCATGCGGTGGGGTCCAGCCCCTCCTGAAAAAACCTAACCTCGACCCCACCTTGCCAAGCAACTACAGACCTATTTCAAAAATGCCTTTCCTTTCAAAAGTCCTTGAAAAGGTAATTTTAAGTCAACGTATGCCTTACCATAACCAAAATACTATCTTGGAAACTTTCAAATCAGGTTTCAGGGCCCACCACAGCACAGAGTCTGCCTTGTTGAAGGTACATAATGACCTACTTCTCATCTTTGACTCCAGCGACTGCAATCCTGCTCCTTCTCGACCTCAGCGCAGCATTTGACACTGTCGACTACACCATCCTAATTGACCGTCTCTGGTATGGGGTTGGTATTGATGGCACTGCCCTGAGCTGGTTCATCTCCTACCTTAGGTAGGAGTTTCTCTACTAACATAGGCAACTCTTTCTCCTCCCCAGCTAATCTCTGCTGCGGGGTTCCACAAGATTCCATCCTTTGCCCCATTCTCTTCTCCCTGTATATGCTCTCCTTAGGCCAAGTCATTCAAAGGCACGGCATTTCCTTCCACTGCTATGCAGACGATACCCAACTCCATCTCTCCCTGAAACCCAACAACCGATCAAAACCTTTTCCACTGCCTCGAGGATATAAAGTGTTAGATGGCCCAGAACTTCCTCCAACTAAACGAGAGTAAGTCTGAGATCATCCTTATTGGCCCCTCGGAATCAATCAAAATGATAGCAGGCAGCCTTGGAAGCCTTACCCCATTACTCAAACCTCACGTCAAAAACCTTGGCATGATATTTGACTCAGCATTGAAATTTGACAATCAAGTCAATGCTTCAGACGATAGCTAAAATAAAACAATTTTTCCAGTTTGACGACCTCGAAAAGATCATCCACACATTTATCTCCTCCCGCCTCGATTACTGCAACTCCCTTTACACTGGCATTAGCCAATCATCCCTGGTGGGCCGACAGCCCGACCGATCTTCCACAGCATCCATCGGCCTACTGACAGGTCCGTCTGACAGACCGACAGATCGACCGACTGACCCTGACCCTACATTTGTTATTTATCATTTTTATTTAACAGTTCACATCATAACTTTATAAAGATAAATCAAGTAAAAAACAAAATTATCAGCAAGATTAGCATTACCTTTATTCCTTGGAAACCTTGTTATTGTTTTTGATGTAATTAGGAGGCAGCCATGATCCCAGAGTGCTCGCTGCCTAGCGACCATAAAACAAAGCTCGGGATTGGTCAATTTGCGTCCGACCTCAATGTCAAACGTGCATTGATTGGACAAATACTACTCGGAAAATTTGAAGTTTTTCCCATATTTTAAAAAAAATGTGAAGGTTTTGGTCTTGACAAGTTTCAGGTATGATTTATATAATATTTTTACATAATATGTTAAAAATTCAGGTCGTTCCATGAGTTGGGTCACGAACTTGAACAAAAAAGCTCATCGGCCCACAGCCTAATAGAGTGAATGTGGAGAGGATGTTTCCACTAGTGGGGGAATCTCGGACCAGAGACTAATGCCCCAGAATAAACGGACCATAGCCTTAGAAAGGAGATGAGGAGGAATTTCTTTAATCGGACTGTGACGAATCTGTGGAATCTATTGTCACAGAAGGCTGCGGAGGCCAAGTCAATGAATATTTTTAAGGCGGAGATTGACAGAATCCCGGGACCCGGGTTTGATCCTGACAACAGGTGCTGTCTGTAAGGAGCTTGTATGTTCTCCCTGTGACTGTGTGGGTTTTCTCCGGGTGATCCAGTTTCTTTCCACACACCAAAGACGTACAGGTTTTTAGGTTAATTAGCTTCAGAATTTAGAAATCGGTAATAGCACACTGCTCCACCAGATAAATAGTGTATTATATAGTAAATAAAGGTAGACAAACATGGTACAACATCTAAAGTCCCTGATTCAATCATTCCCATCATTGTTATCTTAAATACTTTAAAAGTTAATTGGGGTTGAGCTAACGAGCATTGAGAATTTGTTTTTTACTGGACCAGACAACAATGATAACTATTGCAAATGTGTGATGCCTTCATGCTTGTCAAGGACTGACACTCTTGCCTATGAATTAGGAGGAGAAAGGTTCATGACCCTCCCTCTCTAAGTCACGAGTAATTAATCTAATGATATTTTAAAGCTGTATTAAAATCCATAGTCATAGAATGATACAGTGTGGAAACAAGCCCAACTTGCCCACATGGGCCAACATGTCCCAACTACACTAGTCCCACCTGCCCGCATTTGGTCCATATCCCTCCAAACCTGTCTTATCCATGTACCTGTCCAACTGTTGGGATAGTCCCTACCTCAACTACCTCCGCTGGCAGATTGTTCCATACACCTGCCACAATTTGTGTGAAAAAGTTACCCCTCAGATTCCTATTAAATCTTTTCCCCTTCACCTTAAACCTATGTCCTCTGACCTTCGAATTTCAAATAATGGCTGGTGGCAGAGGAAACCTATAAACATCATGGTTCTTTTTTTGAAGAAGGACAGAATTATGTTTTGGAATTATGTTTTGGAAAATGTTAATTGCACATCTACTATCACCACAGCAGATGTACAGGTTGTATTTAAGAGTAGGCTGAGGTAAAATTGCAATGATTCACCTTCAAAGCAAAATAAAAGGAAATTGTTAAGTTATTTACTGTCTCTGAATGTTCACAAATACACAGGACTAGATGTTAAAAGTCCAAAGTGCCAAATATCAATTTAAGCACTAAAAATGCAGTGTCTAATATGTCTTTCCTATGCTATTGCATTAAGAGACGAGTTACTATAAAGAAAGAGTGTTTTAGATTTGATAATTTGCAATTTTTTTGAAAGAAAATGTTCTGGCAGTAACCATTGGAAGCATTTCTTTTTGGAATTAGGTGTTTAAAACTAGAGCCCACTGGCTTACGTGAGGTGAACTCAAGGTTAGGAAACACTGAATCTTATTAAAAGTTGAAAATGTGTTAATGTACTACAAGTGGCATGAGAAACCTGAGAGCAGTAAATGGAATGAATGTGTGTGCTACTGCATGGAACAGAATCCTTTAGCTTTAGAAATTGCATACCATTTATAAAACATTGTCAGTCATGAAATCTATGCAGTGAGAGATGGATTAAAGATATAACAGTCCTATTTAAAGTAACATAAAACGGCATTGTCTTCTGGGAACAGTCTCCAGTTATAGAGTTGGGCCTTAAGTATACTATTTCCAGCATAATTCCCAAAACTGCCTTGAATGCATATAGATTATTTGAAGGACGATCTGAGATCCTGAGACTGATGCCATTGTACAAGTATTCACATCTCCGCTTGATAGATGTTTTATCTTGCATGCTTCTCCATGCATTCAAGGCCACTGATGGTCAAAAGAAAACACATGTTGCCAGGAATTGTGGATACGGATATTGTTCTCAAGGCTTTGTGGTTTCTAATGCATGGCATTTCCTCTAGAATAAAGTTGTACCATCTAATCAGAACTGGACATTTAATAACTTGCATGCTGCAACATGGGCAATTCTTAGACATTAATAATCATATAGTATTTTATTGTGCTAACAAAACACAATGCCAACACCGGTTACTGTAACTGGGCAGCAGAAATGAATCAGAACCTTTCATGAATTTGATACAATACTTAAACAAGAGCAGAGGTTTGGGAATGAGTCATATTTTCCTAATTTGTTAGTTTTTTTTAAGGGATTTAGCGAGGAAATAGGCCCTTCGGCCCACTGTCCCCGCCGACCAGTGATCCCCGTTACGCTAGGGACAATTTACAATTTTTACCAAAGACAATTAACCGACAAACCAGTACATCTTTAGAGTGGGGGGGAAAACCGGAGCACCTGGAGAAAACCCATGCAGTCACGGGGAGAATGTACAAACTCCGTACAGACAGCACCCGTAGTCAGGATCAAACCCGGCTCGCTGGTGTTGTAAGGCAGCAACGCTACCACTGCGGCACTGTGCCGTCCTTATAAATTAAATAAAATTAAATTCATATTTGATGCATGAAGGTTTTCCTAATATCACTATTTCACATTTGAGGTGTACCTTAGATATTCTCTACAGTTCAATAATCTGTATCAGTTTCCTATGTGTAGGAAGGAACTGCAGATGCTGGTTTAATGCGAAGATCGACACAAAAAGCTGGAATATCTCAGCCGGACAGGCAGCATCTCTGGAGAGAAGGAATGGGTGACGTTTTGGGTCCAAAACGTCATCCATTCCTTCACGCCAGAGATGCTGCCTGTCCTGCCGAGTTTCTCCAGCTTTTTGTGTCTATCTTATGTTTCCTATGTACTGGTTTCCAGAGTGCACCTGCAGAGCGCACTTTCTAATCATAACATATTGCAGCCTAAGTCAGGATGCTTAAATGGCTGGGATCTAAAAAGACTTTGGCAGCAAACTTTGGGATGTAGTTGGTGAAAGGGGCTCGGGAAAAATAAACCCTTAGGACACCAGGGACTGACACCAATCCTTTGATTCCTATGGATTTATACCATCTGTTTGACTGAAAAAACTCTATAAGGCTTGGATACCATCTGCTTGACTGTCAAAACCGATGATCACAATAGAATAATATAACTGTGGATACAAGGAGGATGGTTGTAGAGCTAGGCAACTCTTTGAATGCTAGTCCCAGGAGAATCTGCTATCATACTTTACAATCTCTTCACTCTTATTTCAATAGCAGCATTTCTTACATTAACTACGCTTTCCTGAATCTCTTCTCAGATTTTACGATTCTCCGACTCCCTGGGCCAAGCGATCTGCCGGACCGACATCTGGACTTGCGAAGGCCCAACCAGCAGGGCCTACCAGAGCCTCCCACTGACACTACCTACTGGAGCTGGCGGCCCCTCAACTGAACCTCTGGGAACCTGGAACAGACCCCAACTCGCAGGCTGCATTTCTTGAAAAAAAACATTGTTCCCTTTAATCTTTTCTCATGCTTAACGCGACCAATGAGACCCGCGATCTACCAACCTCCCCTGGCTAACGACCGACATCCCCATGGAGGTGCTGATCCCATGACTGGACCTCAGGGACTGACCAGGAACAGGCCGCAACCCACTGGTAGTAGACAACTCCACTGCCCTACCTTGATGTCTCATGGACAATGGGCCCAACCTCCTGGTGGCACCCGACAGCAGAACCCAACAGCAGGGCCCAACCAGGCTGAGGACCCGACCTCCCAGACTGTCCACCGACACCGGGCCAAGGGCCACAGGGCCAAAATTCTGCCACCTAGTGAGGAAATGGGGGAAATGCGCTGGGCTGCAGGTGAGGCTGAACCAACATGGTTTTATTCCTCCCACTCCCCAGCCTACTATTGGTTAGTGTGCAGGCTATAAAGAACAAACTAGATGATCTCAAAGCCAGACTAACCTACTTTAGCGGACTGAAAGACTACTGCATGCTCTGTTTGACAGAGACATGGTCACTCCTCTAGGCTCACCTGTTTAGAATTAGCTTTTCATGTTCAGACACTCCTCGGGTTTGATCCTGACTATGGGTGCTGTCTGTACGGAGTTTTTATGTTCTTCCTGTGACTGTGTGGGTTTTCCCCAGGTGCTTCGGTTTCCTCCCACACTCTAAAGACATACAGGTTTGTAGTTTAATTGGAATTGGCTTTGTAAAAATTATAAATTATCCCTAGTGTGTAGGATAGTGCTAGTGTATGGGGATCACTGGTCAAGTGTGAGCTCAGTGAACCAAAGGACCTGTTTCCATGTTGTATCTCTATCCTAAAATAAACCAAACACTCCCCATTTCCAAATTGCCCAAATAGAATAGTAGTGTCCTGAAGGTACAAGGAACTGCAGGTGGTGGAGTCTTCAGTAAAACACAAAGTGCTGGGGGAACTCAGCAGGTCAGGCAACATTTTTTTGTAGGGAATCTGAAAGTGACTTTTCGGGTCGGGATCCTTCTTCAGACTGATTGTAGTAGGAGGGCAAAAGCTGGCAGGGCAAAGCCTGGCGAGTGATAGCTGGATACAGGTGAAGGGAGTTGATGGACAGAAAGGTAAAGTTACAAGGGCTAGCAGTGAAAAGGAGACAAAAGAGTGTCAGTTAAGGGGAGCAGTGAAATGTAAAGCTAGGATGTTGATGAAAGAGGACTCTCCCACCCCTGAGTTCTTCGTTCCCCCTCCACCCTATCCTCTTCCATCTATCTTCCTCCCTCTAGCTTCACATTTCACTCCTCCTCCTCTCTGCTTATCCGACACCCTTTTGTCTCCTTTTCATCGTGAACCTTTGTCAATTACTCCACCCATGTGCCAAGCAAATCCCCCTGCAGTCCGAAACAGGGTGAGAGGTGAGCTTAGCTTCCTTAGCACGGTGAGGTTTGACTTACTGATCTGTTCCCACCTGGATATATGGCTGTTGAAACAAATACCAAATCCTGGGCAGCCAGTGCTGAGGCAATCTGTAACCCCTTTGAAAATGTAAATTGGGATCCAACAATATTCATAGAATGCTGGATTAAACTAGGTGAAGCATGCACCTTGCACATTCTGCACATTTTCAACTGGCGGCCTATCTGAAGAATAGCCCAGAAGGGAAGTTTCTGTTTAGCTTACGGAGGCCAGGAGCAACAGGAAAGGATGGCTTCATCCCAACAATATTAGGTGTGGAACTTATTTTTGTGAACTTCTAAAGCAGTCTGATTCACACTTTATAACTTAATGCTAATCATCCTTTTCCTTCTATTAGATTGAACTGCTTAAAACCCACATTTAGCTTAATAATAACAATTTAAACTATAGCAAGATTCTTCAGCTGCAGCTAGTCAGGAAAACAACCATTGCACATTCACACACACGCATTCAAAATCATATCCTGTTAGACTAATAGGAACTCCTAATTGAAGGTAAAACATGTATGTCCAACAACTTAAGGGTGCAGTTCAAAATATCTTACGCAAATTTGTTCCAAATGATGCTATCCATCATAAATCGTTTCAAGCTTTCCTGAGATCATACGAGATTTTAAAAGCATAGTTTACGCAATGCATGGTAATAACCTGAGTCATAAATTATGGGCCAAAACATACTCACCTTTAACTGTTGGTTTGGAAGAGAACCAGTGAGTTTGTGCTTCCCATAGGTCTGCATGTTCCTGGCATCCGCACCAATGCATTGCCTCATGAAAGTGCATGGAGGTCAGGCATCAGCCGAATTGAGTTCACGTCTTATCACAGGGCTCAACACTGGACAGTTAACTTTACTGTTGGACATGGGAGGGTGTATCTAATGTGGTCTTAGTTATTTGAATGGGGTTTCAGAACTGACTGGAACAGAAATGTGATTTTAATTTAAATTAATATCAACATTTATAAATTAATTACATCATGTATTTTAAGTTCATTTATTGTTAAATTTTAAGTTAATTTTAACATTTTTGAATTAATTTCAAATGATTTTTATTTCTCCGATTGTTGTGACGTTTAGGAATAGTTAACTGCCTATGACAAGGTGTCTAAAGGCCGTCACGCTTGTCTGATGAGGGTGCAGTGGTTTCTGCTACCTGAGGACAACTTGGTGCCCATGAACCGTAAAGGTGGGTAGATTGAGATTACCTTAAGAAACCAAATGTGTTCATCTTCTGTAACATTCTTAGACCATCCTTGCAATAGTAGACTGCCGCAATAAGCTGCTGTGTTTTGCTTAATGCTCTGCGTCTCAGTAAGTGAACAAGCAAAAGTCGTACCCTGTTCAAAGCTGTTCGAAGAGCCCGCAATGTATTACAATCCCAAAGACAATCTGTATGACTTTGTCCCATTGTACTGCATCCAATAGAACTAAAAGATATAGCTCTTGATTGTTACAAATAAGGTGTAAATCTGACACGAAGACAGTGTTTACTTGATTCCTACATAAGCAGGTAATTGTAGATACTAGAAATCTGAAACAGAAACACCAGATGCTGGAGAAGCTCAGCTATTCAGGCAGCATCTATAGAGAGAGAAACAGTGTTTAAGTCTCATTGTTATCACTTTTCAGCGAAAACCATATGGTGCCAGAATCCGATGAAAGATCATGACGTGAGATGTTACCTGTTTCTCTCTCCTCAGATCTACCTGACTTAGTGAGTCTGCTGTTCCTTGTTAATTTCTGCCAGTGTTAATTTGGTTGACCTTGCTCAGAACGACTGGACATTTATAGGCATTGACTTCAACTTGGGTTTTTGCATTTGTTTGCATTCTCAATGCATGGGAACGTTAGATAATGACAGGATAGAGTTTGACTGTTAATGAATAGCTTTCAGTCGTTCATTGTGTGGGCTCAGGCATAACGAATGACAAGAATGTCCACCGGAGTGAGTTGCTGAAAGACACCTGGCACCTGTGGGGACCAGTGCCGAACGAGAATCACTTCCTTCACCAGAAGGCAACAGTGGGTTAATAATCAGTAGCGATTAGCCAAAAAAACCTTTATTGAAATGGCACATTTGTTGTGAGGATTGTTATAACATAAAAAGTTAAAAAAGAGATGATGTTTTGTGTAAAAACTCTGACTGTTCGCATAATATTAAAACCAATCTCGCCGTCTTTTAGAATTACCCTGAAATGTCATGTTTAAACGTGATGTTTCTTCTATTGAAGTTGCAATCTATTATTTAGTTAGTTAGTTTAGTTTATTGTCACATGAACTGAGGTACAGTGAGAAACTTTTGTTGCGTGCTAACCAGTCAGCGGGAAAACTGTATACGATTCCAATTGAGCCATCCACACATTGAAAAATTGCTATTTAGGATAGATTAAGTGGATGGTGCAGTTTGGCAAAAAGATCTGATTACTTGAAATTCAAAATGAAGATTTGTAGCTTGACTGCAAGTTTTCTTCTCAAAATGAATGAGAATATATTCCAATGTTCACTTGCTGACCTTTCAATCGACATAAGACATTTGATGATCAAATGCAATGTTAAAGATGTAAGGAGGATAACAAAAGTCTGACCCAGTATCACACACAGTGTGTTGCACAGTGCTTAATCATGACTCTCGGAGGTCATGTCAACTTCTTGTTATGGAACTCATGCTCAAATACACTAGTGTGAGTTCCACCATTCTTCCTGTTACTTGGCCAGATTTTCTTGAGGAGATGTAACATGGAAATTCCTCACCTTGGGTGCAAGAAGCTTTTCAACAACAAAAAAATAATTTTGGAGCAAGTGATTTGCTCAGTTAACTCTCCCATTCTGTACCTTCCCAAGGAAAGTGATCCCCAATAAAGTTCAATCATGAGCATAGTTTGTGTTTTGGGTGGGGGGGGGTTGAAACGGGTTTTGCAGTCTCTCCCTGCGGGGGAATGTGACTTTTTTGTCGTATTCCCCTTCTCTGCCTCCGCCTGCGCTGAGGCCTAAATGGAGCTGGCGACCTCGAGGCTCCGGAAGCAGAGCCCGTCAGGACTCGCCCTGAGCTCGCTCCCGTGAGGGCGGTCCGGCTCAGGGCTGGAACAGTGCTCCCGTGAGAGGTTGTCGGGGCGGCCCGGCCCGAGGGAGAAGCGACGCCCAAGTCGGGGCGGCCCGGCCGGAGGGAGAAGCGACGCCCAAGTCGGGGCGGCCCAGCCCGGGGGAGGTTCGGCGCCCATGTCGGGGCGGCCCAGCCCGAGGCTGAAGACGGCACGATACTCACGTGAGGGTGGCTGGGACGGTGTTCTGGCGGTGGTGGCCTGAGTCCGGGGTTCGGCCGCGGGCCAGCGGCTGTGTCTGCAGGACTGGTGGGCGGCAGCTTCGACCACCCTGGGCCGCGGTGTTTGAGCCGCGGGACTGATTTGTAACATCGCCCGGGGGTATCGCCTCAGCGCAGAGGGAGAAGAGGAGGGAAGAGACTGCAGACCTAAGACTTTTGCCTCCATCACAGTGAGGAGATGCTGGGTGGACTCACTGTGGTGGATGTTAATATGTGTTTATTGTTGTTTTTATTGTATTATATGTATGACTGCTGAAATTTCGTTCAGACATCGATCTGAATGACAATAAAGGCTATCTATCTATCTATCTATCTATCTATCTATCTATCTATCTATCTATCTATCTATCTATCTATCTATCTATCTATCTATCTATCTATCTATCTATCTATCTATCTATCTATCTATCTATCTATCTATCTATCTATCTATCTATCTATCTATCTATCTATCTATCTATCTATCTATCTATCTATCTATCTCTTCTCCTTCAAAAGCCTCTACATGAGTCTCTACCACAAGAAACAAGCATCTATTATCAAGAATTCCCACCATCTGGGCTATGCCCTTTTCTCACTCCCACAAACTGGCACGAGGTGCAGAAACCTAAAGTCTAATCCACCAGGGTCAGGATCAACTACTTTCCTACAACCATCATCTCAATGAGTTGGGTAAGTAGGCTGAGGAATGAGGAATGGTTAGCAGGCAACAAAAGCTTCTCACTGTACCTCGGTACACGTGTCAATAAACTAAACTAAACTGAATGTAAATAAAGTTTAACTCAGATAAGTGCAAGGTGTTGCACTTTGGGAAAGCAAACCAGGGTAGAACTTCCACAGTGAACAATAGAACCCTGGTTGTGCAGTAGAGGGACCGAGGAGTATAAAGGGCCTGTCCCACGAGCATGCGACCTGCATGCGGCAAGCGCGACCTAAAGGGCCGGTCCCACCAGCATGCGCCTGCATGCAGCAAGCGCGACCTAACTTGATCGCTTGAGCCATACAGCCTCGCGGGGCCGGTCCCACTTCGATCGCCGGAGCCGTATGAAGTTGTGCGGAGCTGGTCCCGACATCACGCGGGGCTCCAAAAAACTGACCGTGTTTAAAAATTCCGCGCGGCAACGGCCTGCCGGCCCGCAGCTGCCTCGAAGCCATGTCACTCACTTGACCTCCGCGCGGCTCCCGCTTCTGGTTTGGTCGCGCTTGCCGCATGCCGTACGGCTCAAGCGACCACGTTAGGTCGCGCTTGCCACATGCAGGGGCTTGCTGGTGGGACCGGCCCTTTAGGTCACGCTTGCCGCACGCAGGTTGCATGCTCGTGGGACAGGCCCTTTAGTTCCCTGAAAGTGGTGTCACAGGATGACCAGACATGGTGGTGAAGAAGGTTTTTAGCATGCTGGGCTTCATTAGTAAAGACATCGAGTTTAGAAGTTGGGATGATTTGTAGATGTGCAAAGCATTGGTGTGCAAAGCAGTAGGAGTATTCTGTTCAATTTTGGTCACTCTGCTATAGGAAAGATCCCTTAAACTGGAAAGAGTGCAAAAATGGTTTACAAGGATATTTCGAGGACTTAAGCAACTGAGTTATAGGGAGAGGTTGGGCAGGCTAAGAGAGAGGGGGCAAATGTACATAGTCCTTTTCCTAGGGTTGGGCTATCAAGAATAGACTGCATTGGTTTATGGTGAAAGGGGAAATATTTAATACGAATCCAAGGGGCAACTTTTTCCACACAAAAGACGCGTCTGTATATGGAGAACAAACTGCCAGACAAAGTGGTTAAGACAAGAACAATAACAACATTTAAAAGACATCAGGACAGATACATTGACAGGAAAGGGTTAGAAAGATAAGGGTAAAACCAGGGCAAATGGGACTTGCTTAGATGGGCATCTTGGTTGACATGGATAAGTTGGGCCGAAGGGCCTGATTCCATGCTTTATGGCTCAATGACTAACAGATTCTTGATCTATATGCACAGCCCCAATCCTATGTCAGCACAGAACAGAACACTCAGACTGCCATTGTATATACTTTTGTTTTTGCACTAATGTTTTGTTTTGCACAGTCATTTCCACAAAATGTATGTATAACTTAGATGTAACATGTTTTTTACATTGTCTGAGTCAATGTGCCTTTATTGCTCCAGGAAGTAAGATTGCTTCATGGAAACTGGCCCTTCTGCCCAACTCATCCATGCTGACCAGATTTTAGTTGAGTTTGTCCCATTTGCCCACATTTAACCAATGTCCCTGTAAAACATTCTTATCCATGTACTGTCTAAATGCCTTTTAAACATTGCCATTCTACCTGTCTCCACAGCTTTCTCTAACAGCTCATTCCATACACGTACCACTCTCTGCATGAAGCAATGCCCCTCAGATGGGCCAAATGGCCTGTTTCCATACTGTATCTCTAAACTAAACTAAGCTGCAAAATGCTTAGCCATTTTATGGTAATGTTATGCATTTGTCCACATTAGAAAGACAATATGCCTCTGTTTCAGTAGTATTTTAACACAGTGAGATAAGGATTGTTGAGGAGGAAAGAACTGCAGATGCTGGTTTAAATCGAAGATAGACACAAAATGCTGGAGTAACTCAGCGGGATGGGCAGTATATCTGGAGAGAAGGAAGGGTGACATTTCGGATCGAGACCCTCCTACAGACTGATGTGAAGAAGGGACTCGACCAGAAACACTACCCATTCCTTCTCTCCAGAGATGCTGCCTGTCCCGCTGTTACTCCAGCATTTTGTGTCTATAAGGATTGTTGAGGTGTTGGTATGGGGCAAATAACTGTTTAAAATAGAATCATTAACACTTGGTATTTGATTATGAATTTCACAACAGTTATCATCACTGACTGATCAGGCAGGGACAAATTCTCCATTTCCAACAAATCATCAGGACGTGTTATGTCAACAATTCTGTGTGATAGTTCTGAATACACAGGGAGGAATTGTAATTCTTCTTCAGTATTTTGCAACCCTGATTCTCCAAATTAAGGTATGTGACACTAACTGAGTACAGACTACTGAAGAGTGTTCAGGTTCTTGCAAGCTTCTTAGTATCACTTCACTGCAAAGAGCCGGAATTTCAAATATCTGTAGGGCTTTTCTTTTCCTTCTCGGTTGCAGCATCTTAAAATATATTGTTTAGAAATAAAGGGTGGCTATTCTAGCCTGGTGAATTGACTTTGCTCGAATTAGAAGGGTTCAATTATGATCATGCGAGACAAGGAGAAAACCAGAAACATTGTTGTTCAGCTTCTCTGATTTATTATTGCAGTCAGGACACCTAGACTCACACACACATGGGATAATCTGATTATTTACAGCATTCAGTTTAATTGTTAAGTTTTCTAAAAATTGATCTTACCTGAAGTTCTGGATTCAGCAAAGACCCAGCTGGAATAATGGTCTAAAAGTGTAATAATACTATTTAATAGTTAGTTTAAGTTTCAGCTTCCCTTCATAACACACCTGCAATCAATGAACACAAACTTAATTAAAAGAGATTCCACCAAATATCTGTCACACATTTCCTTCACTGTTTGTTGAAACTTGCCCATTATTATCATTTTGAACTTTCTATCAAGTACGATAATCCTCAGTTGTTGTGGCACGGATGTGCTATTATTAACTGCTGTGTAATTAGCCCATCAAGAATGAAAGGCCAGGTCTTCTTTGTGAGTAATTTAATATGATCTACCAGAGAAATGAATGTACATAAATGAATGTACAATTACATTACAGAACACTGGTAATTACATTGGCCCAATGCAATGTTTTATGTTACTGTGGTTAGATAGGCTTGCATATTTCACAAAATTAATCATTAATCTCATCAATTGGGGATCTTGGAATGCACGTTATACCCATACTATTCAGCCACTGAATTGTGCTAAAGGCTCGGGGGCTCAATGCAATACCTGTCAGAAATGGATAGCAATGCAGGATTAACCCATGCCCTTTGTTTCCAATATAGGCAGCAGGCCAACTTTGTAGTGCCTGTTCATAACATTTTAGTAGTGTACACCCTGGGTTGTTGCATGTCTACATGCCTCACTGGGGTGCCCAAAACACAGAGAAACTAGCATTAGTTAATGCTACACTCTGCTACTTAAAGACCCAGCTTCCACCTTTGCACAGGGAAATTATTGCGATTTGTGGATATGGATATGGATATGGATCTGGATATGGATGTGGATGTGGATGTGGATATGGATATGGATATGGATAACATAATGATGCCGGGGAACTGGGGAGCTACTCGGTGTGAAAATGGCATTGCTGGCTTCAAATCAGCTTCAACCAGGAGTCATTCCTGCTGCTAGGATGGCTTAAGCTGCAGGTAGCTGAAGGCGGTGGTGGGGGGTGGGGGTGACACTTGATTGCATTACTGCTAATGTATTCAAACTCTGGAAAATTAGCATGGCCACCTGCACTCAGACAAGTGAGAGGGCAGAAGATCCAAGTGAATCATAATGTCCACAAAACAAACTAAGGAAAAATAATGAAAGGCTTCTTTGACCTCCCAATCTTTTTTGAACTGCCCTCCACATGGTGGAAAAGATTTTTTTCGTGGAAGTAAGCTGCTCTTTTATTTTGTTGTTTCTCTGTTTTCCAGGGTTCAGCACAGGTTTAAAATCCCTCCATTTCATTATATACTTCCACTTTTGTAGGAAATCCATATGGGCCTGTATTCATATACTGCATTCATATACTGCTCTGAATACAGATTCATGAAGGGACTGTTGACATGGAGGTGGAGGAATAAAATGTACACGATTTGACATTGGTAGGTTGAGTGATGATGTCCCTCAAATGGCTAACCAGATAGGATTCAAACATAGTAAGTATGTTAAATTAAAGAACTGCTAAATATTTTTTCACTATTTCAGCAATACGCTAATTCCTTACAGTTTTATTAGTTAATGAATCATATTTTCACTAACATCTTCCAGGCATGACGGTGGTGCCGCGGTAGAGTTGCTGCCTTACAGTGCTTACAGCATCAGAGGCCTGGGTTTGATCCCAACTATGGGTGCTTTCTGTACTGAGTTTATACGTTCTCTCCGTGACCGCGTGGGTTTTCCCTGAGATCTTCGGTTTCCTCCCACACTCCAAAGCCGTTCAGGCTTGTAGGTTAATTGGCTTGGTATAAATGTAAATTATCCCTAGTGTGTGTAGGGTAGTGCTAATGTGTGGGGATCGCTGGTTGGTGCAGGCTCGGTGGGCCAAAGGGACTGTTTCTGTGCTCTACCTCTAAAACTAAACTAAACTAAACTAAAATCTTCCAGCGGCGGGTGATTAAATGGGGTTCACTTTCAGGAATCCTGATTTCCCCAGCAGCAAATCAGAAAGATCACAAGGTCAGTAAAACCATGTCACGGAACACAGGAGAAGGACGTAAATGAGAGAACAGCGCATATTTAAACCAAGCATAAAATTCCAGTCGAGTTTTCCCATCGACTTGCATTATCCTGATCTAGCCACAGGATTCTCAGCCTTTTGGTTATGCCTTTATTAAGATGCAACCGCATAAAAATAGCTGCTGATAATTCATTTTCAGCATGACTGCAGAGTCCATCAGAAATTTAAGAACTTAAGTGGGTTGAATAAGCATTAGCTTTGAAAGATGAAAATGCATCCTTTCCAATTTATCTTTGCTTTCTATTGATCATTTGAACTAAATGAAATGAGAAAGAGCACTTAACACTTCAAATACTTTTTGAAGCTTACATTTGGAGAACAGCTGACAAGTTGCATTAATCTCAGTCTTTCACGTTTAATCGTCTGATAGACCATCACAGCACATAGGATAAAATATTTTAACTAATTTTAGTAGATCCCTAACTTTTAATCTTGAAAGAACTAGTAGAGCCAATCTTCATTGAGTTGCTGAATGGACAAGATATTAAATAAATTGGTGTGACAGCAATGAAGATTAAGGAGAAAATAAGTTGAATTAGTGAAAAAATCCTGGAGCAATCCTTAAATTCACAGATATAATTATCGCATGGGTTGAACAGAAGGCAGGGCATTACCACTTGTTTAAGAAAGAACTGCAGATGCTGGAAAAAACGAAGGTCAGACAAAAATGCTGGAGAAGCTCAGTGGGTGAGGCATCATCTATGGAGCGAAGGAATAGGTGACGTTTCTTCAGACGGGTGCCTGAACAGCTGAGTTACTTCTTCAGACTTAATGGTAGCTTCACACCAGCGATGGTATCAATGGTGCGTGGAATCAAATCAGAATTTATAGTACTGGACTGTATATCATGGCACTTTTCTACTGGTACAACCAAAAATATCAATGCTGAGTTAGTCTATGCACAGTCCTAGGTTATTTATAGATAGTCCTTCATCTAAAATAAAAAATCATAGCAAGTACAGATGAAGCATTAGGCCATCCGGCCACTTTATCCAGCTCTATGTTTTATCAAGCCAATTGCTGAGCTACTTTCTCAGGGCTATTTTTCTGCATGATCCCCATATCATGTGATTTCCTCAATATCCAAAAAGCTACCCATCTCTGTTTTAAATGAACACAGTGATTTGAGTCTCCACCGTCCTCTAAAATCCAAACATTAAAAACATTCTGCTCTCCAATTGTTTTACTACTTAGTCTGAGATCAACCCCTGGTCCGAGATCCCCTGGTTCCCTGCCAGGAGAACCCTACTCCCTGCATCGTGTCTTCTAAGCCCTGTGAGAAATCTACATTTCAATGAGATTTCCTCTTGTTCATTTAAACTCTGGAGAAGACAGACACAAAATGCTGGAGTGATTCAGCTGTTCAAGCAGCATCTCTGGAGAAAAAGGATGGGTAACGTTTTGGGCTGGGACCATTCTTCAGACTGAAGAACAGAACTCCGCCCATCTTTTTTCTCCAGAGATGCTGCCTGAACAGACAAGTAAAGCTTCCTTGCACTTCCTTTTTGGCTAGTATGATCTTTATTGTACAGTATTGTACAATTATACTGTACACTATACTTCAGCTGCTATTTCACTGAGGCTCTATATAATTATATTAAGATATCTGTAATCCCATGCTCAAATCCTCTTATAATAAAGGCCTACATCACTTGTCCTCCTAATAGCATGTCAGCTTTCAGTGATTTGTTTATGTACAAGGCCACCTAGATCCCTTTGAAATATGACAACTCATTGATACAGATGGTGATAACTGGGTCCCCTGCTCTGATCACTGATCCCTGTGGTGCCTGATTAGTCACAGCCTGCCAACCCAAGAGAGCTCCACTAATCCCCCTCATCACTTCTAGTCTGGGACATCGCTTTAAGTTTCAATGATCTATGTCAGCAATGTTTTCCTTTAACTCAGTAAAAGTGGTCAGCTCCTCATGCTCAGCTATTTAATTACTTGTCAGAAATATTCTAAGTTAATTTACCATCTCATTACAGCCATGTGTTCACCTTACACCCACCAGTGCAAATGCCATCCACGTTAATGTTCAAATTTCATAAATTCATAAGTTTATGTTCTAGGAGCAGAATTAGGCCATTCGGCCCATCAGGTCTACTCCACCATTTAATCATGGCTGGCCTATCTTTCCCTCTCTACCCTATTCTCCTGCCTTCTCCCCATAACCCCTGACACCCTTACTAATCAAAAATTTGTGAATCTCCACCTTAAAAATAGCTGGTGGCTTGGCCCCCCCAACCATCTGTGGCAATGAATTCGACAGATTCACCACCCTCTGACTAAATAGATTTGTCTCCATCTTCTTTCTAAAGGTATATTGTTTTATTCTGCTACAAAAAGGCAAATTATTTTATCTTCTAAAAAGCCAGATGGTGAGGGGAGAGATTGTGAGGTGTTGCCCCAGTATCTTGTGATCCTGTTTACACCACACTTTGAGTCTAAATTAAGTTCTGGTCAAGTTCTTGTCGTTCAAGAAACATTTGGACAAGTACGTGGATGGGATGGGTTTTGAGGGATATGGGCTAAATGCAGGCAGGTAGGACCAGTGTAGATTGGACATGTTGGTCAGTTGTTGGCAAGTTGGGCTGAAGGGCCTGTTTCCACACTGTATGAGTCTGACTCATTGACTCTATAAGCAGCATGTGATTGCGTTAGAGAGAAAGCAAAGGTGATTCACAAGGACGCTGCTTGGATTGCAGGACTTTAGTTACAGGGTGAAATTGGACTGGTTGGGTTTGTTTTCCTTGGAGCAAATGAGACAGAGGTTACCCCATTCAAAGTATGTAAGATTATGGGGTGCGTGGACAGTCAAAACCTTTTTCTCATGTAGGCAGATCAAAAACAAGAGGTCATAAGTTTAAGGGAGAGTCAGTTTAATGGGGAATTTGAGAGTAAAGCCTTTTACACAGTGATTGATATCTAGAATGTGCTGCCAGAGGAGGTGGTCAGACAGAGCAAGGCGTGGAAGGATGCAGTCCTAATATGAGCAAACGGGATTAGAGTAGATGGGCAAAACGATTGGCATGACAATGATGGGCTGAATGTCTCACTTCTGCGTTGTACGATTTCATGGCTTTATGCATCTAATCTTTGGCAGCAACTGCAGATATTAATTTCTGCCCAGCTACTCACAGTGCCACTTGCAGTGCTGGGAACTTCAATCAGTGGTATGCAAGCAGGAATCCTGGAAAATTGCATTCCATCTTAAATTACATAATGGAAAGTCCTTTATATTGTTAAAAATAAATTCTGGAAAGCAAAAGCGCATGTGGTGAGCAGTATCTTGTGTTAGATCTATGCTTCATTTTCCAAATAAGTTTGCCAAACATACAACCAGCAACTTGCTGAACTGATCACTGAGAAATCAGATAGGGACTTCAGAAGAAACTTCATCAGTAAAGAGAACAGTGTTAAACTGAAACTTGGTAACTTGGGGATTGGTTGAAGGGCGTGTATGATTTTAAGCAAAAGGGAATGGAGAATCACGTTGATAGAATTGGCTGAGAAAAGATGAGAGAAGCCGCAGGAACTTAGTATTGGCATAGCTTATGTTTTGTACATTCTATGAATGCAAAATATATGTTATCATTTGTTAACAAAAGGTTATCAAAAAGATGGCAGTGGAGGCCAAGTCGTAGAATATTTTTTAAAGTGATTAATAGGTTCTTGATTAACAAAGGTGTCAAAGGTTATTGGAAGAAGACAGCAGAATGAGGTAGAGACGGAAAAATTGATCAACCATGATCAAATTATGAAGCAGACTCGAAAGGCTCCTATGTCTTATGAACAGAAGACATAAACAGAACATTGAGAAAGCGGGGTTTTAGGCCGACTGAGAATTCTGAAGGATGTTAGTTTCTTTAAATCATGCAAAGTGACTTATTGATGTTGAGATGCATTGTTAACTCTATCTTTTTGTATTATTTCACAAAGTTTGTATTGATTGAACTATCTGAGCCAAATCACAACTGTTTCAATGTGAAACAGAAGAGTTCATCAATTCAGCTGTGGCTTTGTGTAACATTTTTTAGGTCTCTCTTTGAAAAGCTAAAAGAGGTTGTTGAGAGAAGGTGAATATCTTCATTGTTATAACACAGTAGAGCCGTTGGACATGGTGATTATCGCCACAGTAAGGACTAGGGTTGCCAACTTTCTCACTCCCAAATAAGAGGCAAAAGGTCAAAATAAGGGACAAATTCCCGACGGCAAAAAGTACATTGTGGACTTTAGGAGGGCACATCAACCAAGGACGTACACGCCACTGGGGATAAATGGGGCTACTGTGGATAGGGTGAGCAGCTTTAAATACTTGGGAGTCCACATCACAGAGGATCTGGCATGGACAACACACACTGCCGCACTGGTGAGAAAGGCAAGGCAGCGCCTTTACCACCTCAGGCAGTTGAGGAAATTCAGAGTGTCTCTGAGGATCCTTCAATCCTTCTACTCTGGTGCTGTAGAAAGTATCCTGACAGGAAACATCTCTATCTGGTTTGGCAACGGCTCTGCTCAGGACAGGAAGGCTCTGCAGAGAGTACTGCGTTCGACCCTAACGTACCACGGGAACTACACTCCCTCCCCTGCAGGACCTATACACCAGGAGGTGCAGATCCAGAGCCAGCAAGATCAAGAAGGGCCACTACCACCCCAGCAACGGACTGTTCCAGCTGCTATGGTCAGGCAAGCTCCTCCGCTGTCACGTTGCGAAAACAGAGAGGATGAGACGCCGTTTCTTCCCACAGGCCATCAGGACTGTAAACTCAGATCTCACCAGGGCGTAAATACTGTTGTGTCTTCTTTTTTTAATGTAAGTACTGGTTCTGTTCTGTTCTGTTGTTTTTGCACAATCCCGCAAGCAATGCCACTTTCATTTCACTGTACATCTTGTATGTGTATGTGACAAATAAAGTTGACTTGACTTGACAGAAGGCCTTCGTCGAGTCACCGCTGATGGGCTTAACCCATGTATTTTTTGCTTCCCATTGCTTGTTATAGCTGCACAGTCTTTTATTTTTTGCAGGTTTATCCATATTTGCACACGCTAAACTGACTGAACAACACCAGACGTTACTGAAACTTTTTGTTTTGGCAGGAATTGACAAAATATAGCGTACAACTGATGCGCTTAAGGTGGCCTGTGATTGGATGACAGGTGAATCACTCGTGCATGGCGTCAACAGCACATGCAACACGCACGCACGCACGCCCTCTGGTGAGTACAGATGCTCCTCGATTTATGATGCTTCGACTTACGATATTTCGACTTTACAATGGTGTAAAAGCGATACACATTCAGTAGAAAACGTACTTCAAATTTTGAATTGTGATCTTTTCGACGAACCATGTGTGCAACTGATGCACGGAAAGTGATAGGACGTCAACCAAGTCACCAAGTCCAGGACAATTCGTTGACCGACTCGGCCATGGCTGGGTAAATAATGAGTTGGCCCGGGTGCTGGACTGCACACGAAGCCCAGCCAGCGGGCCAGCTGAGGAGTTTTGGCCTGGGTGCTGGACTTTGCACATCACATCGCGCAGTAAGCGATGGTCCGAAGATCCGACAGCTGGCCTAGCTGCCGATCGACGGGGCTACATGCGAGGTGCTGCTGCTGCACTCCATGGGCTGCACTACATCGGGACGGGTGAGGCGGGGTCAGACGCGGCGCTCCGACCTGACAGTCCCCTCGACCCGTGCAGTAACAGTCAAATACGGGACAAGGGCGGTCCCATATGGGACAAACCAATTTAGCCCAATATACGAGATCTCCCGGCTAATACGAGACAGTTGACAATCCTACTCACTAATCAAGAACCGGGCAATCTCCGCTTTAAAAAAAAGACGGCCTCCACAGCCATGTGTGGTAATTGCAAAATTTTACCTGATCTGCATTCCCTTTGATATCTCGTTTTCACACCTTAATGTTCCATATCTTTGTGTCTCTCTCTAGTTCATAGGTTAGTAACAGTTTAAAGTATATTGTTATCAAATTAGTTTATATCACACCATTTCGCACCATGATTTTGGATATTGTTTCATTAATAGGCTATCCCCGATGTCCGTGGATGGTAGAAGAATCAAAGGGGAATTGATGGAAGTGTGACTAGATTGCACAGAAATAAACGGGCAAATAGGATTGATGCAATTACTCTGAAAACCACTTCAACTTGACTAGCTGTATAGACTCCCAATGCGTAATAAGAAAATATTAGAATGATGTGAGAACATACCAAGACTGCTGTAGAACGCTGGTACATCCCAGAGAATATTTAAGTGAAGTTGTAGCCAGAATCTCTTGCCCTAGACTCTCTTCTAATTTCCTCATCAATAACTCTAATGTCACACTGATCTACTTGTGGCCTTCTCCTGTTTTGCATCTAAATGTTGCCCCTTAGCAATTTAAAATTAAGTTGTGGTGTTAGTGTCCACAAGTAAACAGATGAGACCCTAAATGCCTCTTCACAGTCTCTAAACTTTCAGATTGGTTGTTTAACATTCCGCATTGGATGAGTGAAAACTCTTTCCAATTATATATTGGGAAACTCAGATCCAATATCATTGATTTGTGTCACAAACACCATTCACATGGTACTTACCCCATTCCTCTTCCTGACAATTGTGTGAAACCAACTCACATTCTTCTCATTTTGGCTTTGATTCTTGAGGGATCCCACTCTCTGGTTACTCCTTTTCTCTCTATGTACTTCTCTTGGGAAAGACTCTTGTAGGTCGTGTTCATCTGGGCACTACTTAAATGTGATGACTGTTTCTGGCGCCAACACCTTTTCTAGCAGAGGATCCCAGTACCTCATTTGTCTAGATTTTCTTTTTAATTAATTTCTCTAGTTCCTTGTTAGTTTAAATCTATAACACCCATTTAATTACCCCTCTGCAAAGGTCTTTCCTATCTTAAGCTTTCTTGTACAAGACTCTCATAATTTTGTACATCTCAGTTTAATCTTCCCGCAGCTTTCTCTGGCAAGAATATCAATAACAAACAATTTTTTAGGAGAGAAAAATACATTTAATGACAAAAAAATAGTTTTCAGCATTCTCAAGAAGTATTTACACTTCCCCAAATTCCTTTAATTTATTTTCTATATCCATGCACAAAAAGTATGTGCCATTTATAGTTCCTATGGGAATAACAACTTTCAACGTGCCACTTAAGAATGATGCTACTAGGTAAAGTATGTGTTCCCATGGACGAGTTGCCTGTTCTATTTAAATGGATGTAAATTCCATTCTTGCTCAGGTTCAGTAATCTTTGGCCTCTTTGATGGTCGTGGCCCGATGAGCAGGGATTTGGGAAGTTCACATGTCTTTTCAAATGTTTGCTGCAGGGTTGATGTCAGGTTAATGTCACCTCCATTGGGTGACCTGTGGCCCAGGTACCTAGAGGGGCTGAAGTGAAGGTGTTTATATGGACAGTTCATTTCTGCAGCTTCCAGGCTGTGCAAATTGCCAGAGGATGCCAATATGTTAACAGCCTTAGACCAGATGGAATTGAGCCAGTGCCATGCACAAGAAAGGAGGTCAACTGGGGATTTTTTTTCTCCATTGAACAGATTAATGATTAAATGGCTAAACAGTGTGTCTCTGTTCAAGTATGTAATTACTTATAATAATTATCTTCACCCTCAGGCAACATTCATCACACGTTAAAACAAGTCAATTTTCAAACAGCAAATAAAATGACTTTTTTACTCTCCGACTATTAATTAGCAAAGGCACAGTGGCACAATGGTAGAGTTGCTGCCTTACAGCGCCAGGGACCCGGGTTCGATCCTGACTATGGGTGGTTTTTCCTCCGGGTGCTCCGGTTTCCTCCCACATTCCAAAGATGTTTTAGAAACATTTAGAAGTATATGTATAGGGTAGGTTTAGAGGGATTTAGGCCAAATGCAGGAAAATGGGACGTTTAGATGGGGCATGTTGGTCAGCGTGGGTCAGTTGAGCCAAAGGGCCTGTTTCCACACTGTATGACTCTATAACTCTATAACGTGTAGGTTTGTGGGCTAATTGGCTTCTGTACATTGTCCCTACTGTGTAGGATAGAACTAGTGTTTGGGTTATTGCTATTCTGCACAGGCTCGGTGGGCTGATGAACCAGTTTCCACGCTGTATCTCTAAACTAAACTAAACTAAACTAATCTAAACTAAACTAAACTAAACTAAACTAAACTAAACTAAACATTAGACTACAACTACTTGTTTTCTATTATTGTTTGAAGTATCTCTTTAAGCAGCATTCTATGGGTGTAGCACGTCTGTAAAAGATAAGAATGATGTAACTCAGAGGATGACGGCTGGATTGTGAAGCACAACAGGAAATGTAGAGCAATGTTGCTTTATAAGGACTTTATTTTAAACCCATCCTTAACAGTCCAGTAATGAATACCATAAACACCAACATTCTTCTCATTTAATCATTGTGTAATTACTTTATCTTAAAGTAGAGCAACCTAATTCTAGCTGGGTGTCAAGGCGTTAGTGTTCAAGAAGGAATTGCAGATGCTGGAAGATCGAAGGTACACAAAATTGCTGGAGAAACTCAGCGGGTGCAGCAGCATCTATGGAGCGAAGGAAATAGGCGACGTTTCGGGCCGAAACCCTTCTTCAGACGTTAGGTTGTGTTTGCAGATGGTTGTGTGACAGATCTCTGCTTACTTATCATCCAATCTCATTATGTAAAAACAGCATTTTGATAGATTTAGGAAGTGTATGGTAAAATGTCTTTAATTAAGGCAAGGAATAATTTCTGTTAAATTTATTTTATAAAGATATTTGGAGAGAAGGAATGGATGAAGTTTCGGGTCGAGACCCTTCTTCAGACCCTCCATCAGTCTGAAGAAGGGGTTTGACCCGCAACGTCACCCATTCCCTTCTCTACAGAGATGCTGCCTGTCCCGCTGAGTTACTCCAGCATTCTTTGTCTATCTTCGATTTAAACCAACATCTGCAGTTCTTTCCTACACATATGATATCCTTTCACGGTTTATTTCAATCAATCCCATGTAATTTAGTGTTTAAGAGGACTGAACCATGAAGTGTTTCTTAAACATTGCCTTGGTTTCTTTTATCCTGACATCACCAAAATTTGCAAGAATCTTTCCGGCCATTGATGAGTTGGGCCATCATCTGCTCTTATCTTTCAGTTACTGCCAGAGCAGGAGGTTTTATCTTAGATTTTAGAGATACAGCATGGAAACAAGCCTTTCAGACCACCGATTCTGTGCTGACCAGCGATCACCTCGAACACTAGCACTATCCTACACACCAGGAACAATTTACAATTTACATAATTGAACTACAAACCTGTACGTCTTTGGAGTGTGGGAGGAAACTGGAGCACCCAGAGAAAACCCACGCGATCATGGGGAGAATGTAAAATCTCCATACAGACAGCACCCATAGTCAGGATCAAACCCAGGTCTCTGATATTTAAGGCAGCAACTCTACCGCTGCACCACGGTGCTGCCCTTAATTCACAAGGCTCAACTAACAGCAAATTTAGGCCAGTTTTATGGAATTGGTGTATTTCTATAATGCACAGCGTTCCACACAAACCTCTTGGAATTGATTCAAAATTAAGCCAACCAGCTGAACTGGAAAGAACAGAAGACATCAGCCTCATGTGAGTGGAATCAGAAACATCACCTTCCTTTTCTCCAGAGATGCTGCATGACCCGCTGCGTTATTCCAGTTTTTTGTGTCTGTCTTCGGTTTGAACCAGCATCTGCAGTTCCTCCCAAAACAAAGTAAGACTAAACATTGGAGCTACTTAAAAGACAAAGTAAAAAGCCTATTAGTGAAGAAAGGGAGAGTGCCTGTTTTCTCTGGACCTGCTATCAAAATTGCAAGGGTGGGTGACTTTGAAATGTGTGATTTCTGAGAATAAAATGCCATCAGCAGGTCTTTAATCACACTCTAAAGCAGCTGTCCTCCCACTTTGATGAAGAAAATACATTTTTACCACTCCACGTAATTAACAAGAAAGCAGAAAATTGATCCTCTTATTACATTTGCAACTCCCTTTAAAACCAAACAGAAAGGAATGTCCATGCAGTGAAACCTGTGTTTGAAGTCAGAATGTTCACAAAACTGATGGGGTGGTTTAAAATTCTAAATAGATAATAATAAAATATTAATAATTGCCTCTGAGGCTATAGGACAGCACAAGTCCAGTCTATCAGGACTTAGTGTTAGGCAATTTCCACCGTAAGGAATTTTACTATAGACCCTCGTGAAAGAAGATTGCACAATTTACGGCTGAAATAGCAAGTTTCCATGAAAACAGGCATCACTATGTTAGCTACGAATGGAACAGACACCCAACAAATTCCACACAGCAAGTGGAACAAAATCTAGGAAAGGTGCATGCACATTAATAACAGACAAAAGAGCAGGAAATCAAACACTGTCTAGGAGTAACTGGCATGTTTTTCCGGATGCTTGGCTGTGAGTGTAACAGATACAAAACCTCTGGAAAATTTTCAGAAGAAACTTAGGAAATATGTCAGCAACTGGACGGGAAAGTGGACTGGAAATGGAGCCAAATGAAAAAACAGTCAATGCATTATTACTAATAGCCTTGCTGGGAGCGAGCTTGCACATTTGATTTACTTCACTCCTTCAATAGTTCACACTATCCTTTGCCACAAAAAGGCCCTTGCAAAAACACAGATGGCTTAACAAAGTAAAAGAAACACACTGTAAAGACAGGAGACTGTTTACCACTTACATTTTTGTCTCTTGGCTGTGGCTTCAAATTCAGTGCCGGTTTCTTTCGTAGCTGGCTGGATTGGTTGGTCTGAACACTGGTTGCTCCTTAAAGCCCATATACGACAGTCTCATTTGCAATTCCGAGTCTGATATTCAACATGTCACCGAGATGTCAAATTAATTCTGCAGATCAATGATTTGAGGGACAGTCATCTGACTTGATTTTCCACTCACATCATCTGAAAAGAGAGTTGAGTCAAGAGTCGAGTGTTTTATTGTCATATGTCCCAGATAGAACAATGAAATTCTTACTTGCTGCTGCACAACAGAATATGTGAACATAGTACACTGTAAACAATACCATAAACGAGAGAGAAAAAAAAGTTCAGTGTGTGTATATATACGCATACTCACAAGTTCGTACATATATATGAGTATGTGTTATATACATACATACTCAAAAAACAACAATAGTCGTGTAATAATAATAATAATAATAATATATTATTATTAGGCCATATATTATTATTATTATTATTATTATTATTATTATTATTATTATTATTATTATTATTATTATTATTATTATTATTATTATTATTATTATTATTGTCTATTGCAGTTCAGAGCTTAGTTGAGGTTGTAGTGTTAATAGCCTGATGGCTGTAGGGAAGAAACTGTTCCTGAACCTGGGCATTACAGTTTTCAACTCCTGTACCTTTTTCCTGATGGCAGAGGTGAAATGAGTGTGTGGCCACGATGGTGTGGGTCTTTGATGTTGTTGGCTGCATTTTTGAAGCAGCGACTCCGATAAATCCCTTTTTGCAGTCTTTTCCACTCCTGGACATTCAAGTTGCCGAACCAGGCCATGATGCAACCAGTCAATGTGCTCTTTACTGTGCACCTGTAGAAGTTCAAGAGAATCCTCTTTGACATACCGAATCTCCGTAATCTTCTCAGGAAGTAGAGGCGTCGATGTGCTTTATCTATAATTGCATCAGTGTGCTGGTTCCAGGAAAGATCTTTGGAAATATGCACGCCCAGGAATTTGAAGTTTTTGACTCTCTCCACCATCGTCCCACTGATATAAACAGGATTGTGGGTCCTCATCCTTCCTCTTCCAAAGTCCACAATCAGTTCATTGGTTTTACCGATATTGAGAGCCAGGTTGTTATGCTGGCACCATTTGGTCAATGGGTCGATCTCACTTCTATACTCTGACTCATCACCATTTTTAATTTGTCCAACAACGGCAGTGTCGTTGGCAAACTTGAAGATGGAGTTCGCACTGTGTCCAGCTACACAGTCATGAGTATAGAGTGAGTAGAGCAGTGGGCTGAGCACGCAGCCTTGAACTGCTTCCGTTCTGATTGTTAATTTGGAAGAAGTGTTTCTGCCAATTGTGGTCTGTGGATGAGGAAGTTGAGGATCCAATTGGAAGATAGACACAAAGCGCAGGAGTAACTCAGAGGAACAGGCAGCATCTCTGGAGAGAAGGAATGGGTGATATTTCGGGTCGAGACCCTTCTTCAGACTGAAAGTCACGGGAAAGGAAAACGAAAGATATAGACGATGATGTAGGGTGATATAGAACAATGAATGAAAGATATGCAAATAAGTAACATGATAAAGGAAGCAGGCCATTATTAGCTGTTTGTTGGGTGAAAACGAGAAGCTGGTGCGACTTGGGAGGAGGAGGGATGGAGAGAGAGGGAATGCCGGAGCTACCTGAAGTGAGAGAAATCAATATTCCTACCACTGTAAGCTGTAAGCTGCCCAAGCGAAATATGAGGTGCTGTTCCTCCAATTTGCATTTAGCCTCATTCTGACAATGGAGGAGACCTAGGGCAGAAAGCTCAGTGTGGAAATGGGAGGTGGAATTAAAGTGTTTAGCAAACAGGCTGCTGAGCCTGACTTTAGTGGAAGAATTTTAGTTGGGCCTATTTTAGAAGAGCACTGGATTACGTTTCTGAGGCAGCAAACTTTGTATGTGGAAATATTGCCAATTATTTTTTTCATCTAACCAGGTGAGCTAAGGTTTGCCTCACCTGAGTGGAGATTTGTAGGGCAAAAGCCCAACTAAGCTCCACTGGGCAGCTTACAACACAGCGGTATATTGATTTATATGAATATTGATATCTCACTTTTCAAGTAACCCTTACATTCCTCCACCCCTCCCCCACCCCAGTCATCCTGCTAGTTTCACTGTTCGTATCCCTTCATTATCCCCTCTTCCACAGCCAACAATGGACCATTGTGGGCTCCAACTTTCCTTGTTCATCAGTGCCGGTTCCGATTTGTTCTGAACCTTTTCTCACCTCTAGTGTCCCTCTCCCCTGACTCTCAGTCTGAAGGAGGGTCTCAAGCTGAAATGTCACCCATTCCTTTTCTCCAGAGACGCTACCTGACCCGTTGAGTTACTCCAGCATTTTGTATCTATCTTCAGTGTAAACCAGCATCTGCAGTACCTTCCCACACAACTAAACTCAGTGTTGCTCCAGATTGTGGCCAATCCTGCTGCAATCGCAACATGTCCCCATTTTATAATGAATTTCTCCTCCTAATTTTGATTTATAAACACATTTAATTTTTTTTGCGCCACATTTTATATACTTTAAATTTGCAAAATGAGTTTATGCCTTCAAATAGGTGTGGAATAAAGGAAATTATAGTACAAACTGTGTGACTTTCCATCTAAACATTTTTTTTAATGCCATAAAGCACTCATCTTATTTTTTGATGCATTATTTCCTCTTTCACCCTTTATGACTACCATTTGTGTCTAGATTGTGGAACATTATATTAATCCTGAAGAAGGGTTTCGGCCCGAAACGTAGCCTACCTCCTTCGCTCCATAGATGCTGCTGCACCCACTGAGTTTCTCCAGCATTTTTGTGTACCTTCAATTTTCCAGCATCTGCAGTTCCTTCTTAAACAATTACATTAATCCTGTTACACATTTTGATTTTGCTCCTTATGACCTGGATCAAGAAAACAAACAACAGAGGGGAGAAAAACAGTCATAGAGCCATACAGCATGGAAACAGGCCCTTTGACCCAAATTGCCCATGTCAACCAAGATGTAGGGGGCGCTGTTCTGGCAGCAGCCATGTCAGCAGTGCGTCAGTTTTTTCAACTTTTTTTTATTTTTTAGTATGATTTAAAGTGTGTATTTAATGTTTCTTTGTGTGTTTTGTGTGGGGGGTGGTGTGGGGGGGTAAGGGGGAAACCGCTTCGGTCGCCTCCTCCATGGAAAGGCGACTTTTTCCAGGTCGCCTCCCCCGTGGCCTAACATCAAGGATCGGCGCGGCCTTTCCCGGAGACACGCCGGGGGCTTCAGCGGCGGGCGCAGCGTGGACTCTCGGCGTGGAGCGGGTGAGCCCTCGCTGGGGCTCGCTGGAGGGGAGCGCTCTGTTTCGCTGGCCCGGGGCAGCCTGAAGTCGCAGCCTGAAGCCGCGGTCTGCAGAGCTCCAGCTGGTGCGGCGTCTACAGCCCGGGATCCCTCGTGGGGGACCCGGGGGAAGAAGAAGCCATCACTGCCGGCCCGCAGCCAACTTCTACCGCGGGGCCGGCATGGACTTACCTTCACCCCTGGAGGGGAGCTTCGACCGCCGGCCCACCAGTCTACGGTGCTTCTGGCTGCGGCTGGGAGACTTTAAATCTCGACCGCCGGCCTGCGGCCTACAAGAATCTAAAGTCGCGGTCTCCGGTGAGGAAGAGCCGATCCTGGACTGACTCTGGACTCTGGTCCTGTCCACGGGGGGGAAATGGAGGAGGACTGGCCAAATTTTGTGCCTTCCACCACAGTGATGAATGCTGTGGTGGATGTTTGTGTTACATTTTGTGTGTTCTTTATTACTGTATCGCTGCTGACAACCCAAAATTCCACCAGCCTGGCTGTGTGGTCATTAAAATACAATACAAAAATACAATACAAAATGCCCCATCTGCGCTAGGCCCACCTGCCTGCATTTGGCCCATATCCCTCTAGACTTTCTTATCCATGTACTTGTCAAAATGTTGTTTTAAATGTTGTTATAGTACCTGCCTCAACTACCTCCCCTGGCAGCTTGTTCCAAATACCCACCATGCTCTGTGTGAAACAGTTGCCCCTCAGGTTTATATTAAATCTTACCCCTCTCACCTTGAACTTATTTCCTTTGGTTCTTGATTCCTCCACTCTGGGTAAAAGACTGTGCATGCACCCTATCAATTCCCCTCTATAAGCGGGGAAGAGATAGGATGGTTTTATGCACCTCTATAAGATCATCCCTCAACCTCCTGCAGTAAGCAAGGCTGGAGAAAAGGCAGAGGGGATGAAAGCACAGAAAAGGAAAAAAAACAAAACAGAGGAAAAGATATCAATGATAGTGGATTGTAGAAAATATGGGATAACAATATAATTTGATTCTTGCATTTGGAATTAACATTTCAGCACAATATGATATCCAATTTTGTTACCTATGTCAAAATCTAAATGTAATCCCACGTGATAATATAAGGGCAGCAGTGTGAAGAATTTTGAGGTGCTGCTGGACTTACCATTATATAAATTATCTTTATTGTCCAGTTCCTGGAGATATGGTGCCTCGTAACTGAGGTGGGAAAGCTGATAGTCAGAATCAACATTGATGCTACATGACCCATCCTGCCCCTGCATAACCCCCTGACCAACTATGAAAGTATTACAAAGTCTTAGTGGGTTAAAACGGTATGGAATTGTGAGCAGAAGCAGCAAGAAAAAATAATGTTCATGTCATCATTCGACATAAACTTAGTACAAGGCAGAAGGTTTCAATATCTGAAAGCTTGCTCCAGATCTGAGTAGCAGGTTTTTCACAGAGAGGGATGGTGATATTATGGGTATTTGGATATAAAAGAAATAGAGGGATACATGCGTAAAGGGGCTGTCCCACTGTGACGACCTAACTGGCGAGTTTAGAAGAGTTTAGGAGAGTTTGAAAAAAAATGTCATGTTGAAGACCTCCTTCGACTATGTTGGAGATTAGCTTCGACTAGCTTCGGGAAAATTGGACACTGAATAGTGGAGAGTGAAGATGACCTACTTCGATCTCCTTCGACCTCCCTTCGACCTCCCTTCGACTATGTTGAAGACTATCTACGACTACCTTTGATTACCTTTGAATACCCTCGATTACCTACGAGTAACATGCTGACCTACTATGATCTACATTGACTAAACCTACGAGTAAAAAAAGTTGTGACTCAAGTCTGTTCCATTTCCCACACCCCAGCTCTCATCCCTCTTCTCTCATACAGCCTAAAGGATATGCCTCCCTCTGTCTCACCTTCACTCCACCAGCCTCTGAGGTTCGATGTCATTGTCTCTATCTCACTCATTCTATTCTATTTATATATCCACCAGGCAGATAATTTGCAACTTACAAAACCCCACCACGGCTGCGTAGACCAAGTCTTTCCGTGTTTGTAAAGCAGTGATTGACTGGTGCTTGATTGGTAAGGGTGTCAAAGGTTATGGGGGCGAAGGCAGGAGAATGGAGATAAAAGGGAAAGATAGATCAGCCATGATTGCATGGCGGAGTAGAATTGATGGGCCGAATCACGTAATTGAATTTGACATGAATTGATGGACTTTTTCTTTGCCCGTACTTGTACAATTCGGTATCCCTCGGACTCCCCCTTGCCATTCCCTTGCAATTTAAACCGAAGATAGATACAAAAAGCTGCAGTCACTCTGCGGATCAGGCAGCATCTCTGGAGAGAAGGAATAGTTAAAACTTGTTTGCTCTATAACATTTCCTAATTCTGGTGGAAGATCAACAATCCGAAACGTCAACTCCCGACAGATGTTGCCCGACCTGCTGAGCATTCCCTGTATCTGCAATATTTTGCTTTTCAAACAGTTTATTTTGGATGGTTCCTCACTTCTAATAAATGCTATTCAGTCTGGAAAAGGTACAATGAGTTTTTGTTCCCTGTCAAATATACCAGGAATATGGTGAAAAAAGACCGGGCAAGTGAAAATTAAGATAAAATAAATGAGTTTTGAACTTTATTCATTCACAGACCTGAAAGAGAGCATTACAACACCTTTGTCATTACTGGCTCATTGACAATTTTCATTGTCTCCTAATTCTTTGCTTTCCTTTTTATGTGCATGATAAATCTGTGGCAATTCAGTGGCACCAAGGCACAAATCAGCACTGCAAGCCTCTTGGTTGTATTTTATTCATTCTCTAAGGCAAAGACATTGAGTAGATTGAAAACCTGGATTTTCTTTGGCAAATAAATGCAACTTAAATATTCCGAAAGGTTCATTCTGGTAAAAGAAAGGGCGACAAAGCCACTGTTTTCTTTTTGTTGCTATTTTTGGGACTATTAACAATATATTTGTCCAAAACAAATCCAACTGGATGGAGCAGTCAAAAGGTTCAAACATGCCACCCATTCCTTCTAAAAATATAAATAAGCCATGTCAATATAATCTTTTTTTCTCAATTGTGCATTGGCAGGAAAGACTGCTATTAATGTCTATATGACTCACTTCTGGATCTCAGACTGAATAATTACATTTTTGTTCTATATGACACGCTACTCAAACTAATCCCAACACACACCCATATTATTCTTCCCAAACTCTACTTTTAAATCTTTATAAGCTGCAGGCTGTGGCACTATCGTCACCTTCAATACACATTAAAAAAAAAAGTTTAACATTGTTGATTGGCCTTTTTGGATAAACCACAGTGTAATCAAATTAAAATCTCTGCCTAGACATATCTGGAGCCACAAGAAATATTTTAGTTGAATGCTTTGGCCTATTAAGAAGTACAAAGCAACTTCTGTTCTCCATCACTGACAATGTTTGATCTTAAAGCTTTTCACAACTGTGTCTCAGTACACATGATAATAATAAACCAGTACCGATCCTGATATTATTCTGGTCGTCGACATTCATTCAGGTTCATCTTGGCACTGGGAAAAACAGATTAAATGGAGGTGCCAAGGACAGACAATTTACATGTGTAGGGTCTGAAGAAGGGTCTTCACCTGAAACATCACCCATTCCTTCTCTCCTGTCCCGCTGAGTTACTCCAGCAATTTGGTATCTACAGACCATTTATATAATATCCTGGGAAATACTGTCATCTGATGCATATAAATCCATTTTTTCTTATTGTCAGCATAATGAATAAAGTTTCTGGTTTACGTTAGATAAGCTTTATATAAAACTGAGCATCTATCCTGCTGAACAGCCGAGCAAAAAGCTCTCTTTTCACACTGTGTAATAAAGTATACAAAATCGTGAGATGCACAGAGTCTCTTGCCCAGAGTATGGGAATCGAGAACCAGAGGACATGAGTTTATGGTGAAGGGAGAAAGATTTAATAGGAAGTAGAGGGATAATTTTTTTTCACAAAAAGGGTGGTGGGTGTATGGAACGAGCTGCTGGAGGAGATAGTTGAGGTGGGTACTATCGCAACATTTAAGAAACATGTAGACAGCTACATGGAAAGGATAGGTTTTGAGGGATGTGGGCCAAACGCAGGCAGGTGGGACTAGTGTAGATGAGACATGTAGGTCCGTGTGGGCGATGTGTCAAAAGGGCCTGTTGCTCTATGACTCTATGACATAATTAATAAAGTTTCTGTTTTACATTAGATTAGCTTTATATACAACTGAGCTGCTATGCTGGTGGACAGCCAGTGCCAAAGCTCTCTTTTCACACTGTCAACCCTCACAATCAAATTGAATTATGTTGTCACAAATCCTGTGATAGGACTACTACCCTTCGAAGGATTGGTGTAGTGGGCCTCCTGGGAAATACCTGTAGTTTTGGCAATAATTCCAGCCCACCAACACCCACCATCCGCCTTGCCCCAACTCAAACTTAGCGCCAAGACGTTTGGAGGTCGTAAACTCAATGTCCAGGTTCTGTCAACGATACCTTGGCTGCCCTCTGGCACTGGTCTCCTCCTCAGCAGAGCACGACCTGACTGAACTTTCCCGCAGTTACACTGTGGATTCTGCCTGCTGATTCTGCCTTATTCAGCCCTGCCCAATCATTTAAATGGAGAAGAGCAACTAAGAGGGAGAAGGGTAAATGTAAGGTGATACTCATTTTAATGCTGCTAAATATCAGGAATGTTAAGAAGTGTTTCAAATTTTACTGCCTTTATTTGTAATAATTTTAACAGGTTAGTTGATTTTCACAGGGTCTGAATGCGTCTGGATGGCAGGGAAATGAATTCAGGGGTGGAATCACAAAGGAGTTCACTTTAAGCCAAGCAATAGGTCAAATCGCCTTCCCAATCGCAAAATTCTTTAAAGGTGTAAACATATTCAAAGCAAAATAGTGAACATAAAATTTTGCATTTATGGAGTTTTATAGAATATACAATTATTGTTTTTTATCAGAAAATTGTTACTCATGCACTCTACAATGCACATACATGAGGCAAGATATTGATTACAATAAATAAGAAGGAAATCCGGAGGGCAAAAAGGGTCATGAGACATTCTTGGCCAATTAGGTGGAGAACCCGAATAGATTTTATATCAGGAGCAGAAGGGAACTAGAAAAGAATTTCATTGTCCCGCCCTGGACATATGACAATAAAACACTCTTGACTCTTGACCCCTTAAGGGATCAGAGTGTTCATGTGTGGAGTCATGGAGAGATGGACGAGATTTAAAATGGATACATCTCCTCTGTATTTACTGTAGAGAAGGTCATGGAAGTTAGGGAATTCAGGGAAGAGAAAATTATGTTCTGAAACATATCAACATTAGGAAAGAGTCTTGAAGGTATAAAGGGTGGATAAATGCCCAGAGGCTGACCAAGTAGATCCAAGGACGTTTTAGAGGGAAAGGGAAGAAACTGCATCCTAGCAGAGATTTTTGTATCTTCCTTGGCCATGGGTGAGGAACTGGAAGACTCTGGGGCGGCTAATGTTGTGTCTTTAGTTAAGAAGGGTGGCGAGGACAAGCCAGGGGACTACAGACCAATATCCTTTAAAATCAGTAGTGGGAAAGTTACTGGAGGGATCTTGAGGAACAGGACGTATCTGCATTTGGAAATGCACGGACTGGTTAGTGATAGAATGGCTTTGTGCAAGGAAATCGTTATTCCTGAACATAGAAACATAGACAATTAGAAAATAGGTGCAGGAGTAGGTCATTCGGCCCTTTGAGCCTGCACCACCATTCAATATGATCATGGCTGATCATCCAACTCAGTATCCCATACCTGCCTTCTCTCCATACCCCCTGATCCCCTTAGCCACAAGGGCCACATCTAACTCCCTCTTAAATATAGCCAATGAACTGGCCTCAACTACCTTCTGTGGCAGAGAATTCCAGAGATTCACCACTCTCTGTGTGAAAAATGTTTTTCTCATCTCGGTCCTAAAAGACTTCCCCCTTATCCTTAAACTGTGACCCCTTGTTCTGGACTTACCCTACCTTGGGAACAATCCTCCTGCATCAAGCCTGTCCAACCCCTTAAGATTGGACATAAGATTAACATAATTGAGTTTTTTGAAGTGGTGATGAAAACAAATGATCAGGACTTTGTTGACAAGGTCAGGCATGGTAGTCTGGTCCAGAAAGTTAGATCACATGAGATTCATTGTGAGCAAACCAATTGGATACAAAATTGGCAGAAGTCAAAGGTTAGTAGTGGAGGGTTATCTTTCAGAGTGGAGGCTAATATTGTGTTGCAGAAATCAGTGTTGGGGCCTTGAGGGGCAATTTTTTAAACAAAGGGTGGTTGGAATATGGAACAAGCTGCCAGAGGAAGTGGTAGAGGTGAATACAATTACAATTTTTGAAAGATAAGGTACGGTTTAGAGGATAGGAAAGGGTTAGAGGAATAAGGGATAGTGTGGGCGTTTAGTGAAGCAGTTTCACCTTATCTTCACAACCTCCTCCTGTCCTTTAGCCCACTCCCTGCCTCAAGATGTCTGCAATCCCCAGGGGACCTTCCCACTTTGCAACTCGGCAACTTGGTTGGCATGGATGACTTGGGCCAAAGGGCCCTTTATCCGAGCTGTTTTTGAGTTTAGAGAAACAGCGCGGAAACAGGACCTTCGGCCCACTGAGCCCGCACCAACCAGCGACCCCTGTACACTAACACTATCCTACCCACTAGAGACAAATTACAATTTTTACCAAAGCCAATTAACCTACAACCCTGTACACCTTTGGAGTGTGGGAGGAAACCGGAGCACCTGGTGAAAATCCACTCGGTCACCGGGAGAACGTACAAACTCCGTACAGATAGCACCCATAGTCAGGATCAAACCCGAGTCTCAGCCGCTGCACCACCGTGCCACCCGATGCCTGATGACTCTAAATCTTGTGTGAGCAGCACCTGGCCAAAAATACATTATTGTCACTGGTGTTTTCTTACTTTATCTGAAACATTTCATTATTTTGAATGAAAACAGCCCTTTGAGTGCATCTGGGTCTGGCTATGAACAAAGGAATTTAAGAGAAATTGCATTTTTCGCAAATGCAAACGAAATAGTAATTTGAAAAGAGGTCAGTACTCAAATTATAGTGATAGATTTACATTAGGCCAAGAGTGAAACCGAATCAACGAATTAAACCCACTAGTCATGCAATGATATATGTAGGAACTTTCTGAGATGTTGGTTTCATTCAAGCAGAACTTGAAGTGTGTGGGACTATTTATACTGAGATTAGTGGTTATGTGACAGATCAGTATTAATTTGACATTGGTTTTACATCAAATGGTCTGAACGTCTGCTGTATGAGATATTACTGAGAGGGTAAGGAGTGAGCAGATTATGACATTTCACCAAAGGGTTTAGTATACTTCAATGGTTATGATAATGGTGTTGCAACTCAGAGATTAAGAATTCAAGTAAGATCATGAAAAATTGTGAACATAGTTTCAATAAATCTCAACTTTTACCAGCAACAGAAACTGCAGATGCTGGTTTCAATCAAAGATAGACACAAATTGCTGGGGTAACTCAGCGGGACAGGTAGCTCACCACAGATCTCCAGTGGTACGTCACTATCTAGGGAATTGGGGATGGATATTAAATGCAGCTTTATCTCTATCAGCCTCATCACAAGAACAAACAAACACAACAGTGGCTCTAATACTCAGATTTCCATGTTTTGCTGCTGGAAGTTTGGAAATGTTGGCCTCACATTTGCTTGACAGCAGAGAATTTTGACCCTCTCCCAAGTCATGACGATAATATCATTATAAAGTGCTGGTGCTGGCATGCTGTGGCCGAGCAGAGATACCACAGAGTCCCAAGCCGAAACTTGGCTGGAAACCAGAATGTCAGCCCAGTACTCATTGGGGAAAAAGAGCCTCTAACTGTGAAAACGGAAAAATACAATTTTAATTTTCACTAACTGTAATATAGGTCTTTCACTTACTGTAATATCGGTAATTAGTTATCAACAAATGTCACTAGATCTATAATACCTGAACTAAAGAATTATTTCTTTTATGGATATCTTACTAAATTTATACAATAAATTAAACAAAAATTTGAATAAAGAAAGATTAGAATAAAGTAATGGCTTCTATTGCTGAATAAATATTTAATGGATGTAAAAGAACAAATTAAATTTCTAAAGTATAGCCCATCCTGTAAATCACACAAAGTTATTTGCTGCAATGGTTCAGCTTTCCTCTTGTTAGAGAGGTTGGAACTCATGTGTAACATAAAATGTACCACTGAACTGCTTTTACTCTTCATAATATGTGTAGTTAAAGGAAATGAATTGAATCACAATAGATTTACAATCTGTGTTTATTAGTTCAATCCAGTGAGCCGGGACATCAGAAACTGTGACATGTAACTATCACGCAGCTTGCTTTTCAAATCTCATTCTGAACAATTACCTCATAATCTGGTAGGAAAATGTAAAAAAAATATAGAGTTTGTTTCAGCTGTATTTTCTTTCCATCCTTGGAACAGATTGCGGTGAATTTCGTCTCAGACACAGTGGAATTAAATGCGGGTGTATGCACAGACACAATACAGAGGAAGGGAGAGTACTGAACATAGTCATCGGTAAGTGTCTTCCATATCAGTTTCCTTCATTGATTTTTCCATTGTACATGGGTGTCTGCTATTTGTTACTTGTTTGTCACACAGTTCCTCTAACTAGAGGCTGGCCGCAGTGTATTTTCTACCACTCAAGCAGTGCATGTGAGTCCCCAGACTGTCCACTGCCCAAATATAAATCCAACTCAGTGCAGAGTTACCCATTGCCACAATGTCACATCCCTGGCCTAACATTCTCCTGATATCCGGGACTGGTGGGTTAAGATTCACTCAATCCAAGATGTGACATTTTGCTTTATGTCAATGTATTTTACAGCAACAATTATTTGTGTTTGCATACTATCCTTAAGGTAATAGAATTGTTTAGTTTAGGTTAGTTTAGTTTAGATTAGAGATATAGCGTTCAAACAGGCCCTTCGGCCCACCAAGTCCACATCAACCAGTGATCCCCGCACATTAACACTACCCTACACACACTAGGAACAATTAGTCACTTATACCAAGCCAATTAACCTACAAATATGTACATCCTTGGTGTATGGGAAGAAACTGAATATCTCAGAGAAAACCTACGCAGATCATGTGGAGAATGTACAAACAATATTGCTTGCAGGAATATTATCAAATAAAGTTTAATAGGCTACATCAAGAAATGTGGAAACAAAGAAATGTGGATGCTAGTTTATCTAAGAAAGACACAAACACTGGAGTAAGTCAACGGGTCAGGCAGCACCTCTGGATAACATGGATAGGTGATGTTTCGGGACGGGATCTTTCTTCAGGCTATGGAGAGCAGCAGGAATCACAGAGGCCTGTGTCTGTCCTACATCAAGAAATGTTAGGATGGAACTACAGATGCTGGTTTACACCTTACCCTTCCTTATCTCTGTGTCTCCCTCTCCCCTGATTGAGGAAAGGTCTCGACCCGAAACGTCTCCCATTCCTTTTATCCAGAGATGCTGCCTGTCCTGCTGATTACTCCAACATTACTCAAGCAATATGGAGGGTGGTAAAGGAGAAGACATAAGTAACCAGGCATTGTATTTTAAGTAGTGATAATTGCAAAGCCTTGGAGCCACTCAGTTGAGGATGAGGATGGCAATGCTCAACAATTAAAATCAAATGTGGGAAGAAGTCAGCAGAGGGTTGCAGAGATCTTGGGACAGGGAGGAGGGCAAAGGGTGGGAGGAGGTTACAAAGGTAAGGTGGAACTGCTTCATTTAATACCTGCTGTACTATCTAATGTTATGAAGTTATTATATTTTGGTCAATACATTTGATAGAAATGGGGAAATGATTTCAAGAACAGTACTTCTTTTTGCCAAAGCCAATTAACCTCCAAGTCTGTACACTTTTGGAGTGTGGGAGGAAACCAGAGCACATGGAGAAAATCCACTCGGCCACCGGGAGAACGTACAAACTTCATACAGATAGCACCCATAGTCAGGATCAAACCCGGGTCTCTGGAGGTGTAAGGCAGCAACTCTGCCTCTGCACCACCGTGCCACCCCATGCCTGATGACTCTAACTCCTGAGTGAGCAGCACCTGGTTAAAAATACATTATCGTCATTACTGTTTTCTTACTTTATCTGAAACATTTCATTATCTTGAATGAAAACAGGCCTTCAAGTGCATCTGGGTCTGGCTATGAACAAAGGAATTTAAGAGGAATTGCATATTTCGCTAACGCAAACGAACTAGTAATTTGCAAAGAGGTCAGTACTCAAATTATAGTGATAGATTTACATTAGGCCAAGAGTGAAACTGAATCAAGGAATTAAACACACTAGTCATCCAATGATACATGTAGGAACTTTCTGAGATGTTGGTTCCATTCAAGCAGAACGTGAAGTGTGTGGGACTATTAACATTGTAATTCCACTGAGATTAGTAGTTATGTGACAGATCAGAAATAATTTGACATTATATTTACATCAAATGGACTAAAAGTCTGCTGTATGAATGAGATATTACTGAGAGGGTAAGGAGTGAGCAGATTATGAAAATTCACCAGATCTTTAGTTTAGTATACTTCAATGGTTATGATAATGGTGTTGCAACTCAGAAATTAAGAATTCAGGTAAGATCATGAAAAATTGTGAACTTGGTTTCAATAAATCTCAACTTTTAACGCCACCAGAAACAAAATTGGTCAAGAAAGCTGTGTGGGAAGGAATTGCAGATGCTGGTTTCAAGCAAAGATAGACACAAAATGCTGGGGTAACTCAGGGGGACAGGCAGCATCTCTGGAGAGAAGGCATGGCTGACATGGATGACTCAGTCTGAAGAAGGGTCTCGACCCGAAACTTCATCCATTCCCGGTCATGAAAGCTGCTGAATTATCACAAAAGCCCAAATAAAGCAAATGTCTGACCCTCGATGAAGGAGTCTACATATGAATATTTGTCCACAATAGTTCCAATATTCATGGAATGGGCTGTGAAGTCATCCAGTTATATAAACAATTACCAGAAAGCATGAGTCACCACAGATCTCTAGTGGAACGTCACTATCTAGGGAATTGGGGATGGACATTAAATGCAGCTTTATCTCTATCAGCCACATCACAAGAACAAACAAACACAACAGTAGCTCTTATACTCAGATTTCCATGTATTGCTGCTGGAAGTTTGGAAATGTTGGCCTCATATTTGCTTGACAGCAGAGAATTTTGACCCTCTCCCAAGTCATGACGATAATATAATTATAATGTGCTGGTGCTGGCAGGCTGTGGCCGAGCAGAGATACCACAGAGTCCCAAGTCGAAACTTGGCTAGAAACCAAAATGTCAGCCCAGTACTCATTGGGGAAAAAGAGCCTCTAACTGTGTAACCGGAAAAATACAATTTTATTTTCTCTAACTGTAATATAGGTATTTCACTTAATGTAATATACGTCTTTCACTTAAGGGCCTGTCCCACTTACGTGTCCTTGGCACGCAAATTATACGACCTTGTGGTCGTGTTGAGCCGCAACGGTCCCGCGAAGGTCGCGCGCGATTTCAGTCGTGCACACAGCCGTCTGGAGCGCGTGACGTCATTTGAAGATGGACACAAAATGCAGGACTAACTCAGCGGGACCAGCAGCATCTCTGGAGAGAAGCAATGGGTGATGTTTCGTGTCGAGACCCTTCTTCAGTCTGAAAAGAAGGGTCTTGACCCGAAACATCACCCATCGCTTCTCTCCAGAGATGCTGCCGGTCCCGCTGAGTTAGTCCTGCATTTTGTGTCTATCTTCAATTTTCTTGGCCCCGCTCTGGGAGTAGAAATGGGGGCGGATCCGGAACGCAACGGCCGTGAGCCTCAGTCCGAGCTCGGCGATCGTTTGCCTGCTTCTGCTGCTGTTGGAGGTGAGATGATGCGTCGCGCCAGGGTCTTGGGCCTGTCCCAATTTGGTCATCAGTTACGCGACAGGCCGTTGGCGCGCGAAGATTTAGTTCGCTACATAAATTTAGGAGCCCCGCGCAATGTCGCGCACAACTACATACACCTCCGCGATTCTCAGTGGGACCGGCCCCACGCGGCCATACGATGCCCGTGCGCCTCAACGTGACCACGAGGTCAGGTAATTTGCGTGCCAAGGACACGTAAGTGGGACAGGCCCTTTACTGTAATATCGGTAATTAGTTATCAACCAATATTACTAGGTCTATAACACCTGAACTAAAGAATTGTGCCCTTTACGGATATCTTACTAAATTTATACAATAAATTAAAAAAAAAATCCATCAGTTGAATCATCTGGATGGTTGGTATGCAGCGGTAACTTTTGGTGAAATATTAAAATTACATTTTTCGAAAGATTAGAATAAAGTAATGGCTTCTATTGCTGAATAAATATTTAATGGATGTAAAAGAACAAATTAAATGTCTAAATTAAAGCCCATCTTGTGAAGCACACAAAGTTATCCACTGCAATGGTTCAGCTTTCCTCTTGTTAGAGAGGTTGGAACTCATGTGTAACATAAAATGTACCACTGAACTGCTTTTACTCTTCACAATATGTGTAGTTAAAGGAAATGAATTAAATCACAATGGATTTACAATCTGTGTTTATTAGTTCAATCCAGTGAGCCGGGACATCAGAAACTGTGACATGTAACTATCACACAGCTTGCTTTTCAAATCACATTCTGAACAATTACCTCATAATCTGGTAGGAAAATGTAAAAAAAATATAGAGTTTGTTTCAGCTGTATTTTCTTTCCATCCTTGGAACAGATTGCGGTGAATTTCGTCTTAGACACAGTGGAATTAAGTGCGGGTGTATGCACAGACACAATACAGAGGAAGGGAGAGTACTGAACATAGTCATCGGTAAGTGTCTTCCATATCAGTTTCCTTCATTGATTTTTCCATTGTACATGAGTGTCTGCTATTTGTTACTTGCTTGTCACACAGTTTCTCTAATTGGGAAAGCACATCTCGGACCCACAGACCCTCAGGATAGGAGCACCGCAAGGTTGCGTACTCTTCCCTCTCCTTTACTCTCTCTACACCAACGACTGCATGTCCATAGACTCCTCTGTCAAGCTTCTCAGGTTTGCGGACAACACAACCCTGATTGGACTGATGGGGAGGAATCTGCCTACAGACTGGAAGTGACACAGCTGGTGTCCTGGCGCATTCATAACAACCTGGAAACCGATTCTCTTAAGACAGTGGAATTGAGACTTTGGGAGATCTCCCCCTCCCCTTCCCCCACTCACCATCAACAACACCACAGTCACATCTGTGGAGTATTTTAAGTTCCTTGGAACCATCATCTCCAGGGATCTTAAATGGGGAGCCACCATCGACTCCACAGTCAGAAAGGCCCAACAGAGGATGTACTTCCTGCGGCAGCTGAGGAAACACAATCTGCCACAGGCAATGATGGTCCAATTCTATACTGCCATCGTAGAGTCTGTCCTCACCTTCTCCATCATGGTCTGGTTTGGCTCAGCCACCAAGCACAACATCCGGAGGCTGCAGCGAATCGTTCGATCAGCTGTGAAGGTTGTTGGCTGCAATCTTCCCTCCTGACGAACTGTACACTGCAAGGGCCAGGAAGCGGGCGGGTAAGATCATCTCTGACCCCTCTCACCCTGGCGACAAACTCTTTGAAGCATTTCCCGCTGGAAGGCGACTCCGGACTGTCAAAGCCGCCACAGCCAGACATAAAAACAGCTTTTTTTCCATGAGCAGTAGCTCTACAGACGTTTGGTTATTGAGTAGCCTCCTTTTGCTCTGGTATTTTATTTCATTCATATGTTTCAACTATAATGTTTTATTCTTAATGTTTTACTGTTTTATGTTTATTTCTTATTTGTTTACTGTATGTCGTGTTGTTCCTTGCGAGCAAGCACCAAGGCAAACTCCTTGTGTGTGTACTTACTTGGCCAATAAACTTATTCATAGAGGCTGGCAGCAGTGTCACTTCCACCACTGCACAGATATAAATCCCACTCAGTGCAGAATTACCCATTACCACAATGTCACATCCCTGGCCTAAAATTCTCCTGATATCTGGGACTGGTGGGTTAAGCTGGAGCACCTCCCCGTTGGATTGCAACCTTGTCGTGGTCGGGGAGCCTGTGTGTCTCAGTGACCCCTAGAGCTATGCCAGCGGGAGAATCGTCTCCTGTTAGGGTCTCCCATGCTGGACAGGTCGAAGGGTAGAGGTGAGCCAAAGAGTGATCCTCCAGGTTGGAGGTTGAGCACAGGGCTAACAACCCTGTCTCGTAAAACAAATATGTTACGCAAACAGCAACTGATGGAATCAACACTACTGAGTGGAGGACCTTCGTTGCTGCCCCACATGCCAGGAGACATAATAGGCAGGAAGTAAGTAAATACCTCAGCAGGTCAGACTGTACCTCTAGTGAATTTCTCCCAAAATCTTGGTTCTCCAGCAATGCTGCCTGAGCCCCTGAGGTACTCCAGCTCTTTTCATTCATCCAGTCCCCTTTTCATTTATTCTATCCCCACCCCCACCTTCTTGAACATACCAGTTTCCCATTACTCACCATCACCCATTTACTTTCCCTTCTTTCGTCCATCATCCCCCACCACTCCCTACTCCCAGCCCTACATTTTCCTTTCATTGACTCCTCCTACCCACTATTCCCTTTCACCCATCATTCCCCCCTCCAGTTTTACATTTCCCTCTTTCTCTTCCTTCTTGACCTGTTTCCACATTTGCACCCATGTGCTTCTCGTTTACCTCCAGCCTTACTTACTGTCTCCACCCATCTGCCGCTCACCATTCCTTTGTATTATTTTTATTTTTATTTTATTTTTATTATTTATTTATTTTTTTTAAATTAAAAGCATATGTACCAATGATAATAAACAACAAACTGGTTACAGAGTTCTTACATAGCTTCAATGTTTAAATTTTTTTTTTAAAGGAAAGAAATAGGGAAAAAAAAGAAATTAAAGAGACTATAAACTAATAAAAAGGAGATAGAAAACAAAAAAAAGGAAAAAGGCAAGAGGGAAAAGAGATTACAAATATAAAGATTGTGGAGATGGATCCGGGAGATGTTGAGTATAGTTGTTCATCCAACCCTAAACTCAAGTTATTTTGTGTTAAACCTTTGTATTACTTTTGTAACTTGGTCAGCACCCTTTATGAGGTGTCTATTTGCATACCTTGGGTAATGCAAGCAAAGAATTTCACTGTGACTTGTCACATGTGACAATAAAGTATTCTTTCATTCATTCATTCATTCATTCATTCATTCATTCATTCATTCCTTCATTCATTGGAACCACCCATCACTGGTCAGCTCTTGTCCCATCTCTTCCCTCCTCCTCATTCTACCAGCATTCTTCCCTCCGCTCCATCAATCTCAACATGGATCCCAACCCAAAATGTCATCTGTCCATTATCCTCTGCAGATGCTGCCTGACCCACTGATTTCCTCCAGCAGTTGGCTTTTCGCTCAAGATTCCAGCATCTGTTTTCTTGTGTCTCAAAATGATTTTCAAAACTTTTAATTGTATTTCTGGCATGATTTTTCCACTCTTCACGCAATTGTGCTGAGCAGTAGTTTTATTGACAGCACTTTCCCAATCTCTTTCAAAATGGTCACCCTCTTT